>NC_056614.1:16257168-16857168 GCF_018340385.1 Cyprinus carpio | reverse complement strand
CTCATTCAAAGATCTGTTCACACTAAGCTTCATGTATCCCACCAGCACAAATACTGACGCCAATGACTGTCAGATGGGTACATGTGGAAATTATGCACAAACAAAGGCCTCTGTCTGTCTTAATAGAAGACAGGGCGCTACCTGAAAGCACAAGCAGCAGCATGTGTCTTTCATCCATGGTTTGGCTCGTCAGCTGAACCACAGCTGAATTTTCCAACAAATTATCCAGCTGGCACAACCACACCTAAACCCTCCTTGTCAAATATCAACTAAATGACAGGCTTTGAGTTACTCCTAAAAAGATTGATCACATTCCATCAAACATGACTTTTGTGCCAGAATTATGCAACAATAAGGACTTTTCAGATTTTTTTTTTTCAGGCTAGTACCTCATATTTGTAATTTACAATATAAAAAATACAATAATAAAATTATAAAAATAAATCATTGTAATGTTTAAACATACATTTTCTTTGCAAAATATGGATTTATATATTAATATATTTAAATTCATTATATAATATGCTGTATTATATAATATTCATTTATATTTCTTATTAATGTATTTGTAATTTTATTATTTTTTTATACTTATCCATTTTTATTATTTTTTATTAATTATTTGAAATTTCCAACCTAGACTACCACAAAATTTCTGCAACTTGAGCCAGCTTAATAGTGTTAAATCAAAAGAATTAACAACAACATTCAGCACATTGCAAAAAAACAAAGGTTTAGGTTTATGAAGCACAAAAACATCATGCACAACAAATGCAAGATGTACTATACTTACAAGACAAAATGAGCCTTTGTTTGTCAATGCTGGCTGTAATCTCTAAAACTAAATAAAGTCACGGTTTATCAAATTTATAATCGTTTACGCTGGCACCAAGCCATGTGAAGAAAACAAACCATCTGCAGTCACACCTTGTGAAAAAAAATCCTCCTCAGGTGCCAATAAACAACAACAGCTCCATAATGAACGGATAGTCTCACTCGCTGCACGTACAGCAGATTCCATCCATTCTTTTATACATAGGACTGTTCATTCTCAATCAGCAGTGAGTCATTTGTTATCTGTCTATAATAGAAATAGGAACAGGTGGTGAAAGAGAAATTCAACAACAGGATCAACAATGTCAGTTCAATCCATCTCATATAAACGAGACCTGCTAACAACAGGCTGCTACAGGAGCAGAGGTTCAGAGAGAGAGAGAGAGAGAGAGAGAGTGGGAGTATGATCCATCAATCAAAGACACCCATTGAGCAAAATTACTTAACTTTTGACACCACAGTGTGAGATTACACACTGTGTACATAGACAAGCAGATCTCGCTTAAAGGATATTTCAACTAGAAATGAAATCTTGACATCATTTACTCAGCCTCATGTCATTCCAAATCCAGACAAAAACAACAGAAGATGTTTGGCAGAATGTCCATGCTGCTCTTTTCCATACAAGTACAGCTGTTTGGACATTCTGCTCAACATCTCCTTTTGTGTTCCATGAAATAAAATTAAGAAATATATACTGTTTACAAGAAAATAATTTAATAAAAAAAATCAAATAGAAACGTGCCTTCCCACGTTTTTCTCCATGGTGTACCAGTATGTGTTTGGAAGCTACAAAAAAACAACCCAGACCCAATTCCACAGCAGCCCATTGCGCCCATGGCCTGACATTCTTGTAGCCAGGTGTGTGGAGCGCCAGCCACACCTGTAGCTTTTTAATGACTACATGCCTTTCCTCATCTCCTGTTGAACCTGCACCAAACTCACCTGCCTGCAAGCTCTCATAGCTCAGGAATGACACATTTAATAACCTAAGCCACCATACTGTGCTCTTCTACTTTTCAAGCACAAAAGATCACTGAAAAGTCACACTTCTGCATCAACAACAGAGGAAATATGCCTTCAGATGACATATGAAAATAGTATAAAACATTCTCTTTTTTCAATAAAAACTAAATGACAACTGTGTCATCATTCGCTAATTTAACCCCATTAGATTTCCTACTTTTTGCTTTTTTGAATATAAAAAGACATTTTGCAGTATATCCATATTGCCCTTTTTATACAACAGTGGTAGACAGTGATTTAGCCTGTCTGATAAAATGTATACTATGCAAGTCACATTGGATAAAAGCATCTTGACAAATACTTAAATGTAATTGAATACAATAGCTTTAAGTAAAAAAAGACTAAAGGTCCTTTCATACGAAATTTTCATATGCATTTTTTCACATTCGTCATCCTAAAAATAAAAACAGTACTAAATGGAGTCTTCAAACATTGAGTATGATATTGTTGTCCTCTCACTTCTTAAAATGAGAAAAAGAAAGGAAATATTGGGTCTATTCAATGCTAAGATATAACGTTAAAGAATCCTTACGTCCTTTAAGGAGCAGCGGGATTATCACAGGGCGATTCAAAGTTTACTTTAGGATGTCAGTGGCTCAGATTGATGCATTGCTAGCGATAGTAGAGCCACATATTAAAAAGAAGACCACCAATTTCTGTGAACTCAGTGTACAAGAATCTTTACAGTGCTTTGTGCTGTGAGACGAAGTGAATGAACTTGACAATCGCCATTCTGGATTTTGAAGTTCGCTTGTATGGTGGCTCTGAATTGTTAAAACTCCTCTCAAAATGCTAAGGATGCAAAAAAATATTTTTTTTATGACGAACGAAAGTTTCAGAGGTAGTGTGTAAACGTGATTGACACAATGTGAGTTCGTGTTTATTTTTCAACGTGCAAAAAATTACGCATGAAAATTTCGGTCTCGGTGTGCAATGGCCTTAAATCTTCCATTTTCATTTTGGGGTGAAATTATTTCTGTATCATACACACATTTGATATACCTTTTCTGCCCTAAGACCTCTGTTGTGCGATTTCATTTTAACTTACTCCTTCCTCCAGAAGGACACGTGTCTGGTGAAGAGCAGAGGGGTGCTAATGATGAACCAGGAGCTTAGGCTAGCTCTCCTTTGTAATTTTCTCCTTGTCCTGCATCAGTATCTCTGCATGGCGTCTAATCAAACCAATATCAAATTCAACACTCAAAACAGCTGGGTATCTGGTTCTTGTTTGTTTTGGTATCGAGTCCAACCTCTTCCTATATTCATTACTTTTCAGCTTGATTACACAAGACTTTCTTCTTAAGTCTTTCCTGCATCGCCATCATGAACTAAGTTAAATATTTACATTTTCTTACCTATAACAACACAATCAGGAATGGTGGCGTTAGTGTCTGTGACTTTCAGTCAATGTTTCTACAGGACACAACCATGAACTTATTACAAGCACAATCCGCTTGTGTATCCTTAGTGCCTTGTTCAAGGGCACAGTGGAGATAGCTCACGTCTCACTCTTTGTGAGATTATATTAATTACAATAATAAAGTCACAGTTATTGTAAATAAATTTGAATAATAAAATGTACAGGTATGTACAATTAACAATATACACATTGTTAACTGAAATAAAAAAAAATATTAGAATTGAAATATTGGAAACCTAAATTATGCTAACTAACTGAAACAAAACAAACACTATTTTTACGTCAGTTTTTGATAAATGCTAAAGATAAAATATACACAAACATAGGGATGTAATGATTCCCTCAACTCATGATTCGATTCGATTCGATTCATGGTATTTATTTCACGATTCGATTCACGTTCTTTTTTTGGTATTTGTTTTTTTTACAAAATTAGATTTAAGACAAATTATAAATTAAATGTGTCCTTTTATTGCTTGGACAAAATGCTGCATGTTTCTTTGTGAAATTGAAATATAATGCTACAATAATATACTAATATAGCGCTTGCATATTATTGCTCTTTTGTTGGTTTTGATTGCTTCTTTTGTCCTCATTTGTAAGTCGCTTTGGATAAAAGTGTCCGCTAAATAACGAAATTTAAATATAATGTAAATGCAAATAACAAAACTAAATTTAAATTTAAAACAAGCTCCAAATCAAATAAGTAACACAAATAAAATAAATCTCTTCATATAAACACAATAAGGCTTTGTCTGTGCTCTTTCCATTTAGAATTAGAGGCAGGCAACTGCTGCATTTTAATCATGATCCAAAAAAAGATGCTGTATACAGGCAACATGAGCAGTTTTTAATTTAAATTAGATTGTGTAATTTCAAAATTTGAAGCAAAAACAGAATGGTTTGACTTCAGTTTTGTGAAACTATACATAAAAAATATCTGCATGAAACAGAAACAGTAGACAAGCTGAATGAGACACAGATTCACTCTCTGCCAGCAGGTGGCGCTTAAAGCGTTTCCTTGGTTTCCACTGTAAACAAAGCAGCGCTGCACTTATGAACTTTAATATGCATTATACAGAGGCAAGATGAACAGAAAAAAATACCATCTAAACTTTTCAAAAGACAGTAAGTTCCTCTCAGACATATATTCATATAAACTCCTACCCCTAATCGAATCGCAATTTGTTTAGCATCTCAACCAATTTGAATCATCACATATTTGAATCGATTTTCAACCGGCTCGCGGTTAATTGTTACATCCCTACTGAAACACCTCAATTACATTCATATTTATAAGTAAATGTATCAAAGGGCCCAAAAATACCAAAACTAAATCTTAAATACACTGAAGAACCTAAAAGTAAACAAAGTTAAGAAAGCTTAAACTACAAACTAAAGTAAAACACAAAACACAAAAAAACAAAAAAACAAAAAAAAGTAAACTAATTTAGTATGACAAATTGAACATAACATAAGATACAAATAAAACCTCATTTAAAATCCTGCAGCCCTTGACATAAAAATGCAGAGAAAATGTTCAACAAACACAGACCAAATACAAATGCAACTTGACAGTAGTCTCAACATGCCAACACTGGCACTAGATCCAGAGAATACACTTTCTACCAGCAAATTTGGCTCTGCGGACAAAGCCTGAATTGTGATGATACACAGCCTATAAATCTGGCCATTCATCCCATTAATACAGAGAAAAGGCAAAAGAGAATAGAGTACAATGCTTAATCAAAGCCAGAAACAGAAAGAAATCAAGTTATTGGGAATAAATAAGGTTCTGTATACAGCTAGATGGATGTACAGGTACTGTAAATCACGACATATATATGCACTGACTTTATATTAGTTCTGTCAAAATTAGCGCGTTAATGCAGGCAATTAATTTTAATTAATTCTTTTTTTCCCCGTCATCCTCTCTCTAACTCACGTCGCTCCGTCTCCAGCTGCTGGCATTGGGATTTATAGACCAAGGATCACAGCCAATGGGAGATGAGGGGGGGCTGGTTTTGTTTTCCTATTTTTTTTTATCCTTCCTTTTCATCTCAGGCTTTTCAAAGTGTCTCTTTCTGTGAGCAATTACACACATGCTCTGATAAACAGACAAGTTGTTCATCACTGACAACCTCTGCTGTCTCTCCCTCCCTCTCTCTATCTCTCACAGTGCTTCAAACAAATGTGATATCGCCACAGCCTGAGAGAAATGTACATTCAGGAGGGAGACAGGGACAGCAAAGAGTACCTCTCTGTTCAGCCGAATTTGTAAAGTACAGACTGAGTTGTAAAATATGGTTTATAATTTAATTGTAGTATGAGAAAGTATTTTAACATACAGACAATTTACATATAAAAAGCAAAATAAAAATACAAAACAATTGTTCAAAAGTTTGGGGACTGTAAGATTTTTTTTATTATTATTTATGGAAGAAGTCTCTTTTGCTAACTAACATTGCATGTATTTGACCAAAAATAAATAAATACATAAAAATAAAGTAAAACACTAATATGGTGAAATGTTATAATTTAAAAGAACTGTTTGCTGCTTTAATTTAAAAAAATATAATTTATTCTGCACTGGCAAAACTGAATTTTCAGCTGTCATTTCTTTAGTCATTAGTGTTACATGGTCCAGAAATAATTCTGATATGCTGATTTGCTACTCAAGAAACATTTCTCATTATTATCAATGTTCAAAACTGATGTGCTACTTAATATTTTTGCATAAACTTTAAAAGAAAAGCATTTGTTTGAAACAAATCTTTTGTAACATTAAAAGTGTCTAATTTAACATTCAGAATTAAAATCAATTAAGTGTAATAAGGTTTTTCTTAGCTTCCCCTCTGCAAAGGGTTTGCATTTAACACTTGCCACTGAAAGGTAGAGTCTGTAGAATTTATTATTTTATATCAGTAAAAATACTGAATTCCTAATTCCGCTCCCATTACCATAAGCTTCTACTGTTGCTTTGTTGTTTATAAATGAAGCGGATCTAGTTTTGTTTTGCATCAGTCTAGTCAGAGCAAGTTGTTGTTACCGTTCTGAAAACTTGACGTGGTGAGGACATTATCCCACCCTCTCAGCATGCTTTTACAGTATTATAGACTTCTGGAATGCTAAGCTGGTTTGATACTTTATTAGTTCCATAAGGAGAGATTTTTGTAGAATTCCTTCGTAGCTTTGGAAAACAGCCCACTGAGTCAAAAGCAAGCAAGCGCACACAGAGAGAAACCAATCAAAACGAACCCAACGGAGCTTCATTCCAGGCTGGCTGAGTGGCTTATGAAATGATCAATCAAAGAGGTGAGTGCAGACACAATGACAAAACAAATCTGAAGGCACATGTTTGTGTGTGTGTGTGTGTGAGGTGAACGAGTCCATTGGCGCTGCAGCATCTCGGAGTCTCCGCAAATTAAAACATGCTCAAGCAAGAGGGGTCTGCTTGGCTTGATGTGACGTGGCTTGGCGAGCCTGACCCCCCCCCACCTTAAACCACACCCACTTCATCTGCATTTGTGCCTTCATCCAACAGCGAGGGGAACGCGAGGCGAAGAAGAGGGATATGCATGTGTGCACCACAAAGGGGGCATGTGTTTAGGGCCAGGGCTCCACTTGAGATGGCCACAACAAAAAGAACAGCTACGCTTGCCCCCTGCATAGCACCGCCCTATGCTAGTTCTCCGAAAAACAGCTCTGTTTCATTTATGTGGCCTGCGAAAACACACATTATTCTAGTCAAATGAGAGGCTCTTTTTCAGCTTTCCCTCTGCAGAGAGTTTGCTTGAGGCGTATTTACGATGTTTTTGTGCTGTAATCAACAAACCAACCCCACTAACAAGACCAAACATAATTCTCAAACTCATCCATCAGCATCGTCACCTAATCCAAGCTTCACTTGCTGTTTAAAGTGGCCAACAGCAGCAGCCTAATTGTCCATTTGGCTGTTAGAAACTGAAGGAATGCTGGGAGGACATTAGTGCGGTGTAGGGGCAACACTGGCCCAGCGTGAGGGAGGAGCCGAGCAGGTTAGTTTGGTTACGGCAGTCACTCTATTTATACTTGCTCCTCCCTCGTACGTCCAAACAACATCTATTGAATCCAGATGTGAGAGGGCCGACAGAATGAGGGCTGCTGTTGCCCTTCAGACTCGTGCTCTTTAGTTCTCTTTCACACGTGGGAGCATTCACACGGGGTTGATGTATTGCCCTGTTTGCTCTGTATAAACACATCATATGTCTGAAAGTATGCAATTAAAAAAAGGAAACAAGCTTTTTTTTAAATACACCAAAATTTAATACCTTTGTCATGCTTACGTGCTGAAATGAAGACAAAAGAGCGTACAACAAAGATAATCTTAATTCTTTTTAATAAATCCACAGAGAAAGAAGAAGGGAGTATCCACACATGAAGGGTAACCACATGCAATAACCAGCAACTCAGAGAACTAAAGGAAGGGAATTTATACAAACCGGAGAGAAGCTAATGACTAATTAACTAGACACAGGTGAACTAACTAAGGCAAATGAAGGGGAAACAGAAACTAGGTCAAACAGAGCACATGAGGGAGAAAACAACAAAACGTCCAAAGAGGTGTGACAACCTTAGGGTAAGAATTTAATAAAATCAATACTTTTATTATTAAATTGATCATAAGTGACAATAAGAAAACAATCTATTTAAAATAAATGCTGTTCTTCTGAACTTGCATCACAGTTTCAACAAAAATATTAAGCAGTATAACTGTTTTTAATAAAAAGAAATGTTTTTGAGCACAAAATCAGCATATTAAATTAGAATGATTTCTGAAGAATCATGTGACACTGACTGAAGACTATACTTATGGCTGCTGAAAACTCCGTTTTGGCATTACAGTAATAAATTAGTAAAAAAAAATTACAGTTTATATTGCATTTCTGATCAAACAAATACAGCACATCATAGCATAGTAGTTTATGTAAAACAATAAATCATGTATAAACAATTATATATTACAGTAACTATAAAATCTAAAAATAGTAATAATTATAAAAATAATGTAATAACAATAATATCAATAATAATAATAATAATAATAATAGTGTAATATTATAACAAATTAATAGAATATAATACTAATAAAACTATAACTATTTATCAAAAGGTCAGGAAACAATGGTTGATATTGTGCCTACAATTTTATTTAAAAATATAATAATGCAATTTTATATATATATATATATATATATATATATATATATATATATATATATATATATATATATATATATATATATATAGACTACACACATATATAAATAAATATGTAAAATTATACACACACAAATTCATTTTAGAAGCCTCTAATTGGCTATTTAAAGGCAGGTTAAAGTATAAAAATTTGTCTAGTATATATTGTGTATATCCCAATCTTTACATAACCATAGGACCTGAGTGAAAGGCTTGCAGAACTGGGTTAAATTAGCTAATAAATAGCCTGTCGCTGACCATCCTGTGAACCTGGCATTATTGATCTGTTGGCAGGGTGTGATGACACACTATCCCACTGACTCTGAAGTGGCCTCTATTAGAGAGAAAACAGAAGAGCCTCATCCTCAGTCCATACAACCAAAAGAAGACGGCACTCAATCGCCATTGCCACACATGGTATGATGTAGTAAGTCAGCAATGCCCTTGTATGGGGTTTGTGTGGATATGGAGGATGTAACGAGATATCAACGTGTGTGGCATTTGAAAAATAAGAGCTACAGTAGATACAGTATATTCCAAGCCCACTACCCAAAACAAACTCATGCTTACTCCCATCAGGCCAACTCCAAAGGGCACAAAATAGAGTGCTGGAAACACAAACCAAGCACATGCACACTTAGCAAAAGAGATAAAACAGTGCACCACCCCCTATCTGTTTTTAACATTACGTCAATCTGTATTTACAAATTCTAGGTACTTCTCTCCGTTTCCAAAGACACACTCAACTTCAGTGTTAGGTCATGCTAGCATCAAAACAGAAGCGGACTGATCCCTGACTGACCAATGAGCAGCCTAGCAGGCCTGGAGAAGAGTTAATGGGCTTATGGTCTACTCCAGTCTAGCTACTGCTCTATTAAGCTTGTTTGACCAGCTGTCGATCCTTCTAAGAGCTACTTGAGATCTCAACCAACCAAAAGCCTTGGATGGGGAGTGTGTTTTGGTTGATGGGATTGTTTGGGAGCAAAACATCTCAGCCCTAATTAGTGGTGTTTTGCACCTATTTGTTTCATATTAGTACCTTAACAGTACATACTACTGCTCTAAATTACTGATATGCACCTTTTAGGGATACTGCTCCAATGACAAGCTGTTGTCCCCCTAAAAGTAAAATTTTGTGTATTTTTTCAGCAGTGTGTGCAAGACATGACATTAAAAAAAAATTATGAAAAAAAGTTTTGAGTGACATGGAGGTGGGTAGATGATGGATTTTAAAGCAAATGATTTGCAGAAGATGTAAATCAATTAGAACAAACAAAAATTTAGACATTATGAGACATTTACTCACCCCTCTTGATGTTCTAAACCCATAAGACTTTGTTTAATCTTTGAAACAAATTAAGACAGGAACAGATAAGTTTCCGACTCCCCACTGAAAGTCCAGGTAACCAAAATGTAGAACATCCAAAAAAATCATAAATTGAGCATTTTAATCCAAAAAGTCTTGTGAAGAGATATGATTGCTTTATATGGTAATTAAATATATTTAATTTAGGCTTTTATTCACAAATAAACACATATATAGAGCACCTCACATACATTGCTTGTGCAAGCGTCACAGGCTAGAATAAACCTTTGAACCTACTTTGAGCTTCTGTGTTTACCACATCTAAATTAAAACAGTTATCATAAAGAGATCATATCTCTTCATAAGACTTGGATTAAATGGCTCGATTCATATGGATTCATTTTACCGCATTTTGGTGACCTGGACTTTTAATGAGGGGGCAAAAATCTCTCAGGTTTCATAAAAAAAAAAAATAAATAAAAAAAAAACTTTTTATTTCATTAAATTTGTGTTTCAAAGATTAACTTAAGTCTTACAGGTTTGGAATGAAATAAGGATAAGAAAATAATGACAGATTTCTTTGCTTTTAGGCAAACTATCCTTTTAATACAGGGATAGTTAATCTAAAAATAAATCATTTACTCACCCCTCATGACTTATTTACTGACCCTCATGATATGACTTACTTTCTTCTGTAGGACACAGAAGAAGATTTTTCGAAGACTGTTTTAATGGTTTTGTCCATAAAATAAAACCAATAGGGTCCATCTCTGACATGCAAGAGACACGTCCTGTACCCAGAAGCACAGCTCCAGGGGTCTCAGAATGCTCCCACTACTGCCCTACTCCTCTCACGCATCTCTCTGGCTTCTCAGATTGCTGCAGCTGCTGGCTAGAGAAGCTGAAGAGTCTACCTTCCTTCCTTTCATCGCAAAGCTGCAAAGGGCTTCCCTGACATACACACACAAGTGAAATACTGCATAGTAAGACATAAACAGCATAACAATCTATTAAATGATACCCACTTATACTGTTTATGCTTAAGTGCTGTCTTAAAGTCCCTTTAAGAGTGGTTAGTCTGCTCTGCGGCCATCTTGGTAATGTCTTAGGGCAGCTATTTTTGAAACAGAATTAAATTGAGAGCTTATTCACTGGATGTCTACAACATGAGACAATAACTTGATCAGTCAGTTACTCTTGTACTTTCTTGTCAGCTCTTGGCTACGCAAATAAAATAACAAAAAATTAAATAAAAGCCTTAAATTAAACTATAAGGCAAAAACTGAAATACAATGTTAAAAACAATAAAATAAGTGAAAATACATAGGCTTGAAATAAAATGAATAAAACTAAATTATGCAGGTAATAAGCACACAGATACAGCTCCTATCTATTTGTACAAGGAAAGACTGGAATATCCAGAACAGCTACATTGCAGCCATTCAGATCATTGTTTCTTTTGCTCAAATCAGTGCTAAAAACGGGCTAATTCATGTTTTAGATTACTACAGGCTTTCAAAAAGGCAAGTGAATCTTTTAACTGAAAGGCACGATTTTCAGCAGCAACCAAATTGTGTTATGATTTTTCTCTGCTTTTCACTTGCGCAATCCATGAAAAACTATTACATGTTGTCAATTCAGCTGATATTTACATATATACATGTTTGCACACATATTGTGTTTCTAAAACAAAAAGCAACACTGATAATTTAAAACGAATCTTCTTCACCATCGCATAAAGTTGAATTTTGCTCCCTCTACTTCAAAGAGCTCCGACGTCTAAATATTTGTATAATATTTGTGGAATGCAACACAGCTAATTGCGTTCAGCACTATTACTCTGACATCCAGATGATACAGAGGCTTTTATCTGGAGCTATTTCGGAGGTGGAGAAATGTAGGTTTGTCTTTATTTACAGCCCAATTTCCTGAATGGGCCACACAAGAATAGGTGGTGGGGCATGGCCCAATGAGACCCGAGAGAAAAGAGTCGGAGGGTGTGCGGGCATCTCCACTTACACTATTCTAGGATAAGGAAACAGTGAAATCCAAACTACACACACCCACACAAGCACTCATCACGAGGATGCATTCATTTAGTACTCAAGCTCCGAGACACAAACAGACATACAACTAGTGGTCGACCAAAACATCACCAAGGCCGATATATCGGCCGATATTTGGTATTTTTCAAATATCGGCATCGGCCAATCAGTTTTTCTGTTTGCATGGTGGCGGGACATTTACAGACAGGAGGAGAGTTCAGCTTCACTGAGACGCACGATCGACAAACTTTAAACTCATGATTTCAAATAATGCTGCGCTTCAGGCTTTTGCCCAATGTCATATTCATGTCACTTCCACTGTGTGCTACATGTAAAATGAGTGTACCTTGGCTTTATTTGAAGAAAATTTGATTCCCAATGCACACAAACTTCCCAGAATACTGAGTGCCCTGTTGGTTACAGTCTTTACTTCCTCTTTAATAAAATTTTTATTAAATATTAGTTTATTTTTGAAAAATACATTGTCATTTAAAGTATAAGAATGTTTATTTTACACATTTATTTTTTTAATCCATTTTCAAATGATTTCAAATTTCTTAAATATTAAATCAAATAAATAAAATTATATCGGCTTTATATTGGCCACCCTGCTTTCCAAGATATCGGCACGGGCTGTCAAAAAACAATATTGGTCGACCACTACATACAGCACAGCTAGCATTGTCTGATTCACGGACAAATTACACTTATGAGCTAGTTCTTTTAATAAAAAGTTCAAAAGATGAGTTAATAGTTTGAATCAGTCTAAAAAAATCTGCATTAGCAGACAGAATATTCTTCATATTAGTGTTGTCAAAAGTACTGACTTGGGTACCAGTTGGTACTGAAATTTAAAATTTCAGTATACCGACTGGAAGTGAAGTGGTTACTTTTGACAACACTACTTCATATACATGACCCTGGACCACAAAACCAGTCATAACAAAAAAAGCCATAAGGATACATAATCATACAAAATCTGAAAAAATAATAAATAAACTTACCAATGATTTATTATTATATAATAAACAACGATATTTGGAATCTGAGGGTGCAAAAAAAAATATTGAGAAAATCGCCTTTAAAATGAAGTCTTTAGAAATGAATATAACTAAAAATCAAGTTTTGATATATTTACAGTAGGAAATTTGCAAAATATCTTAATGGAACATGATCGTTACTTAATATCCTAATGATTTTTGGCATAAAAGAAAATTCGATAATTTTGACCAATACAATGTATTTTTCGCTATTGCTACAAATATACCCATGCTACTTAAGACTGGTTTTGTGGTCCAGGCTCACATATGTAAGCAAAATGAACATTATCAAGTGAAATACAGTCAAATTAGAATCTAATCAAATCAAACTTATTTTGGAATCAAATTGAGCTTAAATCTAAATTCAAATGATTCTAAATTAAAAAATGAAATAATATACTCAAATCAGAATCTTATCAAATTGAAACCAAATAAAATTAAGAGTTCATGAATCTAAATTAAATGTAAAAATAAAATAAAATATTACATCAGCATTCAACAAAGGGTGCTTTCACACCTGTAGATCAACTGGTTTGTTCCGAAACAGGAATTAAAATTATTACAATGTTGCTTTTTATTCTTGGTGCAGTTCGCTTTCACACAGCAAAGTTCCTTAACGGACCATAATTGTTAATACAAGTCACGTGCGAGTAAACTGTTCTTTCCTTGGTCGAAGTTCCACAGTTTATTTTCCAGAATTCCGCTCATAGCTATCATCTGTCAGGATGGAACTACAACAGCTTTGAGGGCTTATTGTTGTTTTTTTTTGTAGCTGTCGTTATATTAATTTATCATTTTGAGCAGCAGTCCAGGATTCATCGGGAAAACATTGTTAAAATGCACCTACTACGAAGAGTAATAAGACGGCATTATAAAATGAAAAGGCATGCTTTAATTTTGAATGGCGAAGATGTGCTCACCCACAGACATCGTCTACTGCTTTTCACAGAACTAATTACCCAGCAGCATACATTGTGATATAGCCTTTTTCATTGGTCAGTAGGATCGGATTGCTTTCTCACTACAACCAAACCGCTCCAGAGTTTGTTTCAATCAAGCCGAGACCACCTCATTCAGGCGATCGGAGCGCGATAGCCATGTTCACATATGCCCAAACGAACCAAGCTAAGGGGGAAACGCGCCAGGTGTGAAAGCACCCTAAGACCCTTCTGCATTCAATTAGAGCAACAACAGCAATCCTACCTGCCACTGTGCTAGTGATTAACAGTTTAAAAAGGCATAAGATGGAAAGAATGTGCCAGAAATAACTAGATTTGTGTAAAGCCCAGGGTGTAAATCTTGCCCACTGGAGTAGTGCAAAGAGGTCGAAGATTAATTGAATTCCACTTTTATTTCATCCGGCATGTCTCATGATCCTCTTTTTAATGCAGGTCGGGTGAGAGGGGACGTGACTGGACATCTCAGGACCTGCTTAGTCAAGCAATGACCCTGGATCCAAGACAGTGTACGTAACGTCTCTGCAGTCAGCAGGGACTGACAAAGCATCTGGCTGTCTGGTTTAAGTAATAGAGGTGAGACAAAATGTTATTCATCGGCTGTTTTGCAGTGTACAGTTTGGTCCTCCCGCCCATAATATAAATTTTTATAGTTCATTAAAACTGACAAATGCTTTTGTACTTTCCCCTTCAGCTGTGAAAACAACTCAAAGGGAGCAAAGTGTCGACAATGCATCCTTACCATATAGAGGAGCAGAGGGTAAGAGGATAAGAGTACAGATTAGCGTGTGAAGAGAAGGAAAAAATGGTATGAGTATAAAGAGACGAGAAGAGGGATAGGATGCTGGCAGGACACTGCTGCGTCCTCTTTGTCCTTACATAAAGCCTGTACTACTCTACCTTCTTTACTACTGGAAAAAAAAAGAGTGACATTGTCCAAAAAAGTGATGTTTATATAATCGTGTCCAGATTTTTATCCTTACTAAGTAAAGAAAGGCCCACAGGGTGAACAGAGGCTTTTGGTACCACAGCTGTTTTACAAAAAAGTAGAACTAAAGAGGAATCTTTTTCTGAATAAATAGCTAAAAGTGATAAAAGATGTTCAAAATACCTTATCAAATGTACCTAAAATTCACTTTAGCAAATCAATAGCAGGTTATCAACTTGCAAGTTTCTCAACGGTGATCCTCTGACACTGTGATTTATGAAGCACTTCAAGGAGAGTGGTGTGAAACAAAAACAGGAAGGGGAAATGCCAGGGAAAACTGTGAAGGAGGATTACCTCTAACAGTGGCATGATGTTGTTTTTCCTGGATGGGGTGCTATAAACTCAATTAGATTTATGTCTCAAATAAAACAGTAAAGAGAAGGGCTTCGAGCAGCAGCAGGAAGATTTGCATAGCTTTCCACTTATAGCGTCACTCATAAGTGGAAAGCTGCGCGGTGTATATGCACCACTTTTGAAAGTTTAGGAAACACTTAATGCCTAATTCTATAGAGTCATTCAAATGGACAGCAACTTGAAGTGGCAAAGCAACTGAAAGTCATTCACTTCTAAAGAGAGTTGGCAATTTCCAAACACATGAGTGACAGCCACTTTTGACTATGCAAGAAGGATTAGTAGTGTTTATTTTTATGCAAATGATGAGAATGGTATGATAAGAACAGCTACTTGCAAATTTAGTCATTTTTAAAGTCAAAACTGTAATCAGAATGGAGCAGGTTTCTGGTCTAATTGTGAGCAATTCATCTGTGGATGTTGGCTTTGTCATGTTTAATCAAAATGCATTTCCTTTCCACTGACATCACTGGGGGCACACAGGCTGTAAGATAATGTTAACCATTAACCAAACAGACATAACTCACATTCAGTCTGGCTGCATTCTGGTAACTAACGTCCACCATCCAATCAATTTCCATTTGATAAGATCAAGTTTGCTGTAGCCAAATATTCAATTTCACTGGCAAGCGTTATGGAAGTGAAATGGGTTGAAAATGCCAGTTCACAATTGGCATCTTCCATCAATTACTGTTCAAAGTATTGGTCCATTTTTATTCAGCAATGATGCATTAAACTGATCAACAATGACAGCTGTTGTTTTGAATTTTATTAGAATGATTTCAGAAGGCTCATGTGACACTGAAGACTGGAGTATTGGCTGATGAAACTTCAGCTTCGTCATATAGGAATAAAACTAGATTTTAAAATATTATTTCAACTGTTTTCCATACATGACTCCCACAGACCATTTTGTTTTTTTGGTTTTTGTTTCGAGTAAAATTACAGGACACAAAGAAGAACTAGAAAACAAAAGAGAGAGATGCACTTGACTGAGGTTGTAAATAAATACAACAAATATGGCCCTAATTTCTGTGGGAGGTCCCACTCGGAGAAGTGAGCAAACAAGGTAACAGCCGCATTCTCCATCCCACGTGATCCCCAATGAGAAATGCCCCTGGCATGTAAGGATGCCCGCAGCCCATCCGGGAGACAGATGCCAAGCAATTAAACGAAAACTTACTGACAGGAAAACAAAAGGCTGCACTGTAAAAGAGAGAGAGAGTGTGTGTTTCCTTCACTGATCAACTCCGCCACAAAGCAGCCAAGGAGCAGAGCGACAAACCCAATAGCTGTCACTGCCGCTTTCATCTCGCTTCCAACCCAGACTTCGGGGGGGAAAACAGATGCCTGATGAAACCGTCACCCATCTTGGTTCCTTCACGGTGAATGCCATGCTTGTGTTTTGACTGTAGTAGTAAAATCATTTCATTGCTACTTCAAGCCAAATGTGTAATTTCTCTGGGAAGACAGATTTGGTCAAAACCATCCGAGATTCCTTTGTCGGGTGTGTCACTACACGAAAAAAACGGCGAAAGAGAGAGAGAAAGGGATGAAAACACACATATGCTCTCCTCAGCACAATACCAGGGCTACAATTATGGACATGGAGTGCCAGGAAAACAGCTTTCTGTCCCATTACTCCCACTGGTTTAAGGGATAGTACACCAAAAAATAAACATTCTGTCATCATTTACTCACCCTCATCTCGTTCCAAACCTCTACGAATTACTTTCTTCAGTTGAGCGCAAAAGAAGATGGACAAACAACATTGACAACCATTGACCTTTCATTGTATGAACCCAAGTTTGGAACAACATGAAAGTAAATCTGTGGTAACAACTGCACATTACAGTCATATTTAACCCAAATATCAATAAAATGTGTAGGGATGTGAACTCTGCCTTCAACTTCCACTTGTTAGGAAGCAACTTGCCCAGTTTGCTCTCAATCCATAAATCACATGCAGTGTTTTAGGGCAATGCGGACTTAAAAAGAAGCTGTGGCGTTGTCTAACGTTTCTTTCCTCCCCCTAAAGGTTGTTTCCTCCCTCTGCACTGGCTCGCGAGGAGCCAAAACACGCTAGCATGCGCCACTTTCCGACACCCGCGGGCAAAAAAAAATCTGGAGTTCACTGTGCTGAAGTGTCTGTTTCCATGGCAGCAGCTGAGAGAACGTTTACAGGAGCACGTACTGTATATGCGAGTGGACCTGCTCTATGATATTTCCACACTACCTAGTGCACAATCACAAAGCTGGTGCTGTAGCACTTTCCAACAGGAGGAAAGCAACATAAGCCAGAAAGTTATGTGAGATTGTTCTGCTATGGTTAAAGCCAAGTGATTAATTTCTTGTGAAATCCGCAGTTTGAAAACAACTGGATGTTGACCACCTTTCATATGCAAGAGATCTGGAAGATTTTAAGCGTTAAAACAGCAGAGCTTCCTTACAAGTTAAATTCGCTTAAAGTATTTCCTGAGCATGTTTTAAACTTGAACTTAAAGGACCACAGGCCCATCTTGAAAGCATCCCAGGAGGTCGGAAATATTTTCGGTGAATAAGCAGGTAGAGCTGGTAAAGTTTTATAGTTCATTAAAATATTGCAAACGTGATACTTGACTAAGGCAAAAAAAAAAAAAAAAACATAACTTCAATGGCATTCCATAGCAGTGCTTTACCAGACCCCTCATAGAGACTGGAAGGGTCTTTTCAAGCCAAAACGCCCACCTAGGGCAGAGAGGGCTAAAATAATACTCTGGTCATAATGACCGTAACTCAACTCTTTCTTTAACCTGAATCAAAGATGAAGAAGAGAAGAGACAGACAGTGAGAGAGAGAGAGAGGGAGAGAGAGAAAGAAGGGATCATGGGGCGGAGCATTTTCCTCCACATTCCTCAAACCAGTTTCCCAGGCTGTTGAGTTGACTGGAGAATTGAGTCAAATTTTGATTGTAACCGTAAAACAGTTAATAAAGCCCATACAAATCTGAGTTACAGTCTTAAACAGTCACAAGTGCAACAAAGATGAGCGACAGGATATTTGGTTGTTTGTTTGGTTCCATGCTTCACATACTGTAACTGTATGTAAAAATAAATTCTGAAATTGCAAGGAAATGCTTAAATTCAAGGAAATGCTTAATTATTCAGCAAGGATGTATTAAATTGACCAAAAGTGACAGTAAAGACTTAGATTGTAACTAGAAATTTGTTTTAAATAAATGCTTTCCATTCATCAAAGAATCCTAAAAATAAAAATAGTATGCACTGTTTTCAACATTGATAATAATGAGAATGTTTCTTCAGCACCACATAAGCATATAAGAATGATTTCTGAAGGATCATGCCACACTGAAGACTGGAGTTATGATGCCGAAAAATCAGCTTTGCCATCACAGAAATAAATGACATTTCAATAGAAAAGTGTTATTTGAAATTTTAATAATATTTCAACCTTTTACTGTATTTTGGTATCACATTTAAATATATTAATATAGTGAGAACTCATATCCTGAAGTTACAATGAACTCCCCTGGTGTCATCGGATTGCTTGACCAGAAGAAAACGCTAAACATTTTTCTCGAACCCAATCGGTACAGGCCAAGTGTTGCATCCTCAAGCAACCACATGTCCTGCTGTTACAGTAAACCCTTGTCCAGTGGCGACGGCTAAGCGAAACAAAATGTTCTGACTGGAAAACCATCCTCTGCTGTTCCACAAAACATTAAAGCATGTTTTCACTCTCTCCACTGTCCCAAGACACAG
The DNA here is from genome assembly GCF_018340385.1 of Cyprinus carpio. Lineage (NCBI taxonomy): Eukaryota > Metazoa > Chordata > Actinopteri > Cypriniformes > Cyprinidae > Cyprinus > Cyprinus carpio. Next base: position 16,838,203 of record NC_056614.1, on the reverse strand, counting down.
CAGATTCCCCAATGTCTGTATGAAAACATAACTGCACAGAAAACAGTCCTCTTTTATTTCTTTTTGTGCTTCACAGAACAAAGAAAAGGTTTGAAACAACATGAGGGTGAGTAAATGATAACAAAAACATTTTTGGTTGAACTATGCCTTTAAGAGACAGAGGCAAATAAATCAGTTGGCCTGGAGTCACACTGGGCTGCTTTGCAAATTGCACAGTGGAAATCCTGATACATGTCCTCTGAAGTCTAACACCTGCTTTATGATTCATTGTCTTGTCATTTCCTCTCACATCTCTTTTTATCCATTTTTTTTCCTCCTCTCCTCCGCTTGAGGCCATTATAACCTGGATTATGGCACTATGATGGAGCCGTATGCAAACCGGTGTACATGAATGACAGACTGATTTAATATTTCCCCTGCAGGCAGCAACTGATCCCTGCCATACAGTAAGGAGATGCTAACAGGCCATATGAGAGAAAAAACACACCGGATTCCTTTCCGAGAGCCGAACCAAAAGTCCAGAGATGGCAATCTGTCACATATCCGATGTTAACAAGCAAAGGAAACAGCGGAGGGCAAAAGGTCAGTGAGGGGGCTTAATCTAATAATCAACTCACAACAATTGCCCATTTATATGAGAACAGCCCGGCCGTCTATGGAGTCTCCTAATCATGGTGATGTAAAAAAATTTAACTAAAAGGAGGGTAAATGTTTGCCACATTCTGTGGCCCAGATGACTGACTTGCATATACACAGCAAAAACTTCACAATGCTGCGGGCTTCTCCAACAAAGCAGACTCTGTGTTCTGCACAAACTCTTGCAGTCCACATGGTCACAGCTCTGGGACTCACAGTTGGGGCTGGGCTTTTGACGTTTTACGGGAATTTTTGTATAAACACTCACATTCGGCATGCAGCCGTAATGGCTGGCACTCTCGCTCAGCTCTGCTATTTAGGGGAAGCATCTGCTATAAGGTAAAGCACTCTGTGTGAGAGTTCAGAAAGGAGAAAAAAAAAAAGACATAAACAGATTAATCTAGACCACACATGCTTTTTAAGGAAATCTGGCATCCTTGTTGCTCATGAAGAAGGCATGCTGAAGTGCTATAGGCATGCTGAATTGGGAACGTTACGCAGAGTGCCCTTTCTCTATGGTTTCAAAACAAATAAAAATAGAAATGTGGTCAACCTGGGACGTTATCGGCAGCAGGCAGAAAGCGAGCGAGGAGACACTCCTGGTCAGATATAATGACAGCACAAAGTTTGTTCCCACTCCAAACAGTGGCAGAGTGTTTACATTAAAAAAGCAAATCTGTCAAAAGGTGGCTGTGAAACCTCAAGCAAAGGAAGGGGAAAGGAATGTCCAACCAAACTTGTTTACAAATATGTACGTTTGGCTTGGTTTGCATGCAAATCACATCAGTAAATATATAAAGTGGTATTACTTCACCATGTAAGAGTATTCTGAAACAACTGAAGTCAATATAACCAGCCATTCTCAATTCATTATAATTCTCAAATCTTCAAAGGTTTGGGATCAGGATGATTTTTTTAAAAAAGAATTTAAAGGGTTAGTTCACCCAAAAATGAAAATTCTGTGATTGACTACTCACCCTCGTGTTGTTCCAAACCCATAAAAAAACTAAAAAACAAATCAGTTTTATTCTAGCTTAAAGCATTCTCTTTTTTAATCAACACTTGAATATAGGTTTCATAAAAAATGCATAATTGTGAGCAAAACGGTAAGAAAATCACATTTTTAACAAAAACTACATCTGGATAATATTCAGTATGATTATCAAAGCATAAATCCAGTAAATCGCTTCCATCAACACCTCCAAAGCTTGCACAGACATGTACCACTTCCTGGATCAACATTTTACTCTGTAACATCATGCAGTTCTCATTTATATGCTGTCTATTGCTGCTGATTGCATTATTTCTCATATGCATATGTGTAAATAAGAGATCGCTTGTTTCTCCGTCCTGTTCACGTATGTTTTTGTTCGGGAGGTTTTGTACTCATTCAGAAGATGTGGAATAGCACCTCCGAGTGTATAACAGTGAAAAACACGAAAAGTCGTAAAAACTCGTCAATGGCAAGAAGCGTTTTCTTTTAAAAAACGAGATAACTCGTCAATGGCGGGGAAAGAGTTACAATAAAAAAGTTTTTGATCAAATAAATACAGCCTTGGTTAGCATAAGATATATTTCTTTAAATAATCTTTGAAAAAAACATAATCCCAAACATTTGAACGATATTTGCTTGATTTTAACATTCAGGTTTTTTTTAATTAGGGTGAAAACTGGTCTTTATATGGTTGAAAAAAGTAAGAGGGCTGGATGGCATCAGCTGAAAAGGAAGTTGTTTTAGAGCAAGTTTATTATTTTTGATGCCAGATTACAAAGACAAACAATTTTGTTCACCAATGCACACAACAGAATCATTCACAATGAGACCAACAGTAATTAGGGTAGATTTTTGATGTTGAAAAGTAAAAAAGGTACATTAAAAGTAATCAGGAAAAAATAAGAAAGAACAAGTGATTGGCTTTGTGAGCTTGTTATTATCATCTAAGAGGGGATGTGAGTGCTCACATATGAACAAACACTCATTCAACACGCAAATACACACCAAACTACATCTTAGTAAATGATGATAGAGAAGGGAGGGTTTCAAAGGTCTGCAGTGTGTTTATCTGCCTGCATAGTCGACCCTCAAGCTTAAGTACCAACATAGATGAAAGGCAGCCTAATTCACCTCCAGCACCCACGAGCCACTAATGGTTGGCAGAAAACAGACAGGAGGAGATTGGATGGGTAGTTGTACACAGGATGCTTTAACTGTATTATCTTGGTCTCTTTACATGGCTTATCTAGCCTGATTTCAAAATAGACTTGCCAGCTTGTACGCAGTCACCTCTACTCTCACATATACGAGTGGCCAGAAGGTTCTCAACATTGCTTTATGCACTTTATTGTGCTCAAGCTGGCTTGATCAATATTTACTGAGGCCCATACCAATACAATCCTGCGTGTTACTAAAATGGATGTGGGACTGATATCAGAACGACATCATAAAGTCAAGGCAACATTGTTTTCCAGTGGCTGATTTATGTGTAATCTGCTTGACAGAGCTCCTGAAGGGCCAAATCAGAGACCTGTTTCAAACTAGGAATGCAACAGCACAGCTATGGGTCAAACATCCTTGAGAACCTGCTCAATTAATTACAATATTTTTGACTGATTCTTTTGCTTTAAGGCAACTGTTTCTGTACTTTGTAACTGCTCTGGTAAATGCAGGTACTGTTTTTCTATCCTTGCCAGCAATGATAGTTTCTGATCTTTAGATAAAGTGCTCTTAGGGGAAGCCTTTGCATTCAAAAACAGCTAGATGCATTAAAGCGGAACGAAACTAAATGCAGGTGTCAATCAAAGTGATAAACCTGACAGCACATAAAGCAATGAATAAAAACTAATGGGAAAAAATAAACATTTTAAAAAAATAGAGTAGATGTACTTAACTTAAACATAAATGCCACTCCAAAACTCCAAAAGAATTTTAGTTTTTATAGATTTTTGTTAACAGAATCTTAACGGAAAAATAAACATCACTGCACTCAACTTTGGTTTTGGGTGTGTAGATCAACCACTAACATCACTTTCAGATAAAGGATCCGCACTCGCTGCTTCTTCTTAATGACTTGTAATTAATTTTTATTTTGCAACAGAGCAATTGACAATCAAATGTTTTGGCAGCAAGCCTTCTTCAGTGAATCATACAATAACATTTCCCGCAAGAATTAAAAAAAAAAAAAAAAAAAGTGAAATCCCAGAATCTTAAACATTGCAATAACTGTGAGAGAAACTAGGAAAAAACAGATGCAGACTAAAAGAAACTAAAATGTTCATTAACGGAAATAAATATAAAAACTATATTCATTTGGAAAACGGAAGCTCAAATAAAATACATGACCACAAAAATAACAAAAAAGTAAATAAATAAAAAATTTAATTGGCCTCAAAATCATTTTAGTTTTTGACAGATATATTCTAAGTTTTAAATTTTATAAACCACCTTTATTAAACATGAAAATGTCCTGAAAAAACAATGGCTGGCACCTGAGGAATTTGATGCAGCTTTGTAATGAATAACATTCAACTACTAACTTTGAGGCCACAAAAATATCAAAATTACAATAGACTTAAATTGGAACTAAAAACGACTGAAAAATACAACAAAATAAAAATCTAACAAATAAAACTAAGCTAAAAAATAAAGTAGTAAGCCAAAAAAAAAAAGGACTTCGTAACATCTAGAAAATGCTTTTTTGGGGTGAAAAAGGGTTTGTTGATTTAATCTAGACATGCATTTTTCCCCCAAAACTGGCAGAGACATGACATGCGTTCATTCTAAGGCACATGAAATGCTGCACGTCACAGATCAGCTCTCAAACGAAACAAATCTCTGCACTTTCAGACTGATTCCTGTGCAATCAATCCTTCCATCCCTTCACTATTCATCACTCCATTAATCACAGATGAGCATATTAATAAAAGAAAACCACGAAGGCCGCAGACGAGGGGGAAATTCTCCCACAAAGCCCCCTTTCTTTCACTTGACCAAGCAATGGATATAGCCTTGCTGTTGTGCACTTGAGAAATGTCTAAATTTATCTGACACAGTAAATGTCCGGGTAGACAGCTCAGAAAGAGTGTGTGTGTGCTGACACAGGAGCACAGCTGTGATTCTCCTGACCTTTATGTCGCGTGGTAGGGTTTTGTCCCACGTTCGCCGCTCTCTCCCGTGGGAAATACAGACATCTCGGCCAAGACAGAGCACTGGCTGGCCATCAACACCACACACTCACAGCAAAGTTCAGGATATTTAAGGACACATGAGAATGGATTATCACCCATTAATGAAGCACCTAACATCTGGCACACCTTCAGTATCTTGAAAAAAGATATGACACTGAAGGTGACAGTCAGAGAAATATGTCAGGCCTGTCATCGACTGATAAGCCAGCTTCCTAAAATATGCAAAACCTGGAAGTAACCAGGTGAATCCACATCCATCAGACCAACGATGGATGGCACCGCTCACCCTTGGCAAACTAAACCATCGTGACGTGCCAACTGGTGATTCCTACGAGAAGCAGAGGCCGGCCAAGGAAGTCCCCATCTGGCCACACACCCACTGCCACCTGTGCCCATTCAACAAGACACTGACAATGACAGACAGCCTGAGGATGATATAAGAGTAAGAGAAAGAGAGAGTGCAAATGTAATGATTTTAAAGCATATGTTAAAGCTATAGTACCACATTCAATCATACGTCATACAGTTATGAATTTAAACAAACCCCTTTTAACATGCACTATTGTTCAAAAGAATGGGGTTGGTAATATTTCTTAATATTTTTGAAAGTCTCTGTAACACTTTATTGTGGTTTATTAAGGTGTCTTTGTTACACGTTACATGTATTTACTATTATAAAACTTAATTATGCATATTTACATGCAAGCAACCATAAGCTGAACCCTAATCCTAATCCTAACCATACAGTAAGTACATGTAGTTAATTAAAGGTGCTGTATGTAGGATTGACACCAAGTGGTTGAACTTGGTATTGCAGTCCAAATTCAAAATATTGGAGAGGGGTTTTTTCACCAGGCCCCTCCACACCAGACTCAAATAACGCAGTTGCCAAATTGACAACGCAAACAGGAACAAGTGCACTTGACGATGAATGAAATTAGATATTCTGTGTTTTCTACCAACTGGCAACCCGGTGTGCCGAAATACAACTGGGTAAACTGGCAGTGGGCGGGTTTCACAAACCAAAACAAAGGCTGACATTCCGGCCCAGAACGCACATTTTCAAAGAAGAATTACTGATTGTAGCATTGTTTTTCAGATAACAAGGACACCTTATTAGCATGTTTCTTAAATATCTACAAACAACATACAGCACCTTTAAACATGAGGACATTTTAAAGACATGAGGACATTTTAAATTATGCTCTCCAATGCTGATCAAAAATAAACTAAGTAACAAGGACACCTTAAAATAAAGTGTTACTGAAGTCTCTTATGCTCTCCAATGCTGATCAAAAATACACTAAAAACAATAATGATGTTTCCTCTTTTAATATATTTTATAATCTATTTTATTCCTGTGAAGACAAAGCAGACATTTTTAGCAGCTATTACTGAAGTCTTCAGTGTCACATGATCCTTCAGAAATCATTGCTGCTTTAGAAATATTTTTTATTATTAATAGTTGGCAACCACCAACAACACCACAGCAAAAACACGGCTTAAAATTATACACAGGCAGTCGCTCCCATTTTCTTCAGAAAATATAAAAATCCAGTTATTTCTAGTCAGTTGATGTAAAAATTACACACTACATCTTTAACAATTTCAAAAGAAATACAAATAAATCAAAGGTGAAGCGATCATAGTGATACAGGGAAGGGTTAAAGAGGGATTGAGCTTATCAGAGATATTCCAATGAGCTGAGTAACTCCATATGATTTCCTTTGTAATTTTATGACTGCCTTTCATCTTCACAGAACATACATGCCTGCGGAGACACTGAACTCCCTCACACTTCCCGCACGTTCTTACACAATAATGAGCTTGATTATATTATTTATGTTCACGCACACCACACTCACATACTATGAATCAAGCATGTGGCTTCTCTCAAGGAGGGGAAAAAAAGCCATACATGAACACAAAAACTGACACATGGCTTGACTTTAGCTTAACACACATACTACTAAAACAAGCACACTCAAGCGTGTGAATTTTGAACTTTTAGGATGTGCCTCTGAGTTATTCTAACCAATAAAATTCATTTTAAATAAGCTCTTAGCCACTTCATACAGAAAGAAAGAATGAGGGCTTGTAAAACTCAATCCTTTGCGAGTACCACAGATTTTGAGACATGAAATATGAGCTTTTCCTCCAACAGCCTACAGATCAGTCAGTTTACTGTCCAGCCTTTTATTATTATTATTATTATTATTATTATTATTAAGAATAATAAACTTAGAGTTTTAAATAAATATTTAAATTAAAATATTTTGTGAGCTGAATCATCCAATTAATTAAAAAGATCAGCCTCAACCAAAATATGTAGGCTATTTTCAGATCAGACATGGCTATTACAGCATTATTATGAAATATTATTACAATTTAAAATAATTATTTTCTGTTTTAAATACAATGTATTTTATTCTTGTGATGGTAAATACATTTTTTAACAGCAGAAATCATTGTCACATGCCAATTTTGCTGCGGAAATAAATATAAAAACTATATTCATTTGGAAAACGGAAGCTCAAATAAAATACATGACCACAAAAAAAATAACAAAAAAGTAAATAAATAAAAAATTTAATTGGCCTCAAAATCATTTTAGTTTTTGACAGATATATTCTAAGTTTTAAATTTTATAAACCACCTTTATTAAACATGAAAATGTCCTGAAAAAAAAAACAATGGCTGGCACCTGAGGAATTTGATGCAGCTTTGTAATGAATAACATTCAACTACTAACTTTGAGGCCACAAAAATATCAAAATTACAATAGACTTAAATTGGAACTACAAACGACTGAAAAATACAACAAAATAAAAATCTAACAAATAAAACTAAGCTAAAAAATAAAGTAGTAAGCCAAAAAAAAAAAGGACTTCGTAACATCTAGAAAATGCTTTTTTGGGGTGAAAAAGGGTTTGTTGATTTAATCTAGACATGCATTTTTCCCCCAAAACTGGCAGAGACATGACATGCGTTCATTCTAAGGCACATGAAATACTGCACGTCACAGATCAGCTCTCAAACGAAACAAATCTCTGCACTTTCAGACTGATTCCTGTGCAATCAATCCTTCCATCCCTTCACTATTCATCACTCCATTAATCACAGATGAGCATATTAATAAAAGAAAACCACGAAGGCCGCAGGACGAGGGGGAAATTCTCCCACAAAGCCCCCTTTCTTTCACTTGACCAAGCAATGGATATAGCCTTGCTGTTGTGCACTTGAGAAATGTCTAAATTTATCTGACACAGTAAATGTCCGGGTAGACAGCTCAGAAAGAGTGTGTGTGTGCTGACACAGGAGCACAGCTGTGATTCTCCTGACCTTTATGTCGCGTGGTAGGGTTGTCCCACGTTCGCCGCTCTCTCCCGTGGGAAATACAGACATCTCGGCCAAGACAGAGCACTGGCTGGCCATCAACACCACACACTCACAGCAAAGTTCACGATATTTAAGGACACATGAGAATGGATTATCACCCATTAATGAAGCACCTAACATCTGGCACACCTTCAGTATCTTGAAAAAAGATATGACACTGAAGGTGACAGTCAGAGAAATATGTCAGTCCTGTCATCGACTGATAAGCCAGCTTCCTAAAAATATGCAAAACCTGGAAGTAACCAGGTGAATCCACATCCATCAGACCAACGATGGATGGCACCGCTCACCCTTGGCAAACTAAACCATCGTGACGTGCCAACTGGTGATTCCTACGAGAAGCAGAGGCCGGCCAAGGAAGTCCCCATCTGGCCACACACCCACTGCCACCTGTGCCCATTCAACAAGACACTGACAATGACAGACAGCCTGAGGATGATATAAGAGTGAAAGAAAGAGAGAGTGCAAATGTAATTATATTAAAGCGTATGTTAAAGCTACAGTACCACATTCAATCATATGTCATACAGTTATGAATTTAAACAAACCCCTTTTAACATACACTATTGTTCAAAAGAATGGGGTTGGTAATATGTCTTAATATTTTTGAAAGAAGTCTCTTTAACACTTTATTTTAAGGTGTCTTTGTTACACGTTACATGTATTTACTATTATAAAACTTAATTATGCATATTTACATGCAAGCAACCATAAGCTGAACCCTAATCCTAATCCTAACCATACAGTAAGTACATGTAGTTAATTAAAGGTGCTGTATGTAGGATTGACACCGAGTGGTTGAACTAGGTATTGCAGTCCAAATTCAAAATATTGAAGAGGGTTTTTTTCACCAGGCCCCTCCTCCTCAGACTTGATGCACGCAGTTGCCAGATTGACGACACAAACAGGAACAAGTGCACTTGACGATGAATGAAATTAGATATTCTGTGTTTTCTACCAACTGGCAACCCGGTGTGCCGAAATACAACTGGGTAAACTGGCAGTGGGCGGGTTTCACAAACCAAAACAAAGGCTGACATTCCGGCCCAGAACGCACATTTAAAAAGAACAACTAAAAATAAAATCATACTTAATTCTCTTATGCTCTCCAATGCTTTATCATGTTTCTTAAATATCTACAAACATATTATGGTATTTTTATGCTTTAGTAGAGTCAAAATCTTACATACAGCACCTTTAATATTACTCAGTACTTAAATGTATAATTGCACTGTAACAAGGAAACCTTAAAATAAAGTGTAACTGAAGTCTCTTATGCTTGCCAATGCTGATCAAAAATACACTAAAAACAATAATGATGTTTCCTCTTTTAATATATTTTATCTATTTTATTCCTGTGAAGACAAAGCAGACATTTTTAGCAGCCATTACTGAAGTCTTCAGTGTCACATGATCCTTCAGAAATCATTGATGCTTTAGAAATATTTTTTATTATTAATAGTTGGCAACCACCAACAACACCACAGCAAAAACACGGCTTAAAATTATACACAGGCAGTCGCTCCCATTTTCTTCAGAAAAAATATAAAAATCCAGTTATTTCTAGTCAGTTGATGTAAAAATTACACACTACATCTTTAACAATTTCAAAAGAAATACAAATAAATCAAGGTGAAGCGATCATAGTGATACAGGGAAGGGTTAAAGAGGGATTGAGCTTATCAGAGATATTCCAATGAGCTGAGTAACTCCATATGATTTCCCTTGTAATTTTATGACTGCCTTTCATCTTCACAGAACATACATGCCTGCGGAGACACTGAACTCCCTCACACTTCCCGCACGTTCTTACACAATAATGAGCTTGATTATATTATTTATGTTCACGCACACCACACGCACATACTATGAATCAAGCATGTGGCTTCTCTCAAGGAGGGAAAAAAAAGCCATACATGAACACAAAAACTGACACATGGCTTGACTTTAGCTTAACACACACTACTACTAAAACAAGCACACTCAAGCGTGTGAATTTTGAACTTTTAGGATGTGCCTCTGAGTTATTCTTACCAATAAAATTCATTTTAAATAAGCTCTTAGCCACTTCATACAGAAAGAAAGAATGAGGGCTTGTAAAACTCAATCCTTTGCGAGTACCACAGAGTTTGAGACATGAAATATGAGCTTTTCCTCCAACAGCCTACAGATCAGTCAGTTTACTGTCCAGCCTTTTATTACTTATTATTATTATTATTATTAAGAATAATAAACTTAGAGTTTTAAAAAATAAATATTTACATGGCTATTTTGTGAGCTGAATCATCCAATTAATTAAAAAGATCAGCCTCAACCAAAATATGTAGGCTATTTTCAGATCAGACATGGCTATTACAGCATTATTATGAAATATTATTACAATTTAAAATAATTATTTTCTGTTTTAATACAATGTATTTTATTCTTGTGATGGTAAATACATTTTTAACAGCAGAAATCATTGTCACATGCCAATTTGCTGTTCAAGAATCATTTATTAATCTTATCAATTCAAGGTTCTTTTAATGAATAAAAAGTACAAAAGAACAACTTTTGTAACAACGTAAGTCTTTACTATCACTTTAAATCAATTTAATGCATCCTTGCTGAAATAAAATATTTCTTTTAAAAAGGATGATTCTTGCTGACAATTCTAGCATATGTTGAATATACTGTGCATAGCTCTATATAAATCATATGTAATACCATACATTTTAGCACTCAATACCACTCAATTCCAAGTGTTTGTTTTATTTACAGTACACTTTTGACAGAAACGTCAGTAAATTTATAGTCACCTAGATGTAAAAGAACAATAGTAGTCTTACGCTAGTCTTCGGCATGTGAAATGTGAAGGGGTCTAATGTAACAGTGGCTGTGCTGGAGGCAGTCAGGGACACTGGAACTAATGCGAAAGACAGGTGGCACCACACTTAAGAAAGGATACGTGAGTAACTTCACCCCTGGTCATGAACTCCTTCCTGTCAGCTGCTCTGCCCTCTCGATCCATTCGAGTCTCGAGAACCAGCTCCGAGTCCTTCAAATCAGGAATCAAATCTCTATAACTCCTCTTTCTGACAACATAAGGTCACACCACATCCATTAAAGATGCAATCCATCACTGAAGCAACTGACAAGACACTTGCAGCACAGAAAAAGCAGGTGCCGTCAACACAGAAAGAGTGCTTTTGGGTGGCTGTGGCTCACAATGGCCAAATCTTGTTTGATTAATTAAAAAATAAGTTCAAACATAATTAGTGTTTAAAAAAGTTCATAATAATTACAAGAAATAGGACAATAAAAACTACAGTAGAAAAAATAAATAAGAAATGCAACAAACATTGTATAAAGTTATTCACTGTGTAAATAAAAAATAAATGTATTCTCATTAAAGTTACAAAAGTGATTTAGTCAGGAGCAGTGAGAGATTTTCTCTCTTTTGTTGTTGCAATAACATTAATGTCAGACAGCAGGAATATTAGACTGCTGTCACTTTAAGAGCTGCCCCGATCCAATATACAGTTACACATGTGTTTTTGTGTCTTAGATGTTTGCTTTTCCCCTAATACTTAAATTACTGTGTTTACAAGTATACTTGCAAAGACGGGTATTTTGACACATACAAGTGTTTGTATTTAACCGTTCAAGGCTTACAAAGCAGCAAAAGTAACTCCATTCAATACTAACCGTCTTCATGTACACGCATCTTTCTGACAGCGCATGTACATAGCGAAATGAGTTCACTTTCACTGATAATTTCATTTCAACGGCTTAAAATCACTTGTTTTTAAACCGCAATGCTTAAAAACGTGTAAATATTATGTTTTTTGTGACCATGTATGTAGCACAGCAACGTTACGTGAGCATGTAACCGCAATAAAAACGATAGTCCAAAATCTCTACCACTTGACAACGTCCACCCCTAGTCCTGGATCACAGTTGCTAGTTGAAATCCAACACTTATTTCTTTATAAATTTGTTTTATTATACAAAATAGTGAGATTTATTTATTTATTCTATAATATCTCACTATTTTCCCTCACACAGTGACAAATGAGGCAAATCATCATATCTGGGGGTCCTTGGCATCAAAAAGACAAAAAAACAATACTAATGAACTGTGCCACTTCTCTATTCAACTGCCACAAAATAGTGTGTGTATTCAGACGGATGGTGCCACACTATGCCAGCTCTGCCAACTAGCAGAGAGGACACCCACAGAGGCGGAGAGAGCATTCGTCATTCCTGCCACGTAACCTGGACTGAGAAGAATCTGACATGTTGTGGACATGCCAGGCCCCCTGAGCGCTCCAAAAGGAAAGCGTAGTATTCGTGCTGATTTTTATGAATGAGTGTCGAGAGCGGCGGATGAATCACGACTTCTGTTCAGAGCTAGCCAGAAGGCAGCAGCCAGATCCACGCACATACACACAAAATGTATGCCTACATTCACTGCCTTCCTCATACAAAGCCACCAGACGAGACACACAAACACGCAGGAAAATGTGTAGGGTGAAGATACGGCTGTATGAAGTGTGTGGGTACGTGTCTGTGTAGATTTAGCACCCGACAAAAGAGTCTCTGAACACAGCCTCAACTTCCTAAAAAGAAATCCCACGGTTCTCTTCTCTGCATTAAATAAAAATCACAAACCCTGGATCTATTCAATAATTTTTGCTGCACGTTTAATAGTCTATAAATTCGGAAGCACGACTATGTATATAAGGCAATAAATATGTGGAAACTCATGAACGTATCGATGCTTGTTTTAATACTCCACAGCTGCTTCAATCACATGGCAGCTGCCATAGAAACAAATGCCTTTGTTGTTTCATTCACACAACGGTATCCATATGGTAACTGAAAATGTACTTTAGAGTAGCACAGTAGCTCAAATAAATAACTGAGACCATGATTTGCATTATTGTACCTTAATAGATCATTTGATTCCTTAATAAATAATTTGATGCAATGCAATGCAAGTTACTTTGGATAAAATATAAGTAAGCATAAATATAAATATCATTACATAATTCCATTTAGGTCTAATCAATATCTAGATCTAGTGTTCAGTTCAGTAACCAATCACAGACCAGATAAGAAGCATTTAAAGGGGTCATATGATGTTGCTAAAAAGGATATTATATTGTGTATTTGGTGTAATGCAATGTGTTTATGCGGTTTAAGGTAAAAAAAAAACAACAACATTATTTTCCACATAATGTACATTATTGTTCCTCCTCTATGCCCCGCCTTTCTGAAACGCATTGATTTTTACAAAGCTCATCATTCTGAAAACCGAGGTGTATGTTGATTGGTCAGCTATCCAGTGCATTGTTACTGGCTGAATACCTCAAGCGTGTGACAGAAATGTCACGCCCCTTAACATACTGTGATGCCATCTCCCGGCACAACGAGACAAAACCAATAAAACCCATTACAAACAAGGCATTTGTTGCATCCAGTGGGGTCATCATGACTGATTATAATGACTTACTATAATCAGTCTTACTGTCTTTTTACACGTTACGTATGGCGCCGCGTAAACATAAAACCATGTCTGCATTTGTGATCGGAGAAACGACAAACAACAAACGCTACTCTACACTACTTAAAATTCACGTTTGAATCATCAGTGGTAAATTCTTTAAATATAAAAAACTTACTTACAGGCTGTGAGTCAGAAGCGCCAGACTGTCCTTGCCAAGTTGGAATTGCCCCACTTTATAGAAACAGCCTTTGTTGACAGACGCATTGTAGGCTACTCTGCAGGTTCAGGAAACAGTCCTCCATAAAATGCGCTGAACACATCTGAATATTTGGGTTGAACTGTTCTGGAAAAGAACTAAACCACTTATATGTAGTTGTGTCCTCTTTTGGAAGGCCAAACAAAGTAGTTTCGCTTTCACAATGAACCACACAGCGTCAATCACGGCGGGCTTGAGTGAGCGGCAGCGGGATAGAAAACGGCGCAGCCAGCTAGCTTGCGGCAACCACATGTGACAACCCCAGGCTGGACTGTACTTCGTCCACGGTGTAAGCCGATCAGGCGATCCACAGCGCGAAGTTGATGTATTTCCTCAGCAACTAGCATGCATCAGCTCTAGGCATGACTAAGCGGATATCATCCTCTTTTGGAAGGCCAAACAAAGTAGTTTCGCTTTCACAACGAAACACACAGCGTATCCACAACATGGCGGCAGCAACAATACTACAGCGAAAATAAAAGTTACGCCTTCTTTCTTTGTGTGAACATTTGGGCAGTGTTATGCAAATCTAACCACACAGTGACGTAGAGATGTGGGGGCGTGTTAGAACGAGCTGTTTTAGGAGGGCGTGGACAAATCTTAACTTTTATAAAGAATATCTCTTTGGGTTTGAGACTTTAGTCTTTGCAACTTTAGGGATCTTATCTATCCACAAACAGCTTGTAACACTCCAAAGAGAAAGGAAAATTTGAAATTGCATCATATGACCCCTTTAAAGAAGCTAATAAGTAATGCCAACTTTTGTAGTGCATTCCAGCCTTTAATAAGCAGATTCCTATGTTTCACTTTTATAGAAATAAAGTAGTAAAGAAACATCACCTGACACTAAAATAACACAAAAATAACAACAGTGATTACAATATTTAGGCAAATGATCATCAGTCATAGGTTTTTTACATTTGTGCAGCTCTAATGGCCTCCATGGTGCACAAAGTCCAATAGAATTCAGTAAAACGGAGAAGGAAAAGCAGTTGTGAATATACTGATTTTGTCGTCTTTGGTGTCAAGTTCAGTTCATATCACTATAAAATGTCCAGAAGGAAAAACCGACAGCATGTTTGTTACAAGAGAAGGACAGTACACCAATTAATTTAGTTTACTTGGTTACATATTAATAAGCAAACAAGTTTGCCTTCTCAGCAGATGGAAATGAAAGAAGACCTGTTTTCTAGATTTCTTCACAAAGAGCTTTAGAAAAACATTAGACATGTAAAACCTCCCACACATGTCTGGGCAAAGCCAGTGATTACGCACACAACCTACAAGGATGAGACACTGGACACAACATCCTCCTGACAAAAACAGACACCACTCCTCGACACCCCCGTGTCTTGTGTCTTCTTGTGCTTCTCCTTTATCATCCTAAAACGCAATGACTCGGACTACTGAAGTCTATTCAAATAACACAAACACTTCCTGATCTTCACATAGCATTATGTATCTGTTTCTGTCATTACAGCAGGCACAGTACAGCAAACCATTTAAAGAGGATTTCAAAATTTCCAAACATCCAGGGACATCTGCAAAACTTTGAAAGTCTTTGCTTCAGAGCCAAACTACTCTACTTGGTACATCAGCCTCATACTAAAGATTTCTAAATCGACAGACACAGGGTCCAAAATTATCTTTTTGTTACAAAAACGGGAGTTACCATTGGGGAAATTAAAAATATAAACATTCAAGATAAACTTATGATCATACATTTTTCAGTTAAGTGAAAGTTGTGACTGATATGTTCTGTATGATGTTTTCTGTATGTCTTTGATTTGAATGAGTCGCATTACATCAGTGAAGGTCAGACAGATACACAGAGATAAGAGACTGAAAAACAAATACTGGATATCTGAAAGACAGACACAGACAATCAATAGACAATAGATACAGACAGACAAGCAAATATAAATAAATATATATAGATAAACAGAGACATATATATGCAGATATATAAGAGCTGAGTTGATCTAGATCATCTGGAATGACCAGGACTGAACAATACAAAAACAGTATCACTCATGACTAAACACTGAGCTCCGTTCTGAAGAGATGGTCAGTTTAGTCGTCATTAGACAGCACTATCTGAGCTGATCTCTGCTTTACACAGGAAAGCTGCAATCTGCACATTATGTGCCACAGCTGAGGAATGCGAACAATCTCAGGTATGTGAGCCACAGAAGATTCAAAAAGCTTTGATCAGACAAATCAGCTAGCCTTTGGGACAACAACAGGAGCTTGCGTTGTTGTTTGGGGTTGTATAGCAGCACTGTAGCCCAGGAGGCTCAGACCCCGTTATCCAAAAATCCTCTCCCCTCCCCCCTCCCGTCTGGGGTATGCAAACATGTTTTTCAGGGGAGAGAAGACATGCTTGTCTGAATCAGAGTGACCTGAGGGGCCCATTCAGACCAGACCAGAGTAGGTGCAGTCACAAAACCTGCACACACACACACAAAGAGCACAAACATGCGATGTCAGCAAGGCCACAAGCGAGCAAACAACTGGATCGGTCACTAGAGTAATAGGCAGGTGGGCGGTGGGGCCAGAAGTGTAAACAGTAAGAAGAGCTATCTAACAGCTAGAGCTGTTAACAGCCCGTGATAAGGGCCCTGCAAGAGAGAGAGAGAGGAGGAAATGGCAGTAAAACTGTTAATAGTAGACATGTGCCAATATTTTAACTTTATAATTTTTTTTTGTATTGCTTTCTTGTATTTAAATGTTCAGTTATTTTTGTTATAAGAAAAATGTAATTATGACATTTGTTATTATTAAACCTGTTATAATGTATAATGACAACTCTTTTTTGCAGCTAAATTTTAATACCGGGATAATACCGTATACATTGATAAAAGTATTATCAATTAATCGCAACATGAAAATTTGATACTTGCATGTCCCTAGTTGAGAGAGGCCGTAAAGAAGAAACAAACAACAGACAAAATAAGTGGGAAGGGAGGAGAGGTTGGCGGGCAGGAGGGAGGAGATTAAGGAGCGCTGACGCTTCACTCCCCCTCACTGAGGAGTCTTGTTTTTGTGCTTGTACACTTGACATTTCTGTGACATTTCTCCTCAACACTTTGCCTCACATGGACCTGGGAACGTCCGTGGGATGCCTCCTCCCTACAGTTCCCCCCTCATCATCAACCGACCTGGCATTGCAAAACTTTTCTGAAGACAAAGAACAGACACACACTCACAGACACACACAGACTCACACTACAAACATAGCACTAATCATACCTACAGTCACCACCAGGGGCTCTGTTTACACTTTACAACAACATTGTCAGTTTTGGTGTCAGCATCATAGTAAAATGAGTTTCTAAAAAATATTTAAATAAAAAAAAATAAAACATTAAAATCAATAACCATTTAAAAAATGAGATAATGGATGGGCAGTCAGAATAAATCATTTACATACCAAAAGATAAACTTTTTTATATTCAGCTGATGTAAAAAGATGCTTGTTTGATCTTCAGCTGACCAATCAACAGAAAGGGGTGTTTAAATCAAATACTGAAGATGTTTATTCATTTTTCTACCCCTGGACGAAAAATGAAGCTGAAATCTTGTTTTTCAGAGAAAAAAATAAATAAATGACAAAATTAAAATGGAGCCATTTTTCTACTTTCAATATTAAATAAAAAAAAATAAAAAAACAACTGAATGAATGATGCATGGATTCAACAGCTTTGGTTACATACAATAATAAACAATAATTGTCATAAAAACAGTTTATATGCCATATATCCTAAATACATTTTGTAGGATTTCCAATTAAAAGTTCTTTCAGCCAAGTGAATTACTTTGTGTATTCAAAGGCCAAATTGAATTGTTCACAACATTAGAAATAAACTCAACAACTTTTCACATCCACTTTGAATGTTTATTCCTAAATGAAATCAAAATCCATTTCCTTATCACCAGAGCTAGATTATCCAAGTCATAAGCAGGTTAGCAAACATACATATCCAGTCAGCGTGAAGACAAACACTGCCAATGGAAATTGCATTACAAATGGAAAGTCCATAGACTCCAGATACACACATACACAGAGGTGACGGTAACAAGCGCATGCAAGAACAGGCAAGGAATGCTTTAATGGTCTTACATTTCAGAAAAAAAGCAAACAATAGTGCTGCTGTGGACACCCTCATCTCATAACAAACACGCAGAGTCTCGCGCACATACGCAAGAGCTTATCGCTGATTGGTCGCTGACAGCAACTTTTGGTGCAGTAATTAGAGAGAGAGGACTGAACCAAATTGACTACAAAACCACTGCATGCCCTTGAAGAAACATCTGTACACAAGAAAAACAAGGCAATTATGTCGAAGGGTGGAGAAGACTGTCCTCCACAGAGCCAGACGGGCTGCAACGAGAGACACAGAGAGGCTATGCCACCATCAAGCCAACACTGAAGATTTGTGTTCAGAAGTCCAAATCATTTTAGTGAATCACTTAGTTTGAATGGTTCAAAAAATTTCACAGAGGTTTGACTGAATCATTAGAAAGTACTGGTTCAAAGCAAAAAATATGCTCACAGGTCAGGCATCACTTGCCTTAATCACCCACAATTCATTCTTATTCTCCTCCATTGTAGAATTAGTTTCTACAAGAATGGCCTCAACTTTTTTGAAAGCCTTCAAGCTCCAAGTCAACATGAATCAGTCTTAACAACCCACTTTTATTCTGTAATGTGAACAATTTCAGTGTAAAATGATTTGCACTGGGGGAAAAAAAAGTAAGGTGGGACTTTGGCAGGATTTGATTGAGAAAAGTGGTTTCTATATGCAAGGTGGTTGAAAAATAAGTTGGCATAAATGAGGGCTTGTTGTCATCAGCCAAAAGTTAATTCATTCATTCATTCATTACATTTATATAGCGCTTTTCTAAGAACTCAAAGCATTGTGGGGTGGGGGGGGGGGGGTCTCCTCATCCACCACCAGTTTGCAGCATCCACCAATACTACTATGTGTACATAGTATGTAACCACAGTGTAAGTACACATTGGTACATAATATCTACAGCTTTAATTTTTGTGTAACTACACATATGTAACAACCCACTGAATGGTATGTGTAAGTACAAATGTTTAACAGGACATTGGTAACAACACTTTTGACAAAATGGCACTACGCTGATTTGGAGAGATGTTGAATTAAGTCGTTATTTTTGTTTTCTTCGTTTACAAAAAGTATTCTCATCGCTTCATAACATTACGGTTGAACCACTGATGGCAGATGGAGTATTCTGACGATGCTTTTCATACTTTCCTGGACCTTGGCACTGTAATTTACTTGGCAGTCTATGGGACAGTCTCAAGCCTCTCGTTTTCATCCAAAATATCTTAAATTGTGTTCCGAAGATTAACTAAGCTTTTACAGGTTTGGAACGACATGGAGGTAAGTGATTGATGACAAAATTTTCATTTTGGGGTGGAGCATCCCTTTAAGTGGACCGTTCCTGGGACGTTACCATGTAAGTACACTGGTATTGCAGTGGTGCAACAACTCCAACTCGAGATCCAACTCCTCCCACTTTACATATCCCTAAACCTACCCATCTCCAGCCCCTGGATCCCATTTCCATGCCTACACTTACCAATCTCCACCCCCTGGATCAAATGGTTCCAATTACTCTTATACATATTGTCATTACAACATGTAGTTATATAATTCCTGTTACACGAGTACTTGGTGAAGTGTAAAGTGTGTCCTGTTACACATTTGTACTTACACAAACCATCCTGAAGGCTGTTACATGTGTGTAGTTACAGAAATAGTACAGCTGTAGATCCTATGAACCAATATGTAATTACACTGTGGTTACATACTACGTACACATTTAGTTACTATGTAAGTACACAGGTATTAGGGACACAATATAAAGTGGGACCCCCAGGTTCCCTCGTCTATCCTTGTCATTACCTCTCATGAGGTTCAATCTTTTTCACCATTCAACATTTGCACCTCATGAACAAGGCAAGCTGGCCACAGTAGGAAAATGCTGGGGTTTCGTAGACAAATTGTTGATTCCTCTGAAGGTCCATGTGAAAACATTAACGGGAAGTGTATACAATCGGACAGGTGGCAGCCCACTGCTTGTTCCAGTAAGTTCTTTGGAGAACACAGATCAATCAGTCAGACCATTAATACATCCTTTCTGCTGTGACTACCAGTCGTCCTCTTTGTTCGGCTGTTTGAGCCTTGGATACAGGTGACTCACACCTACCCACCTCTGCAAAGGCAAAAACATGGCATTCAGACACAAGATTACCATACTGAACAGGTGTGCAGAGAAGCAAGTGCTGACACGATGTGGGCGGGACTGTCGGGAAGAGACTGTATCAGCAGCGCAAAGGAGAGTCACTGGAAAAAAGGACACTCACGATGAGTCGCCCACTGCTGTGGATCAAATATCACAGTAGGGTAACAGCACGTCACCTCTGTGTCCTTCTCCTGATTGTCAGATTCAAAGAATTCCACCAGCAACAAACAAACAGTCCGGCTATAACAGAGCACGTTTCTGAGGAGGGTTGATTTCCTCTGTTTGTTTTCAGGCGGAGGGAAAGGGGAGGGAGGGCAGCTCTGCGACAGCTTCTCTGAGCCTGGGACTTGCACGGTCTACAGGTCTCTTGAAGGCCAGGGGTGGGACTGTGGGAGAGCGCTGTAGTGTTCTCATCCATTATGTTTTTCCCACCATTCTTGTGTGCTTGGGAGAGGAAGAGGGAGCAAGCATTCATAACGGGGTAGTTCACTTTCCCAGGCATTCCCGGTCAGATGTAGGGGACACACTGGCATTCATATCTCCTGACCTTATGACTACAGAGATAAGAAATCATAGAAGATATTTTTGCCCCAGCCAGGTGGTTTTCTCACATTCTATTGACCCTATCCACAAGAAAGGGCCATTTAGGGCATCAAAGTACTATTGTAATCTCTAACCAAACTGACATCCTCAAATTAACCCCAAATTATCTAAGAATGTCTGCAAAATGTATAAACAAATGGATAAACTAGTGGTCAACCAACATGGGTTTTTAATAGCTAATGCCAATAGCAAATTAAATGTACACAACATTCCCCAAAAAAACAAAGAAATCACTCAAAAATAAGGTGTGTAGGAACCACATCATTCATACATACATATATATATATATATATATATATATATATATATATATATATATATATATACATATACCGACCAATAAAGATTTTTGCAACGGTCAATATAAATAAACAAACTTGGTAGGACAAAAAGAAAACATATTTTACACCAAATTTACTGAAACGTCACTAAAAAACATATTGCTCAATATTGCTCAACATAATGCTCAATATTGCCAAATAATCACCCTGGCTAATGTATACCACTGCTGCACAATAAGCCATAGAAGAGCCTCAAACCTATGGCCAAATTATATCAATCCATCACTAGTATAAATACAAAAGTACAAAAATGCATAAATCAGACAAATTCAACAGCAGTCAAACAGAAAATAGTGAGATTCAAGAGTGCAGTTACATATAATTTAAGGCTCAAAATGAACATTTTATGGATGGATTTAACGTAGAGCTCCTTCCAGAACATCACCTTAGGTCACAGAAATCCTTGTTTTGTCTTCAGGACCCTGTATCTTCAGCTACTTTCAATGCTTTTGATGCATTGGTGGACAGTCTAGTCATAACTCTCTCAACACAACATAGATTACACTAACCAAATATTTACCTGGCAAGACCCTGCCAAAGAGACAGACCTCCAGTTCCCAAGCAGAGCAAACAGTATCCCTCCATCGGTTTAGCTAAACTTAACATTATCTTACGCAATTTAAGCCTCATTCAGTTTCACCATTCATACCACTATCCATTCAAATCCCATGTGAAGGAATGAACAGTATGCTAAATGCCAGCAGATGTGAATCCATTACAAATAAAAGCTGAAATAAATCAAACATTAGCGAGAACAAGTATGGTTGCCAGGTTCATACCTTTCTGGCAGTCGTTTGAAGTCCAGCAGCGGTAGCTGTAGTTGTCATTGAAGCTGGTCCTAATGCATTGCGGCCTATCCTCCATGATACCTGGACAAACATCACCGCATTCTTTGGACTGCTTGTTCCCAGCGATGTAGTTGTTAAACTCTGCATCCATAATGAGTGACCAGTCCACCGAGTCCAAGTAGCACAGCTCCGGGTTCTTTTCGATTCTGATCGCGCCTCTGGTGATGTTCCTCAGGTTGTAGAGGCCGATATCTTTCAGGCTGGTCATTTCGAAGATAACCAGGGCGTAGTTGTAGAACAGGTTGCGTCCACGGATGACACTGAGGTTGGGGAAGAGCACACTGAGGCTATCCAGGCCAGAGACTCGGAATAGGAGAAGGTAGTCAGTGACCATGGTCAACTTGGGGAAGGACAGGGTACGAAAGTGCTCCTGGTTGAGGTTATTGTTCTTGTCTCCAATGAGGAGGATCTGAAGGTAGCCTTCCACCACCGTGCAGTTCTCCAGCTTCTTGAACTCACTAATGTCATTGCGGATATCAATGTGAGGACCACAGACTGGAAGGGAAAAGAGAGAAAAGTACAGTTAGACTACTATGATCAAAACATAACTTTTAAGCGCTCTTTAATAATATTTATTACATTTTAGAAATTAATATCAGAGCATAATCAAAAAGTATTTTTCAACAAAGCACACCTCTAGGGTCAAGCTTAATTAGGGTGGTCAGACACTTATAAAAAACTGATTGACCTGAAGTGAGTCAAATATATCCATTGTTATTTGTAATGAGTAAGGGACAGTAGAAATATAATCTCGGAGGATGCTCTTAATTTACATTTGCTGAGTTAAACAGACACTGTAGCACTCCTAGAATTAAGACAGACTGTGTTGCCACTTCATGTTAATGATGCTGCTGGTTATTTTTCCTTGTTTAAAGTCAACATGACATCCAAACTGACTCTTTTTACTTTCTTTTAAATAACTGTAAAGTTTCATAAAGTTTAATCATCACAAAATAACCTGCTCTCCCTGTTTAACATGAAACAATAGCCAATAGCCAAATAGCTATTTAAGCTGTTTGTTGTCGTTTTTGTTGTTGTAAACTATCATTCGATTTAGCTACATTTTGTCAAATTGTTCTCATGCATTTTTTCCATATACACACAGGCCATGTTTGATTACTTAATATTTTTGTTTTATTTGTCATTTACACATAATCAAAAGAAACAACTACAAGGAAAAACCACAGATATACTGGATTTAAAGTTGTGATGAAACAGATCGAAAAATAAAAATGTAGGACAGGAACTTGGCTCTAATAATCAGTTCTTATCAGGATTTTGACGTGGGCACTGCATTTAAAAATTAATGCAAGCTTGCAATCGCTTGAGGAGGGACGGGGTTGAGGCAAACCAAATCAATGGAAAAGTCCAGGATGTGTCACCACCAAGTTTGATGTTTTTTCCAGAAGAGAAACATTTTGATCAGAATTTTGTTTAAAAATTTAAAGATACATGGATGCATCACTCAAAATAAGATTAACAACATGCATTTAGAAAACTGAGAAAACAGGGTGGCTTTTCCTATATGCCAAGCAATATGATCCACATTTGCATGAGTAATATTATGAAAAGCGATAAAGACTTATATTAAGCAAACTCCAAAAATTATAATGCAGGTAAAGAGTAGCATGAATCTAACACATGGGAGATTATCAAACGTCAAGAAGGTTTACATTCTCACTACAGTGAGAAGAGTAATTCACACCATAATAACAAAACAAAGTGCACTGTCTGTGACCCCCACCGCCCCAGCTAAGGGCTGTGTCCTGGAAGGGGAAAGAGATCAGCAGAAGAATAGTCTTGACATATGAGCTCCTTTGGCTAAACCTTTTATGTTCTTAGAGAGGCTTAGGTCACCTTCTCTGATAGAGACAATATCGCAGGGCCTCTATGATGAGACAAATGGAAAAGCTTCTCCCTGCACACGTGAAAAAAACAACACGACCACGGCTGCCCGAACACATGGTCCCACACACAGAAACAACCTTATCAATCTCTCTTTACAACCACGCTCCAAATAGCCGTCTGCGAGGCGCAGAAGACAGTGAACTTTTGAGTAATGGGGGAAGGTCAAAATTTCAACAATCTCAGATTGCCTACTGTGCATTATTCTGACAGGAGTGGAAACCACTTTTCCTGACACGAATTTCCTGTGAAAATGACACGCTTCATGAATCTAGATCCCATTTGAGGTTACTCCATAACCAGTGTGCCAAAAATAGCGAGCTCGCTGTTTAAAAAATATCTTTATTTGCTCCTGACAGTGTATTACACTCATCCAAAATTAGAACGGAAATCATTGCTCCACGAGAAAATAGTATTTGCTTTCCCGTATCATCGCAAATGCCCCAGGGCTGCACTTGGGAGTCATGGAGCTGCATGTCTCCTTTGTTTCATTGCAGCATTTTTTTTCTCCTCCACAATCCCGGGAGAGGGAGGAGAGCCGAAGTGACTCACACACAAAGACTAATTTGTTTGTTGGTAAAGAGAGACTTTAGTCCTCAGTTCCGGTTGGATCCATTAATAAATTCAGACGGTCTGGCAAGACACAAAGAGGAGGGAGAAACAGAGTGGGAAACTTTGACAAAACACACATACACACACCGAAAACAAAAAAAACAAATAAGAGATATTTGCAACGTGCTTAAATGTGTCTCACATCTCCTAAAACTGGCACAAAAGAAGCGTGAAACCAACTGACACAAACGTGCCCACCAGTTGACCTCCACACTGAATCCTCCAGGATGATCCGAGGCCAAAGAGCTCAACCAGTTCCTATTCCCCTCACAAAGATCCGGCTCTTCCGTAAACACAGGCAGTCGGAGCTGTCTGGTTGGTGTTGCTTTCGGCAGGTCAGATTAAACGATCCAGTGTAACCGGGCTGGACAGTTTCCTTCTAAAAGCAGAACTACATATTTTCAAAGATTACCCTGCAGAAATATCGACTTCTTGCTCACCTTTGGAAAAATTTGGCTTGCGTAAACTTTGAAATCTTTCTCGCTTGTGGTTTTATTTATAAAGTTTGTACTTCTGCTTTGCAGACATAATAAAATAATTGGAAATTATTAGAGAACTTTTTGTGTTATTATTAGAGAACATAAAATACCTCTTTTAAAAACATGCTGCTGATTATTATTATTAGTTACAAAATAATAGTAGTATACTAATTATTATTATTATTATTAAATATTGTTTTAATTTAAAAAACAATGCACAAATAAGTCTATTGGTTATCACACTTTAGCATTATTAATGGTCAGAAAAAATAGTATCAGTCATTCTCTACACCTTCTTATAGAAAATTGTTCCTTACCACTCAAACAAACCATAACAAATTGAGTTGAGAATGTGTGTAGTCAAAAACACAAGTGAACCCCACTCATTGGCCGCAAGATATATGAGTGAGGACATATGTGGCTTATTCTGTTCAAATCATAACCTCTAGGGTGCAGATTAAATGACAATTACAGTCATTATGACCCACTTGGATCACACTGGCCAAAACTAATATTGTGTCAGTCATCTGAAATGAAATCTCAGAAGTGCTACACTGGGAATTATGTAAATGCGTGTTTGAAACAGTCACAAAAGCTTATTCCACTTTTTAAGAGAAAGAAACATAATAGAAAGGAAAGCTCTCACATCCTTCCCCCAGCACCTCAGCAGTGAGCAGCAGTGTTAAGGTCCTCAAATAATTTTCCCAAAGAGAATCATCAGGAATCAGTCCATATTATCTGGCCCCAAGAAGTTATGTGCTCAGCTCTCGTTCATGTCACCTGAACATGAACAAATTCAACTGCAAAACAAAAAAGCCTACAGTGGTTGTCTTTCACCATGAGCAAACAGTAACCCAGGAGAGTCCTTCATTCACTGTGGTTTTCACACCATGGTACAAACAGACTGGCCTGAAATCCAACTCCTGCTGTTTACATTTGATAACCTTTTGCTGGCCATCCACAGGAATCCCTGTACCTCTGGGAGAGATGAGGCAAAAACAAGACTTCCATACTGTCCTTCTTAAGATCCAGTCTGTAGCCTATTAGCTTCACCAAACATTTGTCTGTCCTTCAGATCTTATTTCCAAATGAAAAAATACACGGCTATTTATTTGAAACCAAAAGCCCCACACTACAGTACGTCTTAATTGCAGCTGTTAAAGTGACTGAAAGAAAATGGCGACCCTTGTGGGACCGATTTATATCTTCAAGAGATTATCAGAGGTTACTGAAACCACTCGGAGTAATCGTTCTCGGAAAACAACACAATTTTAGCAGGTTTCCCGCACTTCAACTGTTATCTGGTGGAGCGTTGTTGGGCGACATTAAATTCTTCCTGGTTTTGATGCTCAGTTACTCACAAGATGAAAGAAGCCAATTCCACTTGAAAGCAAGCATCACTGTGCAGAGCATTTGATGTGAGAAGGCAGTTTTATTTGTGACTGATTGAAAGAATATGCAAAAAATATGAAAATGTACACCACTGTTAAAATATTTGGGGTCAGTAATTTTTTTGAAAGAAGACTACTTCTCACCAAAGCTGCATTTATTAATAAAAATACAGTAAAAACAGTAACAGTGTAAAAATGTTAAAATACCTGTTTTCTATTTTAATATATTTCAAAATGTAGTTTATTTCTGTGATAGCAAATACCAGCCAATACTGCAGTCTTCAGTGTCACATGATCCTTCAGAAATCATTCTAATATGCTGATTTGGTGCTCAAGAAACATTTCTTATTATCAATGTTGAAAAGGAATGTTGTTTAATAATTTTGTGCAAACCATGGTATTTTATTTATTTATTTATTTACAAAGGATACATTAATGAATAGAAAGTTCAAAAGAACAGCATTTTTTGATATCAAAATATTTTTATAAAAATTATAAATGTCTTTAATTTTATTAACATATTTGAACTGTAACGTATTGAACCCATATTTTTATTTAATTTTTCCATATTGATTGATATTGGATATTTAATTGTGATACTTACTCCCACCATTTTTACTTTTAAATTATTCTTTGCCAAGTAAAAGTTTAACTTTATAAAAACTAATCATTTAGCTGTTAAACTTTGTTAAATGTAATCTGTAGCAAATCTCCATTTTCCATACTGGACATTTTAAAGTAATTGGCTGTATTTAAGTAGTTATATTAATGTATTCAGACAAAATGGTTTTAATTTTGGCTATTCAACGGTTATCAACCATAACATGAAAATAATTATCAGAATCAGCTTATCAGTATCAGCCTGATTTGTGTCTGTTGCATCCTTTACTTTCACGAATCTTTCGTAAACTTCTGCCTCAGCAACATACCATGCTGTTCCATCTTTCAGGATGAATTTTGCTAGCTGAGCATGCGAAGGGGGGCCAGAGGTGTTGTATTACTAGTTGGGCTCTGACATATGAGCTTGTGCTTTTGAAGTGAGGGCCATTGAAGGAAAGTGTAGCACCAGACCAGTGGTCAGATGACTTCCAGCATTTGGGGGATTAAACAGCAGTTGAGGTGGCAGGTGTGAGTGCTGCGGTGCACAAACCAGGATCTTGGTCATGCTCCCCTGTGCCCCCTTACTGCGGAGATGACTCAATACCCCCATTGCAGAGGTCTAAAGCAAAGCGCTCTTTGAAATCAGGCCAAAAAAAAGAGGAAATAACTTGAAATGTCAGCATGTTGTTGTTATCTGCAAGAAGGTGCAGGAAATGCACAGCCTATAAGTGCATGTTGAAAGACGTCTGGCTGGTGGTGTTTAAACCTTGGACCAATTCCAAACAGCCTTTTTGTGGCCTTGAATGGCACTATGGGAAGGTGATGCTACTCGAAGGGGTTGTTCTAAACAAAAGTTAGTTATTGAATGCTGCTACGGTCACTTCCAGAAAGTAATTTTGTCTTATATGATCATTTGATACTGGGTGGCATGTCCTCACAAATCATTTAAGTTAATTTATTTGAGATGTTACCAGGGACGCAAATCCAACAATAGACTGGTTGAAATAAATTTTTATTAAATATCAAAAAAAAGAGTAAATTTTATGTAAAAGTTGTACTTTACCAAGACCATTAAACATGAATTGTGAACATCTTCTATGTTATCAAGGTAATATTCCAACTGAAAATACCTACAATACCATTCAAATGTTTTTTGTTTTTAAATATTTTAATCAGTAAGGATGCATTTAACTGATTTATCATGATAATGATTCCTATTGAAATACACTACCATTGAAAGGTTTCAGGATTTTTTCACTGAAAGAAATTAGTACTTTTAATCAGCAAAGATACATTTAGTTGACATTTACTTGACAAAGACATTTAGTGTTACAAAAGATTTCCATTTAAAATAAATGCTTTTCTTTTGGACTTTAGGTTCAAAGAATCCTGAAAAACAAGTATTTGTGGTTACCACAAAAACAGTAAGCCGCACAACTGCTTTTTACATTGATAAAAATAAGAAATAATACTTTTATTTTACTGTTACGTTTTAATTTCCTTTTTAAATCCCTAGTAAAAGTGATTTGTAATTTACTTCCAAATTTGAACCTGTGAATCAGGAGACAAATGAAGATCATTTAATGAAAGTTTCAATGGTTTTTTCCCATACAATGAAATTAAGTTGTGTCTAAAACATCACCGGGACACATTGACTTACATTGTAGGGACAAAAATACTAACATACATTTTTTACAAAATATCTTTGTTTGTGTTTCACA
Source organism: Cyprinus carpio (assembly GCF_018340385.1). NCBI lineage: Eukaryota > Metazoa > Chordata > Actinopteri > Cypriniformes > Cyprinidae > Cyprinus > Cyprinus carpio. The sequence goes on along the minus strand of NC_056614.1, from coordinate 16,809,454 downwards.
GAAGAAATAAAGTCATGCAGTTTTGAAATGACTCATTTTTTGACAAGGGAAATGAGTCATTTTTTTAGGGGAATTATTGCTTTAAAGTGGATGAACACTTTGTGCTGAATACAAAAAACAATATTTTGAAGAATGTGGTAACCAAACAGTTGATGGTAGCAACTGACTTCCATAGTATGAAGAAAAATAATAATATGAAAGTCAGTCAACTGTTAGGCAACCAACATTCTTCAAAATATCTTCTTTTCTGTTCAACAGCTGAAAGAAATTCATACAGGTTTGGAACAACTTTAACAATGACAGATTTTTCATTTTCATGGTAACTATCCCTTTAAAAAACAAAAAAATTCACACTGTGGGAAGCTGTCAGTGTAAGAGTGTAAGCACTTCCCGTATTCGATGGTCTACGGGTGGTCACGGCACGCAAGCCTATTCTAAATTAACATTTAATTAAGCATATACCTCATCTGGCAGCTCACTGAACCTTTAAGATCGTTCGACACCAGCAGAGAACATGCAGGCACGAACTAACACAGTGACACAGATTCGGGGCAGCGGGAATGACTCAGAGCTCTGTGTGGCACAGTATGAACAGGCACGAACGCTCAGCAGAACCAGAACAGAACATGGGATGGGGAGACACTAAGAAATATGAAGAGAGCAAGAGAAGCGTTGGACACTACAGCGCGCATCTGAGTCACAGGAAGAGACTCGGTTAGTCTGAGGGGCGCTAACACACACTAGAGAAAGCATTTGATGAGTAGGAAACTCTGTGGAAAAAGGCGGATAACTTTGAAGTTCATTCCTGAAACTTACGCAAACCATCTCTGTTTAATTCAACAGATTTGGAGCATCTGACGCAGCGAAAACTCCAGCATGTAGGCGCCCTTAGTCACAAAAAGAATGAGCAACACCAGAATACCGAATACCACAGACTGAAGTATACAAAGGTGGGCTATCAAATAAACAGCGAAAGACTTCACCCACTAAATGTCTCACCATTTCTCTGCTTTTCATAGGCAATGGATACAGTCATAACTGCAGCTCAACCCCTGCGTTTAATAACACGTGGAGTCCTGTGAAGATACGAGGCTGAATGTGGGAGTGGGTGTTACAGAATAATGTATTTTTAATCTCAACTTTTAGCCATATCTCTGTAGTACGAGGTGCAGTTTTCAGAAACGCTGGCCCTCGCTGGGACTTTTAAAGTCTGTGTGTGTCAGCGTCTGACAGCAGCAAAAGCTGTGACTCGCACTCCGCCGCCAGGCTGTCCAGAGGCTGTCCGTGTGAACGGCTAAAGCCCAATAAAACAGTTCACAAACTCGCTACTCTTCAAATCAACAAAACCAAGTCTGTTTCCCTCGCCGTGTATTTTTACATGTTCTATTTTCAAACCTCATGTTTCTCCTCTCGCTCGCCCTCTTTTTCTCAATGAACCATGGAGGCTTGTTTGCCGTATCCTTGGAAGAAGTGGCATGGAAAGTTTACTGTGGTAAAACTTGAAAGGAGGCTAAATTACATTTTATTAGCCTTACCAGATTTTTAAACTGAACAGAGTGAAAAAAAGACCAAAGACGACTTCCCAATGGAGCATGGCCATTAATTTAGGATGGAATATTTTATAACCTTTTAACTCAGTATAGGAATAAGTCTGCAATAAGCCTGAAGTGATAGATAGATAGATAGATAGATAGATAGATAGATAGATAGATAGATAGATAGATAGATAGATAGATAGATAGATAGATAGATAGATAGATAGATAGATAGATAGATAGATAGACAGATAGATAGATAGATAGATAGACAGACAGACAGACAGACAGACAGACAGACAGACAGACAGACAGACTGATAGATAGATAGACAGATAGATAGATAGATAGATAGACAGATAGATAGATAGATAGATAGATAGATAGATAGATAGATAGATAGACAGACAGACAGACAGATAGATAACCTGAACAAAATTATGAACCTGTAAATATGAATAATAGGGTACTTTAAAAACACTAGTTTTTTAATAACACTTAACTGCTCTTTAGCAAATCTCTAAATGAATATATTTTTCATATTGTAAATTATAATGTTGCACCTTAATTCACTTTTAAATGATTGATTTTAGTTTTTGGTACTTTATTTTTAAGTGAAGTGAAAAATTGTTTAATATATTTTATAAATACATATGTAAAATAAATTGGTACTGGACACAATTTTACTATCAGTGCATCCCTACTAAAAAAACATCCAATTGCTAAAACCAACTATCTTCTTCATAACCCTTAATTATTTAGCTGGTGTCAACTAACATCCTTCAATTTGTTTCTATTCTTCTATTCTATTTCTATTCATACCCAGCCTAAACAAAACTGTTCATTGCTTATCAACCCTTTAAAGTCAGAAAGTATACCACATCAGAGAAATCAAACTTGACAAATGGACCCAAAACCAAGAGTAGAGAGATATGAAACTGATTTTGCACTGATTGAGGTCAGTGTGTCAGTGGAGTGTCTTTGCAACACTTTATGAGACAGAGACACACGGGACAATGCAATGATGGAGTCCAAGAGTGAGAGCTTACCCCCACATAACCCTCTCTCTATAGGGCCAGTGCTGCTGGTCTCTGCAGGGTGCTGAGAAACAGACCCCCCTGACATTCAAAGTGGCCTGGATGTGGGACTGGCCACTTTGGTCAATGGCCTTAAATTGCATCCTAACTCCTTTTGAATGTAAATGTGAGTTTAAACCAAAGAATGGCCCACCTTCATTACGCCACAATGCAGCCCCCACACAATCACAATTAGCCATTTGATGACACTAAAGATGCAAAAACATTACAAATACATCCATCTACAACCACAAGATGTTTTAAAACTATGGAAGGCATGAAAATTAACAGCAGCAATAACATGTTATCAGACTCCTTTCTTGAAACTATTGAACATATCACTGTCCCATTAATTACTACATCAAAGAGATCGAAACAAAGAATTTAGGTGACATTCCTTCCAAAAAAAAAAAAAAAAACTCACTAAGTCTAAATCCAATTGTAATCCAATAAATATTTGTGATATCCACAGCTACAAACAATTACAATTTTGTTTATAGTTCAAAAATACAGATATTATCATGTAATCAAACAACCTTGCCAAACCAAACCCTGTGGGCTGGGTATTTCATTTTCGCATAAATATTTTAGTCCAAATTGAGCTGATAAGGCAAACGATGGGGATTTATTTCGTTTTCAGGTTTGCCGTCTTGACTTTAAGGTTTTCTATCGGATCATCTCTTACAGTGTGCTGCGACCGTGACAGAGGCTCAATTCAGTTAGCCAGAATGCTCTGACACTGCAGTCTCTCAGCCAACGAAACATTCGCTCATTTTGAAAAAGACAGATCGACCGTGAAGTAGGAAATTTATTTACATTTTATCCCCATTCTCTAACACCTAATAAAATAAAACAAACGATAACAAATCAAACAAAAAAGAAGACGTTATTCACTTACAGCCTCAGTCACAACTAAGAAACAAAGCAACACTATCATGCACTGAAAGTAAATAGTGACTGGGACTGTAATTTTGCTTTACACCTTTTTTTGTGATCCACGGAAGATGGAAAGCCATTCAGGATCAGTAAATTATTAACAGAATGACCATTTTTGGGTGAACTGTCCCTTTAAGCCTTATCAATTCTCTAGCATAATCCCAAACACAAAATCTACTTTGAGGTACGAAAGTAACAATTTCTGGTTTATAATTAGTTAATGTAAACTTAATTACAAATCTGGTATCATCTGAATCAGCAGGTTCTCTCGTTTAATTTGATATAAAATATTCACATCTACATGTTTAAAAAAATAAATAAATAAGCTAAAACATATCAAGTCTGACCAGATGTTTCCAATGTACGTCCACTTGTCATAAGAAATAGCACAGAATATACGCAATATTTACCACTCTATGTCTCTACTATGCTTTTACAAATGTTAGACTAAGTTTAGGTATTTCTTCCAAATTAATTTAATTTTTTCCAATTACATTTTTTTATCCATTTTAAATATTTCTTATCTGACTTCCATTTACAATTTGAAACTACTTAGTTTACTATAACTAATTTATAACAAACAAATATGAATATATAAATATTATAATCAAACTTCATACACAAACATAGAATTACAGACAATAAAGCAAAATGTGTTACAAAACTCCCCTATATGACCCTCCTGAGGACAAGCACATGGTCAATGTACAGTCACTGCGTGATGCTCGACTGAGACTCACTGCATTCAGCAAATCTTAATATGACCGAGTAATGTTTAACCTTAAATATGACCTGAAATATACATACTATAGAGGCAAATTCTTTATATAAGGCAATTCTCACGTAGCTTCTAAATACCAATGTGATCCAGCTTATGAATAATTAATAAAGCACACTAGACTTACAACACATCCGATGTCACGACAATTAACTGATGGGCCTAGAGACATCAGAACGAAAAAAACTAAAGTTTATTGTTAGTCTGAGGCAAACTGTAAATTCTAATGAAAGTAGTAGGTCATAATTCACTAATAAACTGGGTCGTGTGTTACTAGGCCCTTATGAATAGCCTATACCTGAATATCTAAAGAAACGCATGCAGGTAACTTAAACTCATGCTTGACATGAGTCCATAAACACCGCGAGGAGACTGAAAAGATGATCAATCAAGGTTTCGATAAACAAGATCACATCGATATATGTTGTAATTTTCTCATTTGAATAATAAAACACAATCCTGATTTACCTTCTCCATGCGCAGACCACAGGCAGATGGTGGAGAGAAACAGCAGAGGACCCCAAAATAAGGTCCAGACATCCCTCGCTGTTCCAGATCTCATTCCTAAAAATCAGTTTAACAAAAAATAAAAAGCTGAAACCGCAGCGAAGCGCGACGCTGCTTCTTGTAAGCAAGCAAAAAGTCCAGAAGAATCCGCTTTGGGTGAGCAGATAGTTCCTGTACGTTACCCGTTAAGATAACGGGAGGCGAGGAGGGAGTAGATAAAAGATATCTGGTAATAATTGTATAATTTTCCTTTAATGGAAACATTAATATCAATTAAAACACTTTGTTATTCTTGCCAGCAATTAAATGATGCAATCGTGTGGAAGCCACGAATTTCACTCGACCGATAATCTGCATCTTCAGCCTCCATTTCTTGAAAACCGGAGAGGGACGCGCAGCACGGCCAGCGAAACGAGCGCTTTCTCCTCCAACAAAAACACCTTATGCGAATGTGTCTGTGCCAGTGTGATGAACTGCGCTGTACTGATGATGTACGGAGGAATTCTGAGGTCACGTTCAAAGCGCTTGACGACTCAGATAGCGTATTCACGTATGAATGAAAGCCTCCCGACAGGGCTCTTTCCAAAATATCAAAAATGGTTTCACCAACTGCTCACCCTCCCTTACCGTCTTAACGCGCTCTCACGGTCGGTCTGTTTTGCGGTAGGAAAAAATAACATTTTGCCGAGGTGTAAGAGTGAGCAGCTCCCGAGCGTGGGTTTTTAGTTTTCCGCACCGTAAAAATCACGATTTGTTTGATATAAATAGCTTGTGAGGCTAGTGTTTGATTCTCAAGTGTCCACGGCGGCGCTCGGACTCCTCCGCGACTCTTCTGACGGTCTCCGCTAAGTAGAATCACCGCCGTAAACAAGACTCGGCTTCTCTCACTGAGAAACACGCCAGGCATGAGAGAATGCCAAAACATGGACTGGAACACTGGACCAACCGTGTTGGCGCCAGCGCACCATTTGATCTCAAACGTCAAGTTGACAGGAATTTGTTTTGTGTTGTTGTTGTTGTTGTTGTTGTTTTAACGAAGGTATATTCGTAACAATAAAAACCCCAGCCATGAACTCGTTTACATGAATATACGCTTATACCAGGTCTGTCATAATGTTTATTTGAAGAATAAATGTAATTTCATTTTTAGTTCATGTTAATTTATAAATAGTCATAATTTACATAAATAGAATATCTAGTGGAATCGTCATCATTTGAATTTAGAAGATTTCTTAATCAATCTCCTGTCTTGCAAAAACTAACTAAAGACAGTTTGAGATGATAGATGATAGAGACATGTCTTAAACGATAAATGTGTTCATTATCTAGACTACATGTACTACAGCATCCAATCAATCACAGCATTGTAGCCTACATCAAGGAGGTTATATGCATTTCTTATACATTTAAATATTAGGCTATATTTTTATGAAAATAATTATAATTTTTAATCAGAAAATAGTCTTATAGCTGAAAAATAACACTATTTTCTTCTTACTTTTTTCAGAATTGTTTTAAAACTTTACAGCTGCTTTGAAACAATCTATATTGTACAAAATGCTTTATAAATATGTGACTTGAATTGACTTATGTTTATATTTTTATAATTTTTTTATATGTGGTATTAAAGCTATTCTCTCTGCTATGCTCTTTCTCCATAAAATAGCCTACTAAAGGGACAAAATATCTGACTGTACAAAAAAATGAAATGAAATGTGTATTGTGAAATTAAAAATATATGTAAGTAAATAGGCTATAGGCCTATAACCTTTATTTGGGAAACTAAAATAATTAAAATAGAAGAAACTAAACATGAAATAAGAAAAGGGTACATAATATTGGGTGGGTTAGCTACTCAGGACGTGTTAACCGTACCATGTTAATAATTTCCTAGAAAACGGATTGAATATTTTTAAATCCAAGTGCACTGGCCCTTCAAGATGCAACCCGGGTTTCATAAACGCCAAACTGAACACAGTGTGAGTAAAGTGAATTTAATGTGTATGTTCAGATAAGATAATAATATTTAGGCCTATAGTGCTTTTTAGTACACTACTCACTCGTATTCCAATTTAACTAACACTGGAATTCATCGTCTCTGGGACATGGAGCTGGTAAATGGAATGAACTGATGGAGCTATTAAAACTAATGCATGGGTTTTTATTACCTTCATATTTATCCCATTTTTATCCACAACGATAATGATTTGTAATCAATTCTCTATGTTCAAAATATTACCCAGCTCCAGATTTTAGAAGTGCACATATTTTGCCAATGACATAGTTTTGTCAGCTAAAAGTAAAATCCGATGTAGAATTTCATTCATTAAGATGGAAAGGCTTTACAATTACAATCCATTCATTAGTTCTTGATGATGCAGTCATCACTGTTCAACATTATAGCCCTGAGAATAGCACCTTTTTTTTTTTTTTTTTTTTACTTGACCTACGGCTCTTAAATCTAAAATGCTGAAATATATTGTTAAATATATTCAAGTGTCTAAATGCCTTTATTCATTTAAATCTATTTTTGAGTGGAATTTGATTGTTTGCATCAAATTGCATCACTATTTTATACTATATGAAATGTGGATCCAAAAATATAGTTTCTTACTCAAACAGCATTCAGAGTTCTCTAAACTGCAACTCAGTTCTTTCTAGCCTTGGAAATGGCCTTGACCTTGTATCTTCTAATCTGAAACTTTGTGTTTGGCGCCTCCATATGTCAAAAGGCAGCATTTATCATGTCTCATGTCCCATTGGGCAATGAACAGATCCTTAGTATGTTCACAGATGGTTTCAATTCCAGATCATTTGTACAACAAATCTTCAGCACTGTAGAGAAAAAGATCTGTTCTCAATGTTAAGATATTTGACACAGATTTTTGAATTTAAAGTTATAGTTGAAAGATCCACTAATTAAAGAACATATAGTGTGGAAATAGACTTGTTAAAGGGGTCATCAGATGCCCATTTTCCACAAGTTGATATGATTCTGTAGGGTCTTAATGAAAAGTCTGTAACATAGTTTGGTTAAAATTTCTCAGTGGTAGTGTAAAAACACCTTTTTTACCCTGTCAAAAACAACTCTTTTTTTTTTTTTTAGACCAAGCCGTTTTGTAGCATTTTCCTTTAAATGTTAATGAGCTCTGCTGACCCCGCCCCTCTCATCCAAATGGCTCTCGACTGTTTACTTTTGCTACATTCATCGTGAAACTTGCTAATTAGCTCATTATTGGGAAAGGCAATTTGCAAAGATTCATTAAAAAACCTTATACTTACTTCTTCTGTTGGTAAAGGAGGACCACAAATGATTTGCGCGAAGATAGACACATTTAGGGAGATGGGAGGCGCATTCCCTTCAGAAACAAATGTAATCCACTGTGTCTTCAGCAGCTCAGATGTCGGGGGGGGGGATAAATGACGACTGCTATGTTCATTATTTATTACATCCAACAACAAAACACCTCAATCGCTTAGGAGCCTTTCTTGTCTACACCCGCTTCAGTGTCTAAACAATAGCGGACTGATGACAGCTCACTCAGGGCGGGACTAAGGTAAGACACCAGTCATGTCTGTGCTGAAACACTACTGTCAATCAAACAATCGTGGGAGGGGCCTGTCTGTGTGACATCACAAAGACAGGCATCTGAGATCAGCTCGATTTAAGAAAGGGGTAAAGATTTTAGTAGATTAAAACAAAAAACACAGGGTGGATTTTTATCATTACAGGATGATTGTGTACACACATTGCCAACACACATTTCAGTTCAAACAAGTTGTAAAAGTGCATGTAGCATCTGATGACCACTTTAAACATGTTAAATTACTCATTTGGTAACAGAGGAATAAGATCTTTCCCACATTCCTGTCTCTTTTAATCATACATTCCTCTTTTATAAAAAACAAAACAAAATACATTTTATGCTCACAACAAAGCTTAAACACAAGGATAGTGCCCCAGATTACATCTGTCCTGGCTAAACAAAAAAGTTAAGCCCCTGTAAAGCTACAGTCAAAAAAAGAAAAAGCAGAGCAGTCACCAAAAGCAAAACTCCCTTGATACTGTGTTTCTGTCTATATGAGTTTGTCCTCATGCAGTTCCACCCAGACTACCTTTCCTTTAGTTACATTTCAGTCTGGCAGTCAAGTGGAAATAAGCATGTTTACCACTGACAACAGTGATGACACACTGTTTGTGTCATTTTGTCTAAGCCCAGACAGGAAGAGGAATTTGGAGGAGAGGGCGACAATTATGTTTGGTTGAACAGCTACAGTCAGAAAAAAGAAAAGTTTCCTGAAAAACAAGCTGAAAATAACATTGGGGGGGGGGGGGGGATGCAACAAATTTGTTTTTATCGCAGAGCAGCTTGATTCGATCACAGTTATTATTGTTATAACCCCCAAAACCAGGAGCCAAAAATTTTATTGCAGATGAGCACTGACCATCAAGTATTCACTTCCTCCTCTTTTGTAAATAATAGTTGAGACATTCCTTATGTCTGGGTAAACATTTTAACTAGGAAAAACATCCCAGAAAATGTGTTTTCTGCAATACTTCAAGAAAATGGAAAACAAATCTCTCTCTCTTTTTTGTACAATACATCATTTTGACCCTATAAACAGTATTTCTGCAAGAAAAAGATAAAGCTGAGTCATTTGGAAAGAGTTCATTTTAAGTGCAGCAGACAGGCAACATGCAGTTTAGCTCATCTTTTGGATGGCATGAACCTTGATTCATCAATTGGATTGTTGTGTTGCCACTAAAAAGCTTAGCTGGAATTATCTATTAGCAGTTCCTCCTGAGCTTCAGATTACCAACCAAGTATCGTACATATCTAGTGACTGAGTTTTTTCCTTAAATAATTTCTATAAAAGCTACTGTTTCTTTTACATTATAGTTTAATTGATTGAATTACATGGGTTTTGCATACACAAAGTTATAAATGAATTTAAAAAAATCATTAAAATTAATTAATTTAATTAAAACCCCCTAAACTCAAAGTATGGATATTTATTTATTTACATTTATAATGATTAAACATTTATACATTTATAAGATTTAAAAAAAAATAATCTTTATTATTTTATAAATGCAAAGCTTATAGTACAAAATCATCAAGACATTTTGAGTGGCCATTAGTTGACCATACATGATAGTTTAATCTAGATGAGTGAGAATGACATTATTTTTGTCAGTGTCAGCTTTCATGGGTTACAAAGTAGGCCAGGGTTCGGTGTAGCCAAGGCCATGATCCTCTTGTAAAGTCTGATCATGTGACATGGATTGAAGACACCTAAGGAATCCTGCATGGGTTACATAAACAGGCTAATGACAAAGCAAGGAAGGAAACAGATATGAAACTCACTGGTATGCAAAGCTAGATCCTGTTTTACATCTTAAACAGAAACCACATAGGTGTTTTACATTTAAAGTCTTTTGGCCAATTTACTTTGCTGCAATATTTGCTCTAATGCAAATTATCCTTGGCGGTTCAACAGCTGAGTGACAGTCCCTTTTGAGGATAAACTCTCATCTTTACAAAAGCATATTTAACAATCCAAGCTAGCCTTTCCTAGAGAAAGGAATTTCAGAAATGTCTGCAGTTTCTCAGTGGTAAGTCGGTGGTTTATGGGTAATGGAGATGAAGGGAGATGGGAATAAAACGGATGCAGAACGCATTTTCCATAGCAGGAGAGATTCAGATTGTACTATATTACTGCAGTTGTAAGTAGTAAATCAAGGTCAGAAAAGAACTCAGTGCAAATAATAGTGCATTTATGTCACATGAATTTGGTGTATTGTGCACATTTTGTTAAAAAAAGCCTTCAATGTGTTTTGTTTTTTTTCCACCCATGTGTGTCACATTTGTATGATGTTGTTGCCATCTTGTGGACAGTGTAAATACTGGACAGTCACTGTATGGAAATGGTCTTGGCTGGCATTGTAATTTACTGAATGTGGTTTGTTTTTACCCTTAAATGCTTCATTTACTTGCAGAGAGACAGAGGTGACAGAGAAATGGCACAGCTGTTATTATTAATAACCATCCCAGATGAGACCTTTAAAGATTCATTCAAAAATATTAAAATATATTAATACAGCTTTGACTAACATGACTGAATTGGTTTGCAATGTAAGCATCATAGCAAAAAAATAAAAAAATAAATAAAAATAAATTTTGTGTAATGTCAGTATAAACTTAATACCATGACAAGGAAATAAGAATGCATAATTTACCTTTTTTTTTTTTTTTTTTTTTTTTACAAATTATTTGTAAATGTAAAATTTGAAACATTTATTTTAATGTATTGGGAAATGTTGTCTTAATTATTATTATTATTATTTTTTTTTTTTTTTGTGTGTGTGTTGAAGGTGACACTTATAATGAAGAAGGGTATATAATAAGCTAAGGCTGCAGCCTACAGCTTTTTGGGTTAATGTGTATAGTTATCTATATTTATTATAAAAAAAAAAATGTGAGGACTGAAATAAATCCTGATGATGATGATGATATTTATGAATGAATTTCTCTTCTTCATACTTTATAGTCACTAGATGGCGCACGTTTGTTGAGAAACATTCAAAGGTCAAACAACTATCAAAATGAATTCAAGTCTAAACTGGAGATTAGTTTAAAAGGTAAATACAGGCTTTCTAAGAGCATTCCCAAAATTGATTATGTGAGCATTCCAATAATTGATTATTTTAAAAAGAAATTGAAAGGTTTGTTTTGCGTGCAAACATTCTCTCGCGAAATGTTCACCAGTAGGCTAAGTCAGACTGTCAGCACTCACATAAGCGCAGTTCTGCAACAATCAATAAACTAGTTAAGTAATTTAGAATTGCTGAAAAGTGTGCCGTAATGTCATCGTGAAATTAAAGGTCCATGATAACTAAGTACACATATCAAATGTTGTCTTTCAAGTGAAACCCTATCCAGTCAGTGGACCTGTGCGGCATTATGGCGAGTTAAGCACAAGATATGACGAATACCTGTCCCGTGTCAAGTCAGATGGTGCTGTCCCTATCACACTTCCACATGGAGAGAAAGTCAGAACATACACATTTGCATTCAATTGTAGATTTAGTTATATTGTCTCAAAAATTAGTTGCCTGCCTAGCCAGCATCTATGATGACTAAAAATGCTGTGTGGATAGGCAGCTCACTCATTTGAGATAGAAAGGATTAAATTCCTCATTTCAGTTCCTCAAAGTGTGACATTTGTGATAACAGGTGGAAGTAACTTGTCAGAAAGTTATTCGACTTGAGTTTCTGGGAGATGGTGATTTATCACATTTCATTCTTGCTCTCCACACACCTGAAGATGAAACCAAAGGTCTTGTGCATGCTGCGTTTTTCATTTCACTACCTGCTTCCTGTCACTCTGTTTCATTTTGGATAATACAGTATATAGCCTACTCTTTTAGTGGTTGCTCTGTACTTGCTAGGCAAATGGTTGGTGATGTTTTGAAGACATTTAAAAAAATCAAGACGTGGATTTTTGGTAGTGAGTAACAGTTAGCCTTGCAAAAAAAAAGTTTTGACCAGAAATGTCATAACCTTAACATTGTCACCATTTCCATGAAGGCTGTGATGGTTCTTGTCATTCCAGGTGGAATCAGTGATGCAGAGAGTTGTGCTCTTTCTGCTCAGTCAGGTTATATTTGGAATTCTGGAAAGGTCTCTTGAAGAAGACCTATAATTTTTAGCCTCCTCCTTGTGGGAACGTGGCAAAGTTATCTGGCAAAATGGAGAAGCAGTAGGGTTTTACACCATCATTTTTTTTTTTTTTTTTTTTGTTCTAGCATGCTTAGAGATTTGTAAAATCTCCATAAAAAAATAATTTTGTGTGTGTGTTATAGGCTGCCTGTGTGACAGCTGCGCAGGCCAGAGTTTTCAGCTTCCTGTGCTGGACACAGTGTTTGTTCGCTCTCACTGGAGAAGGACTGGTCTCACTTTACAGATGCTGGAGGATTTCTGCTCCTCTCAACCCCTCTGAGGCGATTCTGGGAATTAGCTTTCCTATGTCACCTGGCATGTATGGAGGTATGTATACACTAACATCCAAAGGTTTTGGGTTGGTAAGCATAGCATAATCATATTAAAACAATAAAATAATTGTTTTTATGGTTGATTGATTATTTGTTGATCATGGTTGATCATTTTATTTAATAACTTTTAACTTTTACGTTTTTTATTTTTAGCTGTGATATTTACATGTAAAGGATAAAAATATAAAATGCTCAACTTTAAAATTTTTAACTTATACTACTGTTAAAAAGTTTGGGTAGGTAAGATTTTTTAAAGTAGTATTTTATACACACCAAAGCTGCATTTATTTGATCAAAAATACAGCAAAAACATTAATATTGCACTGTATTATTACAATTCAAAATAACTGTTCTCTATTCTAATATATTTTAAAAAGTAATTTATCCCTGTGATGGTAAAGCTACATTTTCGGCAGCCATTTCTCCAGTCTTTGGTGTCACATGATCCTACAGAAATCATTCTAATATGCTGATTTAGGTCTCAAGAAACATTTTTTATTATCAGTGTTGAAAACAGTTGTGCTTCTGAATATTTTGTGCAAAGCATAATCCATTTTTCAGGATGAATAAAAATTTCAAAAGAACAGTATTTATTTAAAATAGAAATCTATTGTAACATTATAGATGTCTTTAACTTTTGATTAATAAATTGCATCCTTGCATTAATTTCTTTAAAAAAAAAAAAAAAACCTTCTGACCCCAAACATTTTAATGGTAGTGTTTTTCAGGGACATGCAGAGTGTTCCTCGGGGGCAGGGGCTCAAATGGAAAATAGGGGCAATGTTTAAAAAAAAAGAAAAAAAAAAGATCTAGGTCAAAAGTTTGGATACATTACTATTTTATATTTTTGTAAGAAGTTACTTATGTTCTTCAAGCCTGCATTAATTTGATCAAAATAATTTTATATTCTTTAAAATACAGTGCTGCTTGAAAGTTTGTGAACCCTTTAGAATTTTCTATGTTTCTGCATAAATAGGACTCAAAACATAATCCAAATTTTCACACAAGTCCTGAAAGTAGACAAAGAGAACCCAAACAAACACATGAGACAAAAATATTTTTTTGCCATTTATTTATTGAGAAAAAGGATCCAGTGTTACATATCTGTGAGTTGCAAAAGTATGAGAATCTTTGCTTTCAGTATCTGGCCGGACACCCCTTTTGCAACAATAACTGCAGGTAATGTTTCTTGACCAGTCCTGCACAACATCTTGAAGGAATTTTAGACCATTCCTCAGTACAGAACCACTTCAACTCTGTGATGTTGGTGTGTTTCCTCCTATGAAATACTTGCTTCAGCTCCTTCCACAAAAATTTCAATTGGATTAAGGTCCGGACTTTGACTTGTCCATTATGAAACATTTGCTTTGTTCTTCTTTAACTATTCTTTGGTAGAACAACTTGTGTGCTTGGGGTCATTGTCTTGCTACATGACCCACTTTCTCTTGAGAATATTTCACTGACAGATGTCCTGACATAATTATAATTCATTGTTCCATCATTGATGGCAAGCTGTTCTGGTCCAGATGCAGCAAAACAGGCCCAAACCGTGATACCAGCACCGTTGTGTTTCACAGATGGGATAAGGTTCTTATGCTGGAATGCAGTGTGTTCTTTACTTCAAACGAAATGCTTCTCATTTAAACCAAAAAGTTATTTTTTGGTCTCATCTGTCCACAAAACATTTCTCCAGTAGCCCTCTGGCTTGTCCGCATGATCTTTAGCAAACTGCAGACTGGCAGCAATGTTCTTTTTGGATGCACCATGCACATGACATTTGTAACAATACACACTACCATTTAAAAGCTTGAGGTCAGTATTTATATTTTTAGTTATTTTTTGTAAAGTAATTCGTTTTTTTTCAGCAAGGATTTGTTAAATTGATTTTTTTTTTTAAAAAGGTGATAGTAGAGATTTATATTGTTGGAAAACATCTCTGTTTTGAATAAATTCTGTTCTTTTTATTTATAAATTATTTATAAATTAACCCCAAAAAAGTATCACAGGTTCCAAAATAAATGAATGAATAAATAAAAATAAATAAAGCAGCACAACTATTTCCAACATTGATAATAAATCAGCATATTAGAATGATTTCTGAAGGATCATGTGACACTGAAGACTGGAGTAATGATGCTGAAAATTCAGCTTTGTATCACAGAAATAAATTATATTTTAAAGTATTTTAAGTTAGAAAAACATTCTTTTAAATTTTAATAATATTTCACAATATTAAATTTTTTCCTGTATTTTTGATCAAATGAATGCAGGCTTGATGAGCATAAGACACTTTCATAATACTGCATATTTATCAAAAATGGTAATATAATCAAGTCCTTTCACGTCACCATTTCGCCAGCCTACACTTCTCATAATATGCCTCTAGGTGGCACGTGTGCTTCATTAACGATGATAGTTTCATGAAATAGTAAAAGGTAGGCCTCTATCAAAATACACATAAATACAAGTGAATGGATTACTGCTTACCATTATTGCGACTTTTGGTGTTTTTGTAGTCATTTAGCATTCATTTTCTCAGCGAAACGCAGATCTAGATCGCTCCACAAATGTAAGCTTGTATGTCCATGTGATTTTCAGCCGATTTATGAATAAGAATGGAAAATGACCGCTGCACCTCACATTATTGTCCAATTCAATTTTAACTTCTTGTGCCAGATCATGATTGGTTGGTGTATTATACATGACAAACGTGCATTGATGAATCATGTAATATTCAAAAATATATAATATAGTGATTTTTAATTAAATTGACACACTAGCTTTTATTATTGATGAAAAAAAGTTTCAAATATTGTTTGGTTTATTTTTTCCTTTCATTGACCCACTCACTGAAAGAACCATACATGGCTTGAGAGCCTAGGTTTATGAACAGACTGTAGAATATCAGTAAGTCAAGCAAAATGCACGCAACCCACAGCAACGCCTCAGGGGCCATTTATACGACAATGTTTTCAGCCAAAAACGGGAAACTTTTTATGCGTTTTGACTGTTCGCTTACTCGACAACAGCCCACTGAAAACGCAGATTTATGAAAACGTGTTTCAAAGTGCAAGTTTTTGCAAACGGCACCGTTATCGTTTCCGTGTAAACACCCAATATGGGAATCATTGAAAACGGTGACACATGCATAGTACGTGTTAGGTTAGTAGACATGCACAGTAAGTGTCGATTTTAAAGGCAAATGCGAACAAACATAAACAACAATGGTGGAGTATATGTCACTGTCGTTGCTGCTCAAGAGTTTGCTAACACTTCTTCAGCAAAGTGTGGATTTACTTCACCAATATTACAACCAACAGTGGAGATGCATCATATACATCATATAATTATCACTTCTCTACAGGTACTATTTACTAACAAGGTGACAGCGCCAACTACTGGCCTGGCATACATAATACAGCGTTTTTTGCCGTTTTCGTGGATATGTGTAAACGCAAATCATTTTGAAATCGTTGTCGTAAATACGTGTAACTTTTTAAAAACACAAGGGAAAAACTTTTCCGTTTTTGACTACACCGTTGTCGTGTAAACGTAGCCTCAGATGGACAGATATGGAAAAATAAACAGGAATTTTCCGACTTTTGAGTAATTAGTTAGTGTCTTGTGCACATAGACATGTCAATTATAATTCAAATGCATTTTGTTTTATTGACCACAATATCATTGCTATTTGTCTGAGAGAGCCCCCCACCTCCCCACTCTGCTCGTGCCTGGTGTTTCTCATGAATAAATACTTGAGGTCAGTCAAAACAAAGGGTAGTCCTTTGGCTTTAGATTGTCATAAAAACATGGGGGTGGGCCATTTTGTTTTGGGCCGATTTGGTTCTCCAGCCAAATCTGAGCACCAGATATCATAGGCAAACTTCTGCAAACTTTTGACAACTGCATTTAAATATCTCCTAAATGATTGTTCCGTGTGCATGCAGAATACACAAATCGCTCAGTATTGAACTGATAAGAGTGGTTACATTGGATCTTATCTGTGATTATTTATGTAATAGAAACCTGACACCCAAAGCTTACACAACTTGTTGATATAATTGTTTACAGTTTGTAAAAAGTATCTTGAGATCCACGAAGACGAAAGAGAGCATCTCTAAGTGGAAGCTCCAGGTGGATGGGCTCAGAGACACATTGTGTGGTTAAATATCCAGCTGCGGGACTTTCCAAAACACTGTAAGAATCTGTGTAGATGTAAAACAGCAGATATGACATTGGTTGGGTAATAAAGTGAAACAGGACTCATTACACGTGAGCAAGAGTTCTGATTCTAGATATTTATTGGGTTTGTTTTTTATTGGTGCTATATCGAGACTTCGTGGCTGTTGCTCAGGACAGTTTATCTCTGAGGTGGGACTTTTTACAGGTGGAAACTCAGAGCAGAGTCCACAGTGCTCATATAGTCACGAAAGATGTGAAGTTGATTTGTAGGAAGAGGTATGATGTTATCTTGCGTTTATTTAAGCTTATCTAGAGACAGTTTACTGGCTGTTACTGTAAGTGTGTCTCAGCTGTCCTTGTAAGATATTATACTTAAAATATAATGATAAAATTAATCATATATTCTTCGTATTCTTACTCATTTCTGCGACAATGTGAATCATCAGGTTTTAAATGTCACAAAGCAATGTGATATTACTATGAACAAGAAAAAATCTTATTCTGGTGTTTTCCAAATAGATGTGGATTAGACTTATGACATAAAAACATATCAAGTTGATATATAATTAATTACCCTCCCCTTCAAATCAACAAAAACAAATAAAAGTTTTCAACAGTATCATAAAACTGTGATAACAAATAATAGATTTTTTTTAATATTAGCCATCACTCATATTTGCACAAATAAAGAGCATGCTATGTGTTTTTGGAACACGAAAATAAACATCTGAATGAAAGATGTGGGGGAAAAACTCATTTTAAACTCTTATTTTACATGTGTTTACATATATAGTAGGTAACAAGCAAGATACACCACATTTCCCTGCATTGTTAAATTGTTTCTTTCTTTCTTTCTTTCTTTTTTTTAATTCAAAAAATTGGATGAAAATAGACAATCACCTTCAGGAGAACATTAATAAAGAAAAGAAGAAGTAAGAAAAAGAGGAGAAAAAACACAATAAGGGGGTATGTAAGCTACAATAAAGGGACAAATATAATAATAAAAATAAAAGAGCAATGAAGGAAATCTATCTAAACTTAATCAAGGGGTTTAGTCATTAGAATTACATTTTTTCATATAGTTCCAAAAACCTGACACATTTTTTTTATTGCTAGTCAAACAAAAAGATGTGAGCAGCAAGTCAACCTCGATCAGAAAATGTGAAAGCATAGGAATTGAACCCATACATTTTTGTTTAAGGATGAAAAATTTGCCAAACAAAATAAAAAAGTTGAAAATATATTATTTAGATTTATTGGCAGAGTCAGAGTAATAATAAATAGTATCTTTCAAGATGAAAGAGTGTGCAAAGATAGGGGGTTTGTTGAATATAAATCAAACCAAAACGTTTGAAAAAACCACAAGAAAAGAATAAATGTATTAAGGATTCGTCTTCGTTACCACAAAATGTGCAGCTGCCAGGAATATCAACATATTTGGAAACAGTTGAGTTAACAGGATATATTTCAGGCAGTATATTAAAGTGGGGTTATTATTTTTAATTTTTTTGGTTTCATATGGATTGAGATTTCATGATGACGTAACCAGGAAGTAGCTGCAGCCAGATTCGACGAAATCCAAATCATCGGCAGAAAATGAGTCGCATTTATGACAACAACCCTTTATTAAACAAACCTGTCCATAATGAGAAATTCTCCTCCACATGGGATCCATTAGTTCACCAGAGGTAATACTTTAAAGTGTTTGCATGGTTTTTGCACAAGTCGACATCGACGCACAGCACAGCACGGTTTACTTCTCCATAGTTTCCCTTTCAAATATTCCAAATGCCATAGTCAGTGAAGTTATAGCTAATACTGCAAAAACACAATAAATTAAGTACATTTATATGTGATCTGTTTCACATCGTGAACCGTTCAGAATATTGAATGTTTTGTATGCGGTGGTTAATAACAAGTTACGTTACCATAGTTTTATAATAGCAACAGAGACTGTAAATGTCGGAAATTATGGCTTCCATGGTACTTTTTTGTAAGTATAATTTTCTTCTTGGCTGTCGCATTGTATTTTATTTATAATTTTCACTTTCCAGTGGTCATGGTGTCATTTTAGAGGGGACGGTCTTGGATGTGTCACGCCATGTCATAACAGATGTGAACAACAGAAAGGTTAGAGAACTTAAAACTCTTCCTCAATTAAGAACCTCAGGTCGTTTTCTGGAATCATGACCGTTTATTAATTTACACTTCCGTTCCAAAGTATGGGGTCAGTAAAATTACTTAACGATTTTAATTTTCAACATTAACAATAATAATAATAATAGTAGTAATAAAAGTTACTTGACAATCAAACAAGCATATTGACCCATGAAAGTGAAAGTGAAAGTGAAAGTGAAAGTGAAAGTGACGTGACATTCAGCCAAGTATGGTGACCCATACTCAGAATTAGTGCTCTGCATTTAACCCATCCGAAGTGCACACACACAGAGCAGTGAACACACACACACACTGTGAACACACACCCGGAGCAGTGGGCAGCCATTTTTTTTATGCTGCGGCGCCCGGGGAGCAGTTGGGGGTTCGATGCCTTGCTCAAGGGCACCTAAGTCGTGGTATTGAAGGTGGAGAGAGAACTGTACATGCACTCCCCCCACCCACAATTCCTGCCGGCCCTGAGCAGCAAATCTGCATATGGTATAGAAACTCTTTACTGTACTAAAGCAATTGTAGAATTCAAACAAATCTGCATATAGTATAGAAACTGTTTACTGGAGTAATTGCTGCTGAGAATTCAGGAATAAATTACTTTTTAAAATGTAGAACAGTAGAAAACTCTTTTTTTATTAATGTTTTAATAAATGTTATTAATGTTCAATATTAATGTTTTTACTGTATTTTGATCAGCATAAAAAGACAAAAAATGTACCAACCCCAAACTTTTGAAAGGTCGAGTATATTACTTTATTAAAAAAATAAAAAGACAAATATCTTCATTAGTAATGTTTCCCATGACACTTAGTGATTAGACAACAGTTGCTTTTGTGTTAATTTCAGGAGCGCTACAATGTATTGTACATCAAACCAAGCAGAATCCATCGCAGAAAATATGATTCAAAAGGAAATGAGATTGAACCTAACTTTAGTGATACCAGGAAGGTCAACACAGGATATCTGATGTCATCCTTCAGTGAGTAACCATAAAGTGCTTCTTTTTTTTTTTATCTAAATCCAATTGGTTCAACTTTTTTACTGTGCTTTTTAATAGCAAACTGTTCTAACAGCATTCATTTATACCATGCGATAGTACAAACTTGATTAAACTGTTGTAAGTAAATATATGATTTTGTAAATGCTGATATCTTGATGTATTGAAGCAGACTATTATTTATATATATATATATATATATATATATATATATATATATATATATATATATATATATATATATATATATACAGTATAGACCAAAATTTTGGAAACATTACTATTTTTAATGTTTTTGAAAGAAGTTTCTTCTGCTCATCAAGCCTGCATTTATTTGATCAAAAATACAGAAAAAAAACAGTAATATTGTGATATATTATTACAACTTAAAATAATAGTTTTCTATTTGAATATACTTAAAAAAAAATCATTTATTTCTGTGATGCAAAGCTGTCACTTCAGCATCATTACTCCAGCCTTCAGTGTCACATGTAACATCCAGTCTATCACATGATCATTTAGAAATCATTCTAATATTCTGCTTTATTATGAGTGTTGGAAACAGTTCTGCTGTCTAATATATTTGATGAATAAAAGGTTAAAAAGAACTGCATTTATTCAAAATAAAAAAAAAATTCTAATAATATATATTCTAATAATATATTTTCTTTACTATCACTTTTTATCAATTTAACACATCCTTGCTGAATAAAAGTATTGATTTTATTTAAAAAAAGAAAGAAAGAAAAAATACTGACCCCAAATTACTGACCAGTAGTGTATATTGTTATTACAAAATATTTATATTTTAAAAACATAGCTTCTTTTTTTTTTTTTTACTTTTTATTCATCAAAGTATCCTAAAAAAGTATCACATGTTCTGAAAAAGATATTAAGCAGCAGAACTGTTTCCAACTTTGATAATGAATCATCATATTAGAATGATTTCTAAAGGATCATGTGATAATGATCCTAAAAATTCAACTTTGCATCACAGAAATAAATGATAATTTAAAGTATAATAAATTTAAAAACAATTATTTTAAATTGTAATAATATATCACAATATTACTTTTTTTTCTGTATATTTGATCAAATAAATGCAGGCTTGATGAGCAGAAGAAACTTCTTTCAAAAACATTAAAAATAGTAATGTTTCCAAACTTTTGGTCTGTACTGTATAATATATTATATATTTGTGTGTGTGTGTGTGTGTGTGTATATATATATATATATATATATATATATATATATATATATATGTTGTTTTGGTTTGTGTGTATCAACCTTGCAGAAGTGGAGGCTAAGGGTGAAACAGATTGTCTAAATGAGTGCCAACTGAGTGACATTGTGAATAAGGATCAGCTGGTTAAAGTAACAGCAAAACATTGTCCTAGTCAGGCCTTTGCATTCTGGATCTCAGAAGTAGAGATGGACAGAACAGAGCTTGAGTCAGGCCAAGAAATCCGTCTTAAAACGAAAGGAGACGGACCCTTTATTTGTAAGTACAATGCTGAAGATAGCATATACTGTACATACTGTGTAATTCAAGGTGTCTACATGTGCTGTTCTGTCTGGTTTTGCCTGTCTAGTTTCCTTTGCCAAATTGGATGGTGGTACAGTGACGAAATGCAACTTTGCAGGAGATGAGAACGCTGGAGCATCGTGGACAGAGAAAATAATGGCTAACAAAGCAGATCAGGAAGATGCAGGGAAGAGTGGCGGTCAGGGCGAGGGAGCAGACGATGAAGAATGGGTAAGATTCTCTGCTCAATTGATGAAGTTTTGTGTTTGCTCTGAACACATAGAGAATTGGTTTAGGAAATGGGTTTATCATGAACAGATGTGTAATCTTTTTTACCATTTCCTATTATTCTATCACCAAGAGGTTTAAGATGAAGTGAAACTAATGCAGTGATCCAGTACAGGATTTGTTGGAGTTTCATTGTGCAAACCTGTAACATCTGTTTAATGCTATGTGGGATCTTGTTTTCAGGATGACTGAATGACACCATTGAGCTTCAAGGATTGCATCACAGTGCCTTATCTGTCCTCCAAATGTATATTTACGGCTACACCACAAAACAAGACCTAACTGTCAGTATTCATATGTTATCACATAAAAGTATCATAAATAAACAGCAAAAGTGCCATTGAAATTAAGACATTTATGTTTTATAATGTACTTAAGTATTTCATGTGTGTATTAAAGATATATCCTTAAGATCATTAAGCACTGTAAATTGAAAACAGTTGTACTATTTCATATTTAGAGATGCAGCAATATTAAAATTATGGCTGATAGCCAATTAATGGCATTATTTTAAAAGAATAAAAACTACTCAGATTAATTGTATTAAACACTACAATTGAATCACTAGGTACTTGGTTAGGCATCACAACATTATGTACGGTATAAAAGTGTATATTTATTTTGAGATTTCCTAAAGATTACATAAATGACCGTTTAAACGGCAGCAAAGGTTATCTAAATGTGAAACATGTACTATCAAATATCTAATATAGACAATAAATATCCTATATATTTGATATATTGTGCATCCCTTATCATAACATCAAAGATCTATTAGAGTATGAATACAAAAAAGTTAAAAAGGAAAAAAAAAACAGTTGTGTAAAATGATTGCACTTTATTTAAAGATTTACATGTTTGACTCCAATAAAAATATTAAGTCTCATAAAAACACACAACATAACCACATCATTCGGTTTCCAATCAGTCATTCCCAGAGATCAAAGTAATGGCTGTGGTTCTATAAAATGTAATATTTCAAAAAACTAGCTTTTATATTTTTTTGTGTGTATTTTATTTAAATTAAACTATACAAATAAAAAGGATGACATACTGTGCTTTTTCTAATGTGCTTCGTAAACAATACTAAGTCAGTAATATCAACTAAATTACAGTAAAGGCAATAAATTAAACTGTCCTATACATTCATTCTTGGCAAACATTCAATAGATTTGACATTAACTACTCAACATAGCATAGGGAATATGTTATGTAGCCATTTTAAAATTGCACATTCTTTGTTCTTCTCTTCTAAAGCTTGAATAATTCTCCAGTGAAAGTGGTCTTTTGTTCAGAACCACCTCAGAACCACAGGAGGGGGTTGCTTTCATTTCCATTCACTGTGGAACGCCTTTACATCTGTTTTTGATTGTATTGGCTCCACTGAGTATATTCTGATTGTGCAGGCCTACAAAAACTAAAAGTTCCTACAGCTCTCCAGTGAACCAGTCCTTAACAATCTGCTTATTTTCTTTCACCCACTTAATATTGGCCTCTGTCCTTTCAATGACCTGCTCCAAAGCTCGAGCTGCAATGCCCTGTTTTTTCTCCTCCTGCTCCCTCTGAAGCTGCTTCAGCTGTGTAGAGACAATTTGAAATATGTTTGTGTAAGATCAATGGTGGAAACACAATTACAGATTGAGACATTGTCAACTATTAAACTTTTACAATAACTAGAAGAATGAAAGTGTGCTAAAAATTTTGGACAAGAAGAGCACCTCTTCAAGTTCGACGTCCGTGGAGAACCTTTTTGTCACAGCATCTAACAGACTGCCTAAAGATATGACTCCCGCTCCATACCTGCCCAAAGGAGATGATTGTTAGTCATATGTCCATATATTTATGGTTTACAAGCAACTGTGTGATAAAACCTTTAAGACAATTATGACTATCTATCATTCATTTATAGCTGAAAGCAGCCTTTGGACCCTGAATTGTTCCTGGTCTTTGATTCTTTTATGTAACTTTAGTGTTACGACTTGCTGATTGCTGTAGCTATTCCCGCTTGAGTTTGTCGAAAACAACTGAACTTCCTCATGTTTGCAGAATGAGTAATTTGCACAAGAACTTAATGGTGATTTCATTTGCTTCTCTAGTTTCCATTCGTTGAATTTAAATAAATGTAAAAATCATAACTTACTCTTGGGTGATGTAGGACCAGTGCCCACGGACGAAATCCCAAGCCAGAGGCTGGCCGGCGACGTTTTTGGCGATGTAGTTTATGGTAGAGACCATATCTGTCTTTCTTATCTTTGAAGGGTCAAGAGTGTACTGAAGATATCTGATATTAAAAAAATCAATAGTGGGTATGAAGCAAACAAAATGGGTCATTGAGATGATATAAAGCTTATATCTCTGCACTGACCTGTTTAGCAGCCAGATTTCTTTGGTGCATGATAAGGCGTATCTTAGTTTGTCTTTCTCAGCTGCGACCGTGGCTCTTTTGTATTCTTCCCAAGCAAATTCCCAATCATTCTCATCACCGTTAGCTATTACACTGCAGTAGATTGCTTTCCTCAAATTCGGATGAATACTAAATCTACAAAGATAATTCAAGTCAGTATAATTTATGTTTATTGTAGAACTGTAATTGACAGTAGTTTAATTGAAACTTAAAGGCTTAAACTCACTTATTGCTGCTATTTTTATCATTTTCGAATAGACTTCTAGCCATTGTTATGCACTTAGTAAGGCCATTGCTGCAGGCTACTGAAATAGCATTTACCTGGTTATACCTGAAGGGGAAACAAAATAAATAATGATTGCTATGTCCAACAAAATATATATAAAGCAAGACAAAAATGCTGCTTACTGGTCAGTGTGTTTCTCAGGAACGGTTCCATTTATTGTGTACTCCTCAAAGGTGTCATACAGTTGTGTGATTAGTTTACGTAGGTATTTCTAGACATAGAATTGTACAGTTAATGCCGAGTTTCAGTGTTATGCACATATTCAGGAAACTGTGTCCTTATGCTCACCGTTATCGGACCGTAGACCTCAGAGCGATCAAACATAAGGATTAAATGATCCAGGTTTTTCAGCGCTGACTCCCATGGAATATATTCAGTATCATTTACTAGGTACTTGGTTAGATTTAGTGCAATAGTGACATTGAGGCGATGAGCCCTATACAGAAATAATCAGTTAATATACAGCAACAAATCACAGCGAGCCAAATAATTCTTTACAACACTGGTCAACTGAAAAATTACCTTGCAATATTAAAAGCGTCATCAATAAGTTGCCCTCGGTTGATGATTGGAATGACCTAAAAATAGATTAATAAGATTTGAACTGTTTTAAGCCAATCAGTATTAATGACAAAGCCTACTTTATGTAAGTACGTGAAGACTGGTGGCCAGGGTGGCCCACGCCAAATAACAACCAACTGCAAAATCGATGCAATGTTTTCAACTTTTTGGCCACTTGGTATCAAAAATCTGCTCGTTATTTAAAAACTAGAAAGTATTTGAATGTGACAGTGGTCTTCAAAACCCTGCTTGGAGCCAGTCAGGCTCATTTAAAAGCCAACTCATTTAAAGGAATAGTTCACCCAAAGATGAAAATTCTGTCATTAATTAGTCACACTCATGTCGTTCCAAACCCGTAAGACCTTTGTTCATCTTCGGAACACAAATTAAGATATTTCTGATGAAATCCAAGAGCTTTCAGACCCTCCATAGACAGCAACGCAACTGACACGTTCAAGGCCCATGAAAGGTAGTAAGGACATTGTGACATCAGCAAAGAAAACAAAAATAACGACATTATTCAACAATTTAAACGCACATTGGAGACTGACATGGAAGAGAAAAATCTGTTGAATAAATTAGTTATTTTTGTTTTCTTTGCTGATGTCACATTGATTCTTTTTACGATGTCCAGAACCAGACCGCGTGTTGGCCAAGCATTTGCGTCTGTGATCCCGTTCAATATTTCATTTGAACGGATGCTAATATTTCTTAAAAGATACTTACACGATGATTTCTTTCAAGTTGCATACGAAGTTTGTTCCAGTTTTCTTCATCGTAGTTCACACGGAAAAAGCCAACGCAGTTGATGTTTGCGAGAAGCCAGTCATCTTTGTCTTGAAGTTGAAAGTGTGGCCTTCGGACTGTAAGGAGGGATGCAGGAATGAGCAGCAGGATTAAACACAACTACAGCGACAGCAGATTTATTATTAGATGACATTTTTATTATTTGAAATGATGCTTTAATGTTTATTTGTTCCTTACCTGGACCTTTTACTTTCAGGAAATCGGTTTTCTCTGTTAACTCTCTGGCCTTAATGTATATGATGTGAACTTGCCATGCAAAACTGTTAGGAAGAAAATAAACAATGTTTGAATGAATCAACAAAAATTAATTTAGCTAAGGAAGCCACGTATAGCTTTTTTGTTTGATTGTAGTTTAAATCAAGTGCCATGTTAAATAATTCAATAATATGATACAATTTTAAACAGCAATTTGATTCTTGAAACTCACTCATGGCCCTGTGTTTGCTTTAGTAAAAAGTGTTCTTGAGAAGTCTCCCCCGTCTGGGTAATAATGGTGATTACTGGATACCCCACTTGCTCAATCCATGTGCTCATGAAGCCTTCCACATCTTCTTTTGTCTCCTGATCATTGTGGGAAATATTTGTCATTATCTTATCATATCATTTCAACTTGAAAATAGAATATAGGTCCTTAATTTACCTTTTGCAAGCATGTCAAAAGATCTTTGTATGCAGCGTTCTTGTACTCGAACTTGGCAAGATACGTCTAAAATACATACAATTAGTAATTAGGCAGTCAGTCCAGACCTTAAAATCTTCAAAAATGAATACATAAAAATATTCTAATAAATACAGGTGCATCGCAATAAATTAGAATGTCATGGAAAAGTTCATTTATTTCAGTAATTCAACTCAAATTGTGAAAATCGTGTATTAAATAAATTCAGTGCACACAGACTGAAGTAGTTTAAGTCTTTGGTTCTTTTAATTGTGATGATTTTGGCTCACATTTAACAAAAACCCACCAATTCTCTATCTCAACAAATTAGAATACTTCATAAGACCAATAAAAAAAAAATACAAAAAAAAAAAACATTTTCATAGTTGGCCTTCTGGAAAGTATGTTCATTTACTGTACATGTACTCAATACTTGGTAGGGGCATAATATAGATTCTCTCTGGGGTTCAGGTCTGGTGAGTTTGCTGGCCAGTCAAGCACACCAACACCATGGTCATTTAACCAAATTTTAGTGCTTTTGGCAGTGTGGGCAGGTGCCAAATCAGCATCTTCAAAAAGCTGGTCAGCAGAAGGAAGCATGAAGTGCTCCAAAATTTCTTGGTAAACGGGTGCAGTGACTTTGGTTTGCAAAAAACACAAATGGACCAACACCAGCAGATGACATTGCACCCCAAATCATCACAGACTGTGGAAACTTAACACTGGACTTCAAGCAATTTCTCCGCCCTTCCTCTAGGACCTTGGTTTCCAAATCAAATACAAAACTTGCTCTTATCTGAAAAGAGGACTTTGGACCACTGGGCAACAGTTCAGTTCTTCTTCTCCTTTGCCCAGGTAAGACGCCTCTGAACTCAAATTCTTGAATCGGTTGGTTGTGCATCTTTTTCTTCCACTCAAACTCAAACTTAGAGACCATTTTGAAGGCTCAGGAAACCTTTGCAGGTGTTTTGAGTTGATTAGCTGATTGGCATGTCACCATATTCTATATTTGTTGAGATAGTGAATTGGTGGGTTTTTGTTAAATGTGAGCCAACATCATCACAATTAAAAGAACCAAAGACTTAAACTACTTCAGTCTGTGTGCATTGAATTTATTTAATACACAAGTTTCACAATTTGAGTTGAATTACTGAAATAAATTAACTTTTCCACGACATTCTAATTTATTGAGATGCACCTGTAAATGCACAAATTATGCTATGGAAACTATAGTATACCATGAAAGGTCCTAATATTATAAAATATTAATTATTATATTATATATAAATTTTTTCCCATTTTGACTTACCCTGATTCCATTATCAAATGCTTCCTGGGTCATGAATGTGGCCAGCATTCTCAACACAGCAGCACCCTAAAAAATGTACAGAGCTTGAAAGTTTCTCATAATCCTAAAGGATTGTTTTATAAATTATAATATTGTGCAATATTGTATTGTAACATTTTTGTAAATTAAGCTTATCAAAATCATAAATGTACTGATGCCAACCTTGCTGTAGGTGATGGCATCAAACAGTTCTGTGATATCAGAGGAAGTTTGAACATCATTCTCCTGCAAGCTGAGAGGATGGGAAGAGTTTAAGGAATCCACTTGAAAGGCAGTCTGGGTTTCTCTGAGAACAATTAGATCTTTCTGAAAACAAATGAATCATATCATCAGAGGAGGTTGGAGGATGCAAGTAGAAGTCAAATTAAGAATTCGTCAGGGTGTATTGTTAAAATCATTCTTCTAAAATAAACAAAAACATACTAAGTCCCAGCCATCAGCTTCCACCCCAAAGTATGACATGTATGTCGCAAATCCTCCATTCAGCCATAGGTCATTCCACCAGCGCATGGTAACAAGGTTTCCAAACCACTGAAATTAAGCACAGGTATGAAACTTAAAGATGATTTTGTTAAAGATTTATGGACTCTTAACAGCTAGTGTATGATCTATGTAATGTTCTGCAGATTTACAGCAAAGAAAATACACTGCAGAATTCAAATAATAAAATACAATTAACTAAATAATCATGCTTTAGAATAGCAAAATAAACAGGCTAATCAAAACGAAAAGAAAAAGTTCCCTGTATATTTTTTACTACTTTATTATATACACTGTCAGTTAAAATGTCATGTTATTTATTGGGGATTTTTGATGGGGCTATGGCCTTTTTTTTTTTTTTTATTCTTCAGCATGAAATATAATTTGTGAAAATGTGTCAATTTACGAATGGTATAGTATTTTCATTGTATTTGTTGTTTTTGGAAGCCTCCTATAAACCGTTACCAATTTTGGACATCTGGTATAGAGATTTATACGATACGGATACAGAAGACAGCATTGACGATTTCTGCTGGGATTCAATATGGGCCAATCTTAAACTTGTTCTTAATCATCAATTAATTCACTACAAAATGGTTCATAGGATGTATCTCACTCCTAGGAAACGATATTTAATGAAGCTTTCTTAATCTTCAAATTGTCATTTCTGCAAAGGAAACTCCATAGGCACCTATAGACATATGTTTTGGGATTGCCCTGAAGTTAATCATTTCTGGAAACAGGTATCTAAGACTCTGAAGGACATACTGGAAGTCGATATATCATGCTGTCCTAAGCTTTTGCTTTTAAATGATGACTCATCTTTCAGTTTCTCTATGTCTGTTATAACCATTTTCTGTAACACTTAATAAAAACTGTATAAAAAAACAAAACTAAACCAAACAAAACCTGTGTTCATTTACCACTTAATCAATACCACGGTATCATACAGACAATGTACATTAGATTTTTTTAAGGTTTCAATTACTGCACATCTAGGTTAACAATGACATTCACTGAAATATCTAGCTTAATGTAAACTTTAGTCAGTGATGAATAATACATTATCATGAATATATGACTGTTTACCTGATGTGCTAATTCACGAGCAATAAGAGTGGCCACCCGTTCTTGATCAAAGGTCGATGCTGTATATTTATCATACAGCAGACCTGACTCCTGATATGAAATGACACCCCAGTTTTCCATTGCTGCAACACTGATGTCCGGAAAAGCAATCTGGTCTGTAATAAAACAAACTCTGCATGTGATCTTGTGAAGCTTGAGTTCGTATGCTCTCATTTTAACTTGTACCTGTTCAATTTAGGACAGTTCACACAAAAATGAAAATTCTCTCATATACTGACACCTACTGTTGTTCCAAACCTGAATTACTTTTTCTTTTTTTTCATTTGTGAAACACACACAAAAATATATATTTTGAAGAATGAATTTGTCCATAAAATTAAAACCAGAGGGCTCCAAAACAACCTTGGACTCCATTTAACGTACAGTATATGGATACAAAAAGAAATTTTTTCAAATGTATTCCCTAAAAAATGAAGCCATACAGGTTTGGAACAATAGGAGGATGAATAAATTTTTACAATTTTTGGCTGAACTTTAATTTTAATACATGTTAAACTCCATCCACATGTATTAAAGCATGAATTAAAATAATCCACATTGAAATAGTGAGTATGGTTCATATATTTTCATTGACTCACGTATTTTTGTTAGTGGGTAATTCAATCCAAATATTTTCTGATATTGCTTCAGAATATCCTCTGTAACTTTAAGTGAGTATTCAGCATGGCCAGCTTCAATAGCATCTTTCCGAGCACATACCTTGAAAATACATACTCATTATTTGTGAAATGTTAAAAATAAATAAATAAATAAGCAGGCACTCAAGTACCTTCAATAAAAAATAAAGAAACATACATGCATCTTTGTACTGGAATGTGTCATTATACATTTAAAATCAGATACAGTGAAGGCCAATGAATAAGTTGACATGATGGGGGTCTCTTCAAATTTAGTCACAATCCATTCTTCTCCATCTATTTCTGTCTGATCTGCGTCTAATGATAAAACAAAAAAAAAGTTATGTGCTGTACACAAATACCTTGTTTTTTTAGTTCATGTCCTTTGCAGATAAGAAACAGTCTTTTCTAAAATGTTCAGGTTTTGAACCCCCTGCTGTTTGCTGCTGATATTTATTGTTATCTCTATTAGAGACAGGAGGACCAAATATCTATATGAAATCATCTTTCATTAATATCAGAACAATGAGATTCTGACATAACTAGCAAGGATCCTAACCTCCTTCTGCATTAGACAGGGCAACAGTTCCAGGTCTGTGGATAACAGTAATATCAAAAACAGCCTTCAGCGCTGGCTCATCAAAGCACGGAAACACTCTCCTGGCATTTGTGGGTTGCAGCATACTGGTGGCGAGGAATCTGTTTGTAGAGACAATTTTATGCAAAACATAAGTAAATAAAAATGAACAACAGGAATTCAGTTCATTTGTTCTGGATTTATGTTATTTGGCATAAAAATTGTGTGATATCCACATGACAGCGAAGTGAGGATTTAATAGTTTTAGAGAAGAAATGAGCAACAAAAATCTCAGGAGGAAACTGTTCGTGGAGACATTTTTATGCAAAACAGTAAACAAAAATGAACAATAGTAACTGAATTCAAATGTTCCGGTATCCATTTGTAAAAACAACAATGAAGTGATGAAACGAGCAACAAAAATAAAAAATAAAAAAGTTTCTTGGACAATAGATCCATGGTGAATATGATAAAGAAAAACTTTAGACATGCAATACATGCAAATATACAGTATGAGGTGTTTCTTAGGTTGATATAAATAGACATGCACATTTTTGTCAGTGATGTTCCTATGGGTGTTGTTAACGGAACTGAAAACATCTTTGAAAGACAAAAATATAAAATTAAAAATATAAATGAAAAAAAAAAAACATTAAAATATACTAGTTAATAAAGATGTTTTTATTAAAAGCAAGTAGATTTCCTAATATTATGAGTCTTTACCTCTTTTGATCCTCATCTTCCTCCTCCTCCTCTTCCTTGGCTTTTACCTTCTCTGTGTACTGGCTCACATAAAACCCATCCAAGCCATCAAAAAGTTCCCCTTCGAATTTGGTGAAAATATAGTAGGTCCCATTTTCAGACATTGCATCCTCGAGTTGGATCTCGAAGAAATTACTTTCATTGTGATGAATTTTATATGATCTCACTGATAATTTCTCATTTGAATCAGATTTTCTCACTTCCACGGTCGTCACATTTAGGTCCTGAGCATGAAGAAAGATGCTCATGGAGCGTTTCATACACTTTACTCTTACAGTTGAGTTTCCCGTGAAAGCAAAGGATTGGTTTGTATAGTTATTAGTTATCGCTGCATAAAGGTACGGTTGAATGAAGACTTTGTAGCTCTCAGGAATAAAATGGTCAGGAAGTCTGAGATTCGGTGGAGGTCCTGTTGGAATAACTGTAGGTTTAATTGGAGGTGGTGGACTCACCGGAGGGTAGTTATCTATTTGAATTTTGTACATCACAGCCATCATCACTAAACCACAAACAGAAGAAACTGTGAGGATCCCAATGCCGACAGCCAAGACTTTGGTCATCCCAGTTCCTTTGGCCATTTCAGATCCTTCTGAGAAACCACCAAGAATGAATTGAGCTTGGCAAACCTGCTCTCTGTTTTTAGACTCTGTACCCTCTCGCAGATCTTCACCATATATATACTGCTAAAGGTGTCAAGCAACTATACCACGCCTAGAAGAGAGCACGCATTTCAAAATTACACATTAACCAGCATGGATGAGACAGAAACAAATATGTTGGCATTTCACAAGTACTGTGTCCCGTCACACTTTGCTCCACATCTGGAATCAGTTTTAATATCTATCAAGTAGTTCATGGTCAGAAAAAAATAAACACAAAAGAGAGCTTTGATGCTGAGAATAGAGATGGATTAGATGTTAAAGTAAATTTTTCTTAATCACCGAACCCAAGTAGAGCAATCTCAAGCTGATATTCAGCTGTTTGGGACCTTCTTGCTGGCCAGAAACTTTTCCAGAATCCTCTGATGACACCAAAAAAAAAATTAATAAATAATAATAATAATAATAAAAATAATTATTGACTGGTTTCTGAGACTTTTCTTCTTCTATATCAGTATGTCTTTGAGTGAAACTTGTAGTGTGTTTTCTTTAGAGTAAAGAATATTTTTAACATCTCACTACTTTCCCCTAACTTTTTTTTTTTTTTTTTTTTTTTTTTTAGAAAAGTACTGTTTGGTCTTATTAAAATTTAATGAATGTCCTGTGGAATCTACTTTTTATAGACAGATAGATAGATGTATAATCATTTAATAACACTTAAATGTACTCGTTGGCAAATCTCAAAACCAAACCTCTTAGCCATTTATAATAAAAACAGATATACTATTAAAACTTTCACCCTTTAAGTTGGAAATCAAACAATAATCAAATCCTCCAAAATCAAAATGAAATTAAAAATCAAACCATTTTGGGTTAAATCTGTCTACTTGAAACAGATTGAAGTCGACTAAATAACAATTCAGAATTATCTTAAAGTGAACTTACAAAAATAACATCTATATGTTAACACTGATGGGAAGGAACCGAAAGTGACAGTGGACCATTTTGTAGCACAAAGTTTTGAATTAAAAAAACTGCCTTTTTAAAAACAAACAAAGCGGCAGACATATTAAGTTAAATCATATCAATTTATTGTAGTTGTTTCAATTCCAGCCTGTACACAGAATTCCTTGATCACTGGGGTGGCAAGAGAGAAACACAACTGAACAGCTAGAAAAGAAAAGGGTGCCATCCTGTGGACGAGCATGAGATATTGCATTCAAATCACATTTTCATCCTTTGGGTTGTTTACTAGGAAATGCAGCTGCAAGTCAAAGAAAAACAAAACATAAGTTACATGATTAGTCAATTGGTTTGAGGCTAAAGGCAATATTTTCATTTAATAAAATCAAAGAAAAAACTTCAAGGGTCACAAACGTCATTAAAGGCACACTATATCTTTAAGGTACAAGTTATAGTTTAGCATGAATGCTGAGCATCTGATCTATCAATCTATGCTTATTCATTGGTCAGCTGATACCTCAAAATGTCAAGAATGTCTTAGCAGTTCAAGTTGTACTCCCATTACTTCTTTAGAAACTCCTAAACTTAATAACTGTCCTTTTAATTATAATTATATAAAATTTTATTATTAAGACATTTGCCCCAAATATGGATAAACATGAAGATGCAACACAATACATATTTTCACTCATGTAAAAATACTTAAAATACCCAGTCCTAGGCTTGATAAAATGAAATCTGTCTATTGAAATTCCAGTTTATGAAAGAAAGATTAAAATGAAATTGTCGTCTGAATTGTCTCAAATATAGATTATCAGGAATGTTATAACTTTTGGTCACGGATAAGTGGAAAATGCTTAAATAAAATCTAGTTAAAGACAAAAATACATACAAAATAAAGGCAAAAACACCTCTGTTTTTGATGACTCCTACTGAAACATACAAGGACTGAAATGCTATAAGAAATTAAAGTTCTTGTCAAAGTGATCCACACTCTATTGACCAAAACACAATCATAAACCCTTTTACAAAATAAAAATATACCTAAGAACCTAAAAAAATAACACACACTAAAAAAATCCATAACACAACAACACAAGCCAAAACTCTTTTTAAGCATAATTGTATAGTTAAGAATCTGGACATATATTGAACTTAAAATCACAGTTCAGTGAAACTATAGTTTGGTGAAAATCAGAGGTAAAAAACTATATGAATACTGTTCAGTTTCTTGCACAGACCGATCGTTTTGTGTCTTTACACATCAGTGTATCGTCACGAGCCGCAGGGTTTAATTTGGTTTTGTTTGTGTATGTTTTTTTGACTCTCAAAGCCGTGATCCCATCCAATTCCATTATATGACTGACAGACTGCAACAGCAAGGGGTGGCTGATGTATAATTAAATTACTGCTTTAAATATTTTTTTTTATTATAGAGGATCAGCAGAAGTGTGTTATCTGATTATATTTTGGTCTTTATAATTCTCCTACATAATTTTCTTCAGGATGTGGCTATGTCCTTTTAGGCCGTTATGTGTGGCCTGTAATTGTTTAAGTCTCGACTTCACCAGAGCCAACTGTCTAAATGTTGAAGACAGTAGCAAGACTGCTGGAGGATAGACGTCAGCTCTCTGTAACTTTGCTCTTTCCAGTTGGGAAGGAGTCTTTCATTGTTAAGGGCCTGAAGTTTGGGTGTCCCTTCCCGTAAGACCTGATACAAGCAGGGCCATCGGCTCTGTATCCGTAGTCGAGTCCGGCGGTCCAGAGTAATGCCCCGAACGATCTTTTTCGCCCGCAGCTCTCGCAGCGCTGGGAGGTTGAGGCAGGAGAAGACCAGACCTCGACTGGGCGACACATCTAGGAACTCGAGCGAAAGGGATTCAAGGGTGTACGAGATGCCTAGATTTCGCAGTGGAACAAGAACATGGAGCGTGAGGGATTTTAGATTAGGCAGCGATTTCGTCAGCGTCTGTAAAGTGTTCGGACTGACCCCTTTGAATACCCAAAAGTACTTCAATTCTAAGATACGGAGGTGTTGAAACTGAGTGATCAGTGCAACTGATGTTTCGGACCAGTCGAAGTGCAGCCGCATTTTGGCAATCCTGGGACAGCTGTGGACGAGTCTGGCCAGGAGAACCTGAAAGTTATTGACCTGGTCCATCTTGGTAATATTGTCTTGATGAGAACTAGAACTGGTGTGGACACGAAGGTCAAGAGGTTCGAGCAGGGTAAATGTCCAGTTCAAGTCTAAATAACTGAGATCCCGGCAATGCACGTTCTCTAGAAGGTGCAACAGGAGCTCTCCCCATTTATTGCACTGGTCCCCTAGATCAAAACTGGCCTTGAGAGTGAGCAAACTAGCCCCACGGGATAGAAGATGATGGGTGTAATGGTGAACCCAAGCCTTCCAGCGCTCAAACTCTCTGTTGGAAACAAGAAGACCCTCCTGGCCCAGATGAAACACCCCACGGCGGGAATAGTCTGCAACTCTCCAGAGCTTCCCAGAGCGCACTAAGCAGCTCCAGCTCACACACACAAGGGCAGAGTTGCATTTGTCCACCTCACTGAGGAATGAGAGCACATGGAGCTGACATTCCAACGGTAGGTTGTTGAAAGGGAAGTAATCTTCATCAGCTTTAACCCTTCTCCTTGTGTTAACGGGAACAAGGGCTCTCTTCCGTTGAGGCATTTTGTCAGTGCTTGATTAAATCTTTAAGATCATCCTTTTGTCTTGCTCTCTCACTGAGAGACGTTTGACTGCACCTTACAGAAAACACAATGTCATTTATTATGTGCATCTCAACAGTAAACATCGTCTGCAAGTTCATGTCAGAAAGTTGCACTACGGACCGAATCAGGTAACTCAAGAACAGCTGTAATTGTTTCAGTTCGATTAATGAAGGAAATCTTTGTGAACTGGAATAAGTATTTTTGTCAATACAAAATGTTTCTTAAGTGCAACAAGACAACAGTAAATGTCTAAAACAAAAGCAGTATTAAAACATTTTAATGTGTTCAAGTTATTTAATCTGCGATTTATATTTAAAAGATCCTTTCTGAATGATTAATTTAACTTGGGCACCTCTGTAACTGATTCGATTCTATTCGAGAAAGAAATCGTTCACACCGGGTTTGTGAACCGAATTAATAATTTTCCCCCAAAATTAAACGTTATTTTAATGTGTAACAGGACAAAGCATCTTACGCATAAAACGTATTCAGTAATAAAACATTTTAACGTCTAAGTTCATCAGTGTGGGATTCATATATTTCTAACTTAAATTAGTAAACAATATATAAACACGTATAACTTACCTTTAACATACTAGCATATTTCTGGGATGGCAAGTTAATATTACAGGCGAACACACTGTAACACTTTGCTCTGAGAGGCTGGTGGAAGAAATAGGTCGTGAGTTTAATTTTTTTTCAAAACCAAAATATACAAACTTGCAAAGCCAGTAAGTTAGTAGCGCCTCGTTAGCTTGTCACCGCGGCCTGAATCTTTTAGCGATAGCTGTGAAATATCTTCTGTTCTAAAGTTGGCTCAGTTGAATAATATAACTCAAACAACTGTGATAGTCTGACTGAGCTCTTAATTCAAAAAGCGTTTTAATTAGAGAGAATTAGTTAGCACTTTAGAGCAAGCTAAGCTGTGCTGAGGATCCCTGTAAGAGGCTGCTGTTGTTGTTCTCGGCGAATGACGTCATCAACGTGCGCGCTACAGCCGCGTGTGTTTATAGCTGATCCGGGAACAGCTCTGTGGATGTAGTCCTGCTGCTAGTTTAATCAGGATTTAGTTTCAAAGAACTGATCCAAGGACAGGCTCAACGTGCTTTTCGATTTCTGCTGTCAGTAGTTCCGCATCTAGCGGCAGCGGGTATCATTTGGTCGCATTTATCCATTACTACTTTTGTATTAAACGAATATTTCACACTGATCTATGTTATTAAGGAAAATCGTTTCTATAACGTATTTCACGGCGTGTATCTGGTAACGTAATGGTCTAGACTCTACACATCTGCACAGACTGGTGATGGGAAGTCCGAATCATTTCAGCGAATCGGTTCTTTCGAACAATTGAATTCAATGAACTGGTTTAAAACGCCGTTTCAGTTGTTTTACGTCATCCCGTTTTTCCCAGCGTGCTATGAACGTTCCAATAAGCCACATGTGGGCACGTCTGTTTAATACTTGTATAAATTCATGTGTCCCCATGTTCATTTTGGTATAAAATGAGTTAATCACAACTCATACAAACGTGGTTTAGGACCTAAATTTTTTACATTTATGGTAAACAAAGTCCCTTTCCTGTTTCTGGCAATTCTAAATGTCATTTTTCGTTAAAGCCACATGTATTTTGTAAGTGTGTTGATGGAACTGTTATACAGTCTACTCTACACAGTCAAATTATTTGTTGACATTTCTGATTCACTTTCAACAGTGTTTGGGCTAGTTACTCAAAACATGCAATATATTACTCATTACTAGTTACTCCATTCAAAAGTAATGTTATTACTTATTACTTTCTGGCCACAGAAATTAGTTACATTACTTTTCTTTCATACCCACATAAATCGCATATATTCCCCATAAAAAACTTCTAAAAAATACATATATTTCTGCCTCATCATTTGAACAAAATCCACATTGAATCGCAGTCAGAAGTTATTACAAATACTCAGTGGTGATTAATAGTAACTTTTAAGTGAAAGTGTTGTATTAATCTCATTAATTGTCATGTGTAGCTTGAAGCTAATTGTAGCTATAATTTCTCTGTTATGCCCATATATGATTATAAGTTATAAGTTCAGAAGAAAATGTTTTATTCTCTAAAAAGATTTTATACAATTTATATCTGGATCAGAGGGATGTGGGCTAGCCATGTAATGCCAGAGTAAAATATGCCACAATTTACACAACTGTGTTCAGATAATCTTTTCTCCTAACAAAATCAATGTAATGGCAATATTTCCATCCGCTGAATGTAAGCTTTTTGTATTCCATATGCCTGCTGCACTGCAAAGTTCTTGTGCCTGTGCAAGTTGTGAAAATTATGAAAATAAATCTAGGAATTAATGGATTGTTGGACTTCAAATAATAAAAAAAGTAACAAGCAGTTTTATGGATGGTATAACTGTAATATTATTACTGAACTCTTATTAGTGATTAGTTACATTACTAGTTACTGCAAAAGGTAATATTATTACTGTAACTAGTTACTGCTCAACACTGTTTTCAATTAATAAATCAATAAATTTTTGTTTACAAATCAAAATAAATAATTTAAAGTGCAACAAGACTTAGCATCTCATCTCAAATGCATAACAAATGCAGTATCAGAATATAGCTCTTAAGTATCTTTTAAAATACATACTTTTCTTCTTTTTACAGAAGTATCTGACACCATTTTTTTTATTAAAAGATCATCCTTTTGAATATTTAATATTTTACCTGTAACTTTAAAATTATTTGTTTATTACAAGCAAACTTTTGCTTTTAAACAATGGATTACAAGAGTTGTCAACTGGCTCTGAAAAATAAACCCCTTTAGGATTTTTTTAAATTCTTTTTTTTTTTTTTTTTTTTTTTTTTTTTTTTTTTTTTTTTTTATGAATCTGGTCCAAATAGACTATTTTCCTTGTAACCTCACCTTTCACAAGTTATGATATCAAATGCACCAAATCTTCTGATGCATAAATGCATAAACTGTTTTTTGTTTGTTGTATATTTGTTGATTTATTTTGTCCGGATGTTTTTCTTTATTGTTCTTCAGTGTTGGTATTTTTAACATGAGTAAAGATAATGTTGAAAAGGGATGGGTCATGGGTCCACTTTCAAAACGTCATGATTCCCAACAAGAGACTTCAATGCAAAACAAATAATGAGAAATATTTTGCAACACGTTTATTAGCTATAGCTTATTATTGATTAGGGTACCATTTCTACATGTGCGACTTCCAAAAAATATTTGTTTTTCATTGTTCTATATACCTGCACATGTTACTGGTTTTAGAAGTTGCTAGAAGAAAAGTTAAAGCAGAAAAGAGTACATTTGTGAGAGTCGATGGTGCGGTGGGATGCTGTTGCCTCTCCACGGAAACACAAGCGCGCTGAGCCGCAAGTGCACATTTAAATGGGTACAACAACAACGCAGTCTTTGTATACATTTGAGTTTGTCGAGGCTTTTATAGCGCTTGATCAACATACAGCCACCTTTTCCTTGTGCGACAGTATTATATGGACAGTTTGGGGGGTATAAAGAAGGAGCGAGCGTCAAATTAGCGCCGATAATTCAAACATTTTGGGTCTTTTTCTTTCCAAGGCGGCTCGGTAGTCCTGGTCTTCTCTGTTGATCTGGAAACGGTCGCCATCTTGAATTTTAATGTAATATTTTCGGACAATTTTCGGCAGTATGAAATTTTTGGATTGCATTGGACATCGGTGATGGGCAAACCTCAACGCAGAAGAGAATAAAGTGAGTATTTAGAGTACTGCGTGAATATGCTAACCGTGATCCCTCCTGCTCAGGGCTTTTCCGGGTGTCGCCTAGCAATCTCGCAGTTAGCTGTGCGTTAGGCCCAGCTTGATACTTATTTTATTATCGGTTAATGTCAGTATCTTTAAAAAATATCCCCAGAAATAAAATTTACGGGGTCTAATCATGCTCTTATATGTATTATTACAGTGCTGGAATATCCGTCAGGAACTCTGTTTAAGGTATCTTTGCTCTGCCGGTCAGGCAAGTCTCATTGTTTTGTTAGCTCGATGCTAAGCTAGTTAGCGTTCATCGAATGTTTACTTTAACTGCTAATTTAGGCTGTTCGCCAACATTAAGCGACCTAACTCGTTGCACACTTTAGAGTCATTGTGACCTCACCGCGTTTATGTTTAAGTAAAGCAGTAATTTGGGGCATAGACTAAAATCGGCGTGTTAATGTGGTTTGTGTTGGGATTTAAATACACCGTCGCTTACAGGGGAGCGTTTTAGCCGCAGTGGAAAAGTATGCTAATGTAAGTTATCGAACACATTTTAAGCATAAATTAATTTTATGAAATATTGGTCGATGTGGCATTATTTAGTAGACAATCTTGATTGTAAATTCAAGGTTTGTAGTTTAATTGAAGGCAGCTTTTGTTACTTCCAGTAACCTCCAGGGAGTGGCGCTCTATACTCAAGAACATTTGAAAAGTAATCATCTCACAACACTTTTTTTAATTCCCTGCATGCGGATCATGAATTCAGCCACTACCATGGATGCTGAAATTCTTTTCAAATTACGAATATTCATAAAATACATTTATGTGTTGATAAGCTGAGTATAATATTGATTCATTATTTTATATAGGTGAAGTAACAAGTGAAAAGAAGCAAGATTGATTCAAGGTTTCCTGGCAGATAAAACGACAGATCAGGCTTCAAACCAGTGGTTTCTGCTGTCTCCTTGTTGAATGGTTTCTCAGAAGCACACAGAAGCTCAATGCGCCTTCTCCAGACCGCCAGCTGGTATGAAGTAGATGGGAGAATCCAAGAACATGGTGCTGAATGGCAGGAGACATGGCAGCAGGTTCTCCAGTAATCAGCCCGTAAGCAAGTCCAGGCTGCAAAACACACAGAGAGCCCATCTTCGTCAAAGCAAGGGCTCCCCGAGTGCTAGAAGATGCAGTCGACGTAAGTTCCTAGCAAAGCCATCACAGAGTGTCTTTGAACTCATTTAACTACAAAAGCAGAATCTCAGTCCTGTTCTCAGTGGTTTTCATGCTGAATCCTCTAACAGGTTGTGGTGGGGCGCCCCCGGAGGCAGAAAGGCGCCATGTCCCCTCATCGGGAATGACTGCCAAGGAGCTGTGTGAATATGATGATCTGAGCACCAGTTTGATCCTGGATCCTTACCTTGGCTTCCAGACCCACAAGATGAACACCAGGTTGTGTTTCTAGATTGGTGAATTCAAATTCTCAGTGTCTGCAGTCAGGAAGCTTGTCATTCATGTTAACATGATGCTCTTTTTTAGGTTTCGACCAATTAAAGGTCGGCAAGGGGAGCTGAGGGAAGTGATCAAGCTTTTTAAGAAGCATGACAACCTGGAAAAAGCTTTTCAGGCTTTGACTGCTGGCGACTGGACCAGACATCACTTTCTCAACAAGACCAAGTCCCAAGAAAAGCTCTTCAAAGCGCATGTAAATGATACATTTTGAAAGATCTCAATTTATGATGACCCATATTTTTGTTTGCTCTCGTGTCCTGGCAGTCTTTGGTAATGTGTAAACAATTTTAATTGTTAAATATTAAATGTTTAGTATTAAATATGATAAAATAATAAATATATAAAAATTAAAAACTTGTTTAATATTTATTTAGAAAATGAATATTAACATTTAACAGTATTATTTGTTTGTTTGCTTCAAATACTTAAATATTAATACTGAATGTCATATTTAATATTTTAAAATATTTTTTATTTAATGATTAAATTAATATTTTAAATACTATTTGTGTATACATATTTGCTCCAAATACATATATATTAATATTATTTTATTATTAATTTTACATATATTTTGTTTTTTATATTATAATATTTTAATGTTAATTTTATAGAATTTTCCAAAATCAGTACAAATGGTTTATACATGTTATTACGAAGATGCAATATTTAAACATCAAATGCTTGTTTATTATTTAATTATACATTTAATATAATTTTTTTTATGCTTCAATATTAATATTAAGTGTAATATTTAATGTTTTACTGTTTGTGTAAACACATTTGCTTAATTATGCAATGTAATATTTACATTCTATATTTTTTCCCTCTCGTGTCCTGGTAGGTGTTTGTTTACCTACGCATGTTTGCTTCAGACAGCGGCTTTGAGATCCTTCCTTGCAATCGCTACTCTTCTGAGCAAAACGGAGCCAAAATTGTAGCAACAAAAGATTGGTGAGTTAACGTTTTTATGTGATCAAATCATCAACTTTATTTGCTTCTTGTTTTCAGCATGTATTTGTTTACTGTGCACATTACAGGAAGAGGAATGATAAAATTGAACATCTTGTGGGCTGCATTGCTGAGCTGTCTCCCAGTGAAGAGAGGATGTTGCTTCGACATGGAGAGAATGATTTCAGTGTCATGTACTCTACACGCAAAAACTGCGCGCAACTCTGGCTTGGACCTGCGGCTTTTATTAATCATGGTATTTCTCTTTCAGATCTTAAACAGTCACACCTGATCAATAAATTATGTAATTATAATGAGGTATCTTGATGTAGTAAGTTTAAGGTGTTCATTGTTTTTACAGATTGCCGGCCAAATTGCAAGGTAAGTACATATGAGGCTGGACTCTGCTTTATATGAAATGAAGACTAACTTGAAGACTTAACGAGAAACAGGAAATTACAGGAAATTACATTTGGCTGATGTGTGGTGTTTGTTGCAGTTTGTGTCAACAGGCCGAGACACCGCCTGCGTGAAGGTTTTGCGGGACATCGAACCGGGGGAAGAGATCTCCTGTTACTATGGAGATGGATTCTTTGGAGAAAACAATGAATTCTGTGAATGCTATACTTGTGAAAGGTATCATGTGCTGCATGCCTGTAGTTTCTCATGCTTCTTTCAATTCGGCACTTAGGAATAAATGAATATAACAACATTTTGTATTGGAAGGTCTTTTTATAAACCGTTACAACTTGCAGTTCTATTTAAAGAATTCTCAAGTAGTAGCTTGTTCCAAACATTTCAATATTATCCTTAAATGGTTGTTTAATTGAATAAAAATTAATATAATTTTAAATGTATGCATATTAAATGTAAAATTTAAACATTAGCAATATTAGTATTGCATAAAACTTAAGTATAAAACTAATATGAAACATTCCATTTCATTTCATTTCATTATTTGTTTATGCATATTCTCTACAAATATTTAGTAATATTAACATTTAGTATTCGTATTTATTTGCTTAAAATTTTTATTTTAAATGTGATATTTAATAATAAATTAGATTTTAATGCAAAAATTAAACTTAAGATTTTATTTGTTTATACAAATTTGTTGCAAATATCTGTTTATTAAATGTAATAATTATTTGTGTGTGTATCAGACGCGGAACTGGAGCT
This sequence comes from Cyprinus carpio, assembly GCF_018340385.1. Classification (NCBI taxonomy): domain Eukaryota; kingdom Metazoa; phylum Chordata; class Actinopteri; order Cypriniformes; family Cyprinidae; genus Cyprinus; species Cyprinus carpio. The sequence continues at coordinate 16,766,078 of NC_056614.1, read as the reverse complement.
TTCAAGTCGAAAGCAGGGTTGCCCGTGGAGACTCCGGTGATCAATAGCAAGTACGGCCTTAGAGAGACAGACAAGCGTCTGAACAGACTGAAGAAGCTGGGGGAAAGTTGCAGGAACTCTGACAGCCAGTCTGTCAGCTCCAATCCAGAGGCAGACTCTCAGGAACCAACCACTGTACAAACATGTGAGAGACCTGTAATACTAGACATTTGATACTAATAATGCTGTTCCAGCTCAAGCTCATCATTTCTCTTCCTTTCATTTTTTTCCAGCATTACGTAAGAGGACTTCACAGTCCTGTGGCAAAAAGCACGGAGAAGCTAACGCTATAACAAGGCAAACTCTGTCAAGCCCTTCATCTTCTACCTCATCCTCTAAACGAAGTCAAACGAATATTTCAAGTTTACCAAAGAGACTTAAATCAAAGCCCACACAGTCTTTGCCTAAAGGAAGACGACGGTGTCGAGGCATATGGACGAAATCTTCTAGCCGAGTGAGTGCTAGTGGGAATCTCAAGGAGCCCTCCAGACGAGACGCAGACAGACGCAGCTCCGGAGGCAAAGGCAGTGTAGCGCGCCCATCAGAAAACAATCAGAGCTCTTCGAAGTGTGCTTCCCCATGCAAGGACAGCATACTTTGCCCTTACAGAACTCGTAGGTCCACGAGGACCTCTCTCGGTGCTCAGGGGGCAGACGGCACACAGGCATCAAGTCAGCCATCTAGCCCAGGTGTAGTCCTCAAATCGGAGCCTGGAGAGCTCATCCCTGTGACACCAGGGCACCAGATGAACACCCCTAGCTTGGAGACCAGCTGTCCAAAGAAAGGGACGTGTCCCAGACGCAGGAGGTCAATAAAACAGGAAGAGTCCGGCTCCTACGGCGAGTCCTTCCTCCAGGAGGGCGTGCCCGACCTGCGTCACGCGGTTCGGGCTGCAGATGTAGCAGACTGTGGGAAGGTAGTACTCGGCCTGCCGGACTGCCACCAGCACTACAATGGCTCGGCTAAAAGCAGCAAGGCCCTGCGCCGAGGCAAGGGCAAAAAGAAGCGGCAGATCACGCGCTACGATGCTCAGCTGATTCTGCAGAACAACTCAGGCATCCCCAAGATAACACTACGCCGGCGTCGAGACAGCAGCAGCAGTAAGAACGAGGCCAGAGAGGCCAACTCCTCCAGCTCCTCCAAAATCAGCATCAAGTTCAGCAAAGAGCACGAGAAGGACCGGAGCAGCTCGTACGTGGCCAAGCTGAACAATGGCTTCAGCCACGGCCCCCACAGCAGCTCCACCAAGCTCAAGATCCAGCTGAAGCGGGAGGAAGACGGCGCAGGGTTGCATCGCACTTACCCGGAGGACGTCACCTTAGGCATCGTGAAGCGAGAAGAGGGGGATGTACTGGATCACAATGCGGGCGCTCAGGTAAGTCAGAGCATGGAAGTGGAATCGCTGTCCTCCGAGGACGAAGAAGAGGACTACTTTGATAACGAGGATGATTTCATCCCACTCCCACCAGCAAAACGCCTGCGTCTCATCGTGGGCAAAGATTCCATTGACATTGACATTTCCTCCAGACGACGAGAAGATCAGTCCCTCAGACTCAATGCATAAGCTGTGTAAATATCCATTGTTTCAATCATGTTCATTTTGAACATATGTAATTTAAATAGAAAATGCAAATGTATAATTAAATCATGGCAAAATATCTTTCTTTACCTTTTAGTGATGGCACTTTGACAATTGTTTCCTCACTATGACTATAAATATTGTAGAAAGTGTACAGGTTATGTATGAATTCTATCCAACTCTGATCACGTGCAGATTTTGTTAGCATTCTGTCCAGCTTAACTGTTTTATTCCATAAACCTCTCAGCTTTGTTTGCAAGACGTTAATCCACTTGGGAAACACATGCATGGTTTCACCTCAAAAGGTTGACACGTCATATTTCAACAACAGTGTTCCCATGCACAAGAATCACATGCGTCTCTCTCTTCAGCTTGATCTGGCTAAAGGGAATCATTGAGCTAACAATGTGCAGAGGAGCTCAAATTTATACAGATCTCTCCACATCTTTTGTATCAAAATACTTTTTATCATGTGTCTGATTTTTTGGCCATGGAAGGCCGTGGTGCTCATTGTGGTGGCCTGGTGCTGGTCCATTAAGATACTGGACGATTGAATAATTATTCTGTGAACGTCAGACCCTTTTTGTGTGACCTTGGAAGTCCATAGAGAAGCGTGCCTACGGATAAAAGTCCTCAAGAGATAAGTTGTACTGAAACATCATCAATCAAGAATCTGTTTTCCTGAATCACGGTCATTGTGGTATTCAGTACATCTAATTGACTTTGTGGTTTTGTGTGCATTTTGTGCTCTGCCTAAAAATGATAAAAATGAAAAAAAAAAAAAAAAAGCTAAGGTATTCAAAGCTGTTGTTTGTGTTTCCATTGTTGATCTTAGGCAGCTGCCATATTAGGCTATTTTTATTTGTACCTTTTTCTATCGTTTCTTTCATTATATACTTTACATTCTGTAATGTCAAAGGTCTGCCATCTGTGGGCTTTTAAGAAGTTGTCAGCTTCTTATCCTAATGATCACAAAACTCCTATGGTCTCAAGCTTACAAACAGACTCTTAAGAGCATCATGACAGTAACAATGTAGGATGTATACATAATCTGGGGGCATACTGTTCACTATGTATATTCTGGGACTTGTTTTTATTTAACTGTTTTAAGTACTTGAAAACTATAAAACTCATTTTCAAGATACCTGCTTGTCTGATGTCATTATTAGATGTAATTGTAGTTTATCTGCAGTTGCAGGTTACCATACTCAGTTATAACTTTCTAGGTTTTATGCACTTTTATGCAGCTACAGAATGAATTTAAATATAGTGAAAATTTGTTGGAGTCGAGAGAACCACAAAATTATATTGGGATCTTCTTCATTTTTAGTGTCAGTTTTAACTTTTGTACATTTATCATGAACTCTTTAAAATTATAATAAAGAAACAAACATGCAAAAGGTAGGGAATTTTTAGAACTTTGGGCTTGTTTTCACATAAAGTCACTTGTAAATATGGGCGGTTGCTGTCTCGGTCTTTGTCAGAGAGTAGGGGGAGGCTGCAGATCTACGGCCCAGACAGTTTTACGCCCCTGTTGTTCCTGATGCATCCAGTAGGAGGAGGCTGCCGTCAGAACAGAAGAACACAAGCCACAGGCCCAGATCATTATCTGTTATGTGTAAGATTTTAAATGGTGTTGCTCCTAGAAATATAGTAATTATTAAACTTTGTGGTTTGGAGGGATTGTTCTTTTATGCTGGTTTTATGGAGGGTGATTTTACCCCAATATCATAAGGCAAAGATAATGCAAATGTGAAATGGATTGTCATAACACTTTTATATGCATCCCTATACTGTAGGCACAGAAGCCACTCGAGAGATCCTCCTTCTAGTCTCCCTAAATAGTAATCAAAGCCTGGTTTTGGAGATGACCAGAGACATCTTTAGGTTCACATCTAAGAGATGATTACGTTCCTATGGCATTTAACGTCGACAGTATGCCCTCTACACCATGCTGAACTCTCCATTCAGTTTCCCTCAGGTGAGCTTTTCTATTTTCTTCATTAAAAGGTTTTCTTTGTTTTCTGTTTATTTATACAATTAACAAAAGCAAAAAAGGTCTCTAACACTAGCTTGCACTATTCTTTTTCTGTTCTATCTGTTTTCTTTTTATTTATTATATAGTTAAAAAAAACTACCATCTTAAACAATGAAAAGAGGTTTAGCCCATCCTGACAAGCTCAATACAGCCATCAGGATGCGCTACCATCTTAAACAATGAGTTAAATGCCTCATCTGAAGGACGCTGCTCTTTAAAGGGGCCGGTTTAATGCTTCATCAAAAGGTCGCTTCTTTTTGCAGTCTGAAATCTGCATCGTTATAGTAGGACTTTTGCAGGGAATAAGCGTCCACTGCTGGCCAGAATAAAACTAAGTCCAGCATTAAACTAAATTTTATCAAAGGGGCTACCATCCACATATGGGCCAGGCTCTGGCCTGCTTAGCTTTAGTGAGGTAACAAAATTTGAAAGGGTAGCACAAGTCGCGGCACTGAACTATTTGCGGTCAGGTAGTATGAATCAGTGTTGTTAATCACTGACAATTTATATAGGTTACGGTTCCTGAAATATTTGCTGAGATTATCTCGGTATCACATCTGCTTGGTTTGCTTCTGTTTCTCCAATATGATGATTTAATTGGTCTTTACTGTACCACTCTGTATACTCTCAGTTCACTGCTCAATGCGATGATACCTTTAAAATGGTGCCTCGGTGACGTCACACATCATAAACATGACTGACAAAGATATTCTGGGCTTCTTTTCAGCAGTTTTTCGGGTTTGCTGGTGCTTGGCGACCATAATGCAATAAACTGTGACAAACCACTGATCATATTAAATCTCTGCATCTTCTGTTTGAGCATTATTTAGGTCATCGCCTAATTCTTGTAGACTGGAACTAATTTTTAATTGGTGGATCCTCTCTCCCTCAGGCCCAGTGAGTAGGTTATTCCAGTGGTTTTTACTTCATGTCCCACGGACCCTCATCTTTATACATTTTGTATTCATCATCTTCCTTATCTAACAACTCATTCAGACTCCAGGAACAGTTTGAAAAGCCTTACAGAGAAATAGGGGGCCTCAATAAACCTTCTTTACTCAGGTTTGTATTTTTTCTTTGTTATTGATGGTTTTAATTATATAAAATATAACCTGTTTAAATGTTGATTAATAAAGCAATTCTATTTCTTTTTTCTCATAAAATGCTTCTTCAGTTATTTTGGTGAGGTATCAGTTATATTTGAAATCTGTTTGGTCATATTTACTTTTCATTTTCCTCTCACTGATTCACACTGTTTCTGGGGTCTTGCATATAAAATCGCACAGCATCATCTCTTTCCTTCTATCCACCACAAAACACCAACCTAAGCAAGCTAATTTCCCACTTTTCGCTACATGAATCCTGTGAACGTTTAACCACAATTAAGTCAGTTTAACCATAAATAAGGTTTTAGCTGCCCTTTTATTTACAATCAAAGGGCGGGTGGGACAGTGTTGTCCACACATGGTATTCATGACTAATACGTTCTCGTCAGGGTCATGTGACTACAGAGGACCACTGTCAGACCCAGAGGATCGCACATGGTTTACAATTAGACTTGAAACGTGTGGAACGACACGTCTAACCACAACCGTGCAAACCCCCTTTGGTCCTTAACCTAAAAAAAAAAATAAGGAAAGGAATAATCTTCTGCACTAACAATTAACTGTTTTATTAAGTTGCAATAAGAAAATAATAAGTAACATAGATAGATAGATAGATAGATAGATAGATAGATAGATAGATAGATAGATAGATAGATAGATAGATTGATAGTAATATTAGTCAAACCATTTAATCAAGAAAATTCTGTAATGTACATGGTCTATCACACTAAACAGGTGCAATTTATGTCCCTGATGTGTAAAAATAATTTATTTATAATTTCCATCATCCCCATGCAATGTTAATATATATATATATATATATATATATATATATATATATATATATATATATATATATATATATATATATATATATATATACAACCGTAGTCAAAAGTTTTGAGAATGACACAAATATCAATTTTCACAAAGTTTGCTGCCTCAGTTTTTGTAGCAGCTGTAGCAGCAGACTTTGTTAATATTAATATTTGTGTCATTCTGAAAACTTTTGGCCCAGGCTGTATATATATATATATATATATATATACATACATATATATATATATATATATATATATATATACAGTGATGATGCTGTTCTTCTGAACTTTCTATTAATCAGAGGAACCTGTATATATATATATATATATATATATATATATATATAGATATATAGATAGATAGATAGATAGATAGATAGATAGATAGATAGATAGATAGATAAATTATCATACTGTTTTTTTGAAAAGACCTGAAAATCATGAGGTTATGCTTAGGTTCTGTTATCAGCTCATTTCCCTTATAAAGAAATTGACTATTTTATAAATAAAATAATAATAATAATAAATTGTCTTAATGATCATTGTAAGCAAATGCTCCAAATCATTACATTTTGTAAGAAGCCTGTAATGTCAAATTAATATTTTAAACTGACCACCTTGTTACCTTTTGAAGCTATTTATATTACAACCTGTTTGTAGGCCTATTTTGTTTTATATTTGACTGTATTTCAATAACAAACTGTTTTTCGGAATTTTTTTTTATATTCCAAAAATATTTTTTAAAACACATTATTAAACTGTAAATGACCCACATTTGACAAATACAAGACGTGAAAGCTGTGATAGTAATCTGTGTTTCTAAAGCATTGTTTACGGACGTCGTAGCTCGAGTTTGGAATGAAGGGGACGTGACTCTGTGGTCCAATCAGAGAACAGAATGGGTGTGGTCGGGTGACGTGAGGTCAAACCCACCCGACTTCAACATACTGCGCACGAAACGCATCTGAAGCAGTGTGTTCTTCATCACAGTAGTACGTACAGTTATACGGTGTCAGGTGGTCCCATTAAATCTGCGTTTAAAATATCTGATAGTTATAAAGCTGCATAGAGAGTCTGTGACAAAATTTATTGCCTGCAATTTTTGATTATTTACGTTTATACCAGTAACCAACAGCAAAGATGAAGACTAAATTCATCAATGGCGTCTCTTCCTTGCCTTCAATGTCTCTGGGTTTATTGGTAAATGAGAATGTCCTCGAAGTCCAGCCAGACATTGTGAACGACTGCAAAGACATTATTCGACCGGATGAGCCCGACCACCAGACGAAGCGTAAGGCGTATCTGTGGTGTAAAGAATTCCTTCACGGAGCCTGGACGTGCATAGATGAAGATGATTTCCAAATCTCTGTTATCAGGTATTTTGGTTTGCTACATGACTAGGGATGTAAATAACTGAGATAGAACTGTTTTTACTTGTGTCAGAGATGCCAAATTAAAAGAAACGTGATTCGGAAATAGGCGACACGATAAGTGAAAACGCCTTTAAACGCCTAATGGTTTTTCCTTTCTTAAGATGATTTAGTACTGTAATTTTGCTTACATTGGTCATGAGATGATAAAGGATTGCTCAATATTACAGTAATTTTTTATAACCATAACTGGGTCTCAAAACCTTTTCAGGCATTACATCAGTAATATAAATTGACTGTGTCTCAAAGCCTCGTTTTTCTGCTTAACAGGATTGTGGAAAATAGTGTACAAAAGTGGTGTCTCAAAATGTAGTGAGCTGCCTAATGAAACAACATTTTGTGTGTCATAGATGTGTGCAGCATTTTTAGGCGTCGATTTTGGTGCAATCATGATGCTCAAATGTTGGCAGCATTTTTCTAAGTGGTGTTGTCTGGATGTAAATAATTATATATCCTGATTCACTGTAAGAATGCAGTTATTCTCTTTTCTAACATGTATATTTTGCTTCCAGGGGAGGTCTCAGCAATAAACTGTTCCTCTGCGCTTTGCCAGAGAAGCAACCAAGCATTGGAGATGAACCACGAAACGTGCTCCTTCGTCTCTATGGAAAAATTCTGCAGGTGTTTTGCTAGTTTTTTTTTTTTTTTTGCTCGGTGAAATGTATGAATTAAGTGCCATATTGCATAGTAAGGTCTAATAAGATGCAAAGCAGTAGGCATACGTATTAGCATTCTTGATTTTTAATTTTAGTATTTTAAAAAATATGATAAACTTGAATGCTTAGTAACCTGTGCCTTAAACATTTCAAACCTTAACGTTTAAGATATATTGGTCAAGTTTTTGTGTAATTTACCTGTAGTAAGCTGGGAAGGATACATACATGCCTACAAATGCATACATACAGCACAAGATTGCCAAATGTTAAACCTTGCCATTTAGTCTGAAACTAGGTATTGTGTATCTGGGATAGCTTGGATGGTAGTAATTTCAGTTTAAACAGTTAAACCAATTTAGCAGGTCATTAATTTATGCATTAAACTAACCACAAATAACTTGTAATTATGATTTCACCGAAGTAGTGATTTTTGTGAGATATTCATACCTAATTTCATTCGGCAGATGGCAACCCCTGGATCATAAAACTCAGTTAAGAATGGGTATTAAATCACTCCCCCATCAGAGATTTTGTATTTGTGTGTGTACCCTCTAAATTTGAAGAGGCAGTTTTTATTGGGTGATGTACCTCCATGGCTGTACTTGCGTGTCTTCTTTGCCGTAGGCTTGCCAAAGGAGCGTGCCTTGAGCACTCTTGTTTCCAGGTGATCCCAGCATACCACTCACGGTACAGTATGTGATCCCTGAAGCAACAGCATTGCCTTCAAGTTTATGCGCACCTCAGTTTTTAAAATCTTTGAGAACTACGCTCATGATGTGCCCTGTCTAAAGTATTTTCTGCCTCTGTCTGCTTTTTTTCAACTCTTTATTACTCCGTTGAAAAATATTTAGGTGTTTGTTACATTAACAAAGGAGTTGTGGCAGTGAATTATAAGGGATTTTGGTGGCATTCCACATTTTTTAATAGAGTAACACATTCAACACATATTCACTATTATGTAAGAGTGTCCCCTCAATAAACTCCTAATTTGCTCTTTATAATGTATTGGCTATATTATATGACAGATAGATTAATATTTTCCTAAATATAAGTAAGATATAAACACACGTGAATGAAATATTATTAGGAAGTGACTAAATGTTCCCTTTAGGCTTTGTCTTTTGATTTTTGTAACGATGAGTTGCTTTTAACCTCTGGATGTTTTTCAGTAAATTATTTAGAGACACAGCAGTCACGAAGCTCATGATGTCATACCTGATGAGGTGTCAGTAGGTCCACAGTCCAGTCATGAATGAAAAGCATTAGTTGAAGCCATATCACAAATTACTTTGCTACACAGTGATTCACAAATAAATCTTAAGTGTTCATTAAGGCATTTTATATGAGTTAATTTTAAAACTGTGCACCAATAGTAATCTGTGTTGACCGCTATTTAACTAGACACGCTTTATTGTTGTCACTAGCATTCACATTGCTCATGTGAGATTTACATAGTGTTTATTACCATGGACACCATACCCTTTAGATCTTTTCATTCTAATGGAGAATAGCATTGTGTACTAAATATTTGTGCTAGGTCTCAGTGGAACATGGTTTTGATAATTGCTGTTATAAAAGATTTGATTGTTAGATTTTTTTCCCCATCTGTGGTCATGAAACAAGATTTTGGGATAGCATCCAGTCGATTCAAGCCTTTTGTTAAACAGGCCATAAATGTCTAGCTTTCAGCCCTATTTAACACTCTGTCCTTTTAGTTTTTTTTTTTATCACAAAGTTAATTAATTTGTTTAATGCACATTCTTACTGTGCTGCCATGGTCAAAGACATGGTCTCAGTAGTTTATAGTGGGTTCTGGAAAATAGCTTTGTCACATAATGTTGCGACTTTATGGAGATGGTCAAACTGATCTGTCACATAATCAACAACTTTGTTCTTATGGATAGTCTTTTGCTTTTTCTCTAATTGCTAGATGTCCTGTAATAAAAGGGATTCCAGACAATCAAACACAGAAAATCACTTTCAAGTAAGTAACATTAGCAAAGGTCTGTTTTTCTTTTGTTTTTATGTGAGCAGAATGTGACTTCATAGGCTTGTGTCTCTATAAAAGGTTTTTGTCTTTATTCCACCTCATCTGACATGTTTTATAACAAATAAAGGGCATCAAGAGGACAAATTCTTAAAAGCATTATAGTTAGTTAAACTGCTGTTATTGTATTTTTACCTCATATCCCATCATCCTCCAAGGACAAGGGACATGCTATTTGGGTCATCAGATATGTTTTGTTTGGAACTTTTAGGTCAAATTTTTCCATGAGCTCTCGGGTTTATTATTGTTACATTCTCGTATTTTAGTAGTGTTTTGGGGAAATTTGGTCACTTGGGACCTCTCTTATTAATGCTTCACAAAATAATTTTGTTCAGTATTTTTTCCTTGTTTTTAGTAAATATATAAAATAATTCTTAAAACAACGTTTACATGTATAATTGTATAAGATAATAAGATTTGTGTTCAGTAAATACATCTTCAACTGAGTATATTTTTCTTACCTCGACTTTACAGTTTTTTCTAGATTAATGCTTAAAACTTAAAAAAAAAATCCAATGGGGTAAGAAAAATAAACCAAATATAAATATTGTATAAAGATCTTTAAAAAAGAAATACAAATTAAATTTAACATTTTAAAAGTTATAAAGTATATAAAAATTATATAAAAAATTATTATCATTCTCTGAAAACCAATTCTTTTGAAACCAATATTATACAATTTTGCTTCTCCGGTAATATTGTCTTGGTTTAAGAATATTTAATTTTTTTTTTTACTCAAAACGAGACAAAAACTATTCACTATAATTATAATTAATAATAACTATATAATTAATATATTACAAATTATTTATATGAAAATGATTGTGTAAAAGGTTTATATTCATAGCTACAAAGCGAGATCACCCAGAACTGATAAGATGCATCCCCTGACACACTTTACATTTTCAGAGTTGCATTATTTCCCTGAGAGTGCATCCTTTTAGAAGCTTATCCCAGCATTAACTTCACTGTCTCGGTTCAGCATCACTTGTCTGGCCTCTGCAAACTTTGCTTCTATCTGTTTTGCATGTGTAGTTTTGTGTGCATTTATCTAGGTGTATTCTGCAGACTAACACACAGGGCTGTCAGTGGTGCTACTGTTGAGATGGACTTCTCCTCCTCGTTGGACTTTGATAACACCTGCATGTAGATACTGCCCTTGTGCTGCTGTGAACTGATCTGCTTTAGTAATCCTGTGATTATGCCTTGTGTATTAACTGGCACTGGAAAAACCAAAGCAGCTGCTGCTCAGCAGTCACATGGCCATTGCTTAGACAGATAACTGGGTAGGGAGGGAGAGAGAGAGAAAGAGAGAGACTGTTTGAAACCTGAAAAATGCTGGCTTTGCAGGCAGTATATGGAGATAGGAAGTAAATTTTTTGAAGGCAGCAGCACTGATGTATCCTATGCACACTGTTTAGGTGTGTCGTGAAAAGAATAAAAGTGGCATCTAATGGAATGATTGAAAATGTAAAATAAAATTTCCCCTACTTCCAAGAAATAAGCCTTGTAGTTATTTAAGTATTTGGTTATGTTTGAAGCTCTTTTGAATTTGTTCTAGGTCAAAGGTGTCCATTCCTGTTTCTGAAGATCTACGTTCCTGCAGAGTTCAGTGCCAAGCCTGATCAAACACACCTTTCTGTAATTATCAAGTGTTCCTGAAGATTTTAATAATTGTTGGTTCAGGTGCGTGCGACTAGGGTTGGAGCTCTACTTTGCTGAAAGGTTGATCTCCAGTAATAGAATTGGGCCCCCCTGTTTATAAGTCATTAGACACTACCACAGGTGTAATCAGACACACCTGCCTGTAATTGTCATGTGATCCTAAAGACCTTCATTAATCAGGTATGTTTGTTGGAACTATGTTCTGCAGAACAGTGGCCCTTAGAGCCAAAGTTTAATAGTTTTAATGATGCCTTCACGTGCTATTGGAAATTTCTTATTTCTCACATGTGAAGTCGTGATTACAATCTTGTCGTATTCAAGTGCTTTGTTGTCGGGAAGAATAAAATGTAACATCCCATTGGTTGACAATCATATAAACATTCACCACCCTACATATACAGTTTGCTGACAAGTCTGGAATTATATATATATAGCCTATAAATACACTACTTTAGCGACAAGACAAAGTGATGTAGTTGTTGTGACAATAGCATTAAAACCAGCAATGGTTGTCCCCTCCACCATGTTTAAAGTTTATGGCCCGCCCAACTTGGAAACTCTGGTATCAAAATTATTTCAGAATTTCCTAGTAGTAAATATGACTTGAGAGGAGTTCACATCTAATTTCCGATTGGGCAACTCGTATTTACGATAATTCCGATAGCACGCGAAGGCAGCATAAGTCACATTAAACTGTAGTTTCTAGGAAACCTGTCTGAAACCAGTTTCTGTAGGCATATTTTCGTAGAAGAGTGCTGTCTGTTAAATCATTTGACTCAGTGTTCACCAGACCAAACGAGTACCAGACATTTCAGAACAAATTTAAATGAAGAGCATGAGTTGTCGTATAGTATGTGTAAACTATTTTGAATACAGAATTAGAAAACTTGCTGATTCTGCCAATATATTCCTACTTCCAAAGCAAGCCAGTGATGGTGTTTCCGAAGTATCCTTTGAGGAAGTCTTATTTCCTTCCACGTTTTTCCGTCAGAATTATCCTCCAATGGGAAGGCCATAGTGTCCTTTTGAATTTCTGAGAGAACCGGATGTTTTTTTAACACTGCAGGTCAACTGATATTCCCTCATCAGGTTTGTTGCACAATTGCGTGCCAGTCTTGCATAATGTCAAACACTGAGATGAACTGAGCTCAGTGCTTCTACCTGACCTTTTTAAATTGAGCTGTAGTGAGATAAAAGACTCAAGGCCAATGCATTATTTGACTAGGTTAAACTGAGTTTCAATGTGTGCTGTCCCTGCACACAGTATATAATCTATGCCATGATGATTGTTTTAATTGAGATGAGTATTAGAAGAGATTTTCCTTTAGGGTATCTTCTAAGCAAGAGCCTTTGGTGATTTAATGTCTTTATTATCCACATTGAAGTGTTTGGACATCTTGATTATTAGTACTTAGCAAAAGATTTTCTGTTGTTTTATAGGACACTAAAAACAGGAACTACTTGCACAATGCTGCCTTTAACTGCACCTGGGAAACTCGAGTCAGACATTTGTTATTAGGACGTCATGCATTCATGTTGGAAATGGAACATGGAAGTAGCCTAAACAAAAGAAATGTACCAAATAGTAACTCTAATTATGATAATTAACCAAACAACTATGTCTGAACTCAAAATAATGAATAATAATAATGTTTTATTTATACATGGTATCACACCTAAATGTGAAGTAAACTGAAAAGTTAAGTGCTACACCATTTGCTACAGACTTGCTGTCAACTCATTGGTCGCTATATATAGATTCTACATAGATTATACAAACATTATTTATATAACAGATCAGTGTTTCCACCATGTTTACTAACTTTTACTAACTTCTAGAGTTTCCCACTTGTAGGACATTGATTGGTCATTCCTGTGCTCGGAACTCATAATTACAATATTTACTGAGATCTTAAAGGGAAAGTTGACAAAATTAAAAAAATGAAAGCCATAATTTGTTTACTTTCATTTTTCTCCAACCCTTTTTACATGAAAAAATAAATAAAATAAATGCATTTAATTTATTGAAAAGATCTAAGACAAGAAATTGAAACGTTTGAGTCTGATCTTTTTAATGAATCGACTGATCCAGACTTATTTTTTCAGCACAGTTCTCTTTCAATTTCATTATATTGAAAATAGTTGCTAGGATACTCACCAGGGAAAAAAGAAAGTCGTATAAGTTTATAATTTTTTGTTTTTGGCATTTTTTGGACTTTCTGTTTGACTTTCTGTTACCATATTGATGTGCCAGTTTGTCGTCAAAACTTTTGCATAACATTATCATGAGACATCAGTGGTTCAAGTTAATGTTATAGGAATTCTGTAACATTTGAATCATTCATGTTTGCAATTTCAAACATTTGCCCTACCAGGTTTGGATTCCTATTAGTTCAAAGTACAGCACTCAATGACTGATAACTGGTAAATATATAATCTCTTGACAATCTATTTTTAGATGATCTCTAATTGGAAGGAACGAGTAAAAGCAGAATTGTAAAATGTTTTGAAAAATTGAGATACCTTATACAAGTACTTCCCCCTAAATAGGAAGGGAGCTCTTTCGGTTCTGTGTATTAACACTTGGCACAGCCTTGTCCAAAAACAGGCTTAATGTCATTGCTAGTTAAGCAGCCACAATTAATGACTGGGATGTTTGGCAAGTTCTGCCTCGCTCAGCACAATTGTCTCTCTTGTTTTTCTCATTTAACTCACTTTGCTCCAGCACTGCCATTGATTTTGCTTCTGCCCATCACCCATGTTACAAAATGACTGGCTCTCAGACAGAATTGGTTTCAGTGCAGAATTTATTTTCCTTTATAGCATCACAGTTTTGAATTAAGTTCTTTAACTTAAGATGAACTTCTCTTTAAGGGATTGAAGGTCCAATCAGGCTAAGCAGGTTTTCATGGCAGTCTGTGGTTTGATGATAGATCTTGGCAGTTGATTCAACTTGTTGAGTGCCTAAACTGTATCCATATGTTTTTGTGTTTGCAGGGAGCTGATGCCATGGTACTGGAGAGTGTGATGTTCGCCATCCTGGCCGAGAGGGAGCTTGGGCCCAAGCTCTATGGCATTTTTCCACAGGGGAGACTGGAACAGTTTGTCCCTGTGAGTCTTCAAGCTATGTTGACTGAGAGGACAGTCTGGATGTGAAACATGGTTTTCGACACTAATGCTTATGAATCCCTTTCTTGCAGATTGGAAGAAAAATCAAATGACATTCTAGGCAAATTTCCTTATGTCATTTTTTCCATTTCTCTGAATGATTCTCTGTGATTTTAAATACACAGAAACTTAAAACTCAAGTGCAACTTTTAGTACTTTAGTTGCGTAGTTGTTTCTGTTTTAGTTTTAAAAACACAAACTGAAAGTTCAATGTTTGCCTGCAGAGTCGAAAATTGTCTACAGATGAGCTGAGTGTCCCTGGTATATTTGATGAGATTGCTGAAAAGATCACCAGATTTCATGGAATGAGAATGCCCTTCAACAAGGAGCCAAAGTGGCTGTTTGGCACCATGGAAAAGTGCGTGATCATAAAATATCTGTCAAATTAACACTTGTCCTGTGCTGAAAATCCTTTAACTAATTTGGCTGTTCCAGCCTTTTAAAAACTGCTTGCATTTAATGTTATAAAATCACCAAATTATGAATTCAACTTTTCTTTCAATTAGCACATGTCTGTATTTCGTTTTGGAACTTACTGATTGTAGGACTCATTGATCTGAGTCAGTTTTTGAGTGAATTGTTTGTAGACTGAACATTATTTCTACAACAAGTGTAACAAGGTGGTTAAAAAAAGCACAAAAATACTGGGGGTTGGGGGCGGGATTCAATAAACATTATCAGGAAAAAGAAAATCCTCTCTTGGTTTGAAATGGCTAGAACACAACCTTTAGCAGTGTTAAAAAAGGCTTGTAGTTTGTTTAAATGATCAGAAATGTTCATAGTGGGTGAGGAACTGCATCCTTACTGTCAGTATGTTGACAGTATTGGGTTTATTCTGGTGAAAGTCAGTTTATAAAACTTTATAAAAATTTAAATATCTAAACCTGGTTCCCTGGAATAAAAAGCTGTACTGTTTTCTGGAAAACCCCATAGCCATTAGGATCTCCACTGGGACCTAATTATAGATTACCAGCATTTATCATCTCATATGAATTTTCACTCTAGCTTACTTGATTGCTAAAAATAGAAGAGTAACTGTCTGTATTTACCTGCAAATATATTGAGTATTTTTGTTGATGGCCAACACTGCAATCTTTTTGTACTTGCATCTGCTGCACAGGTACATGGATCAAGTGCTTCAGCTCACCTTCACCAGGGAGCACCATCTACGAAACTTCTCCCGCCTTTTGAGCTACAACTTGCCTCAAGAGATGGACAGTCTCAAGTAAGAGCTTTATTATCTTGATTATTCCGTACAGCTGTGATTTCACTTCTGTTTTAGGGGAATTATCTTCTCGTCATACATTTCCAGCATGGTTTCATTGACATGCTTTATCAGAACCCATGGAAACTGTTCACACTTTAAGAGATTCGAGAGTGACTGATAGCAAGATAATGTATTGACAAATGTAAAATGTGTTTGCTGGCTGCTCATAATTGATGTCTTTTGTATGCTTACTTAAATGGCTGTTTGTGTATACAGGTGTCTACTTGAGTCAACTCCCTCTCCTGTTGTTTTCTGCCACAATGACTTGCAAGAAGGTTAGACATGGGTTTAGTACTGTGATTGTCTGTATTTTATTCTTGTTTCTAACAAAGGTCCACTCAATGTTTAATAAAATGTTTTAAAAGTGCTGCCATGTTTTAAACAGGAAACATCTTGCTCCTGAATGGCCGTGAGAACACAGACAGACAGAGGCTCATGTTAATCGACTTTGAATACAGCAGCTACAACTACAGGTCTGTAACATTCAGAGTCACATCCATTCCTCACATGCTCTATCAGAAGAAGCACATGCAGATGAATTCTAAGAAAACAGTCTGGTTTTGTAACGGCCAGATATTTGATGGGAATTAAGTTTTGATCTTTTACCTCCCACATCTTTGGAGCTGAAATAAAGAACTGTCGGATTCTCTAATTCAAGACAACTTGGTTGTTTCTGATCAGTTTGGAACACTTGGGGGGCCCCATTTCTAAGAGGGGACCTCTAGACGTTGAAGGCTCTGGCAATGATCCCACACTGTTGCTAGGTTACTCACATTCTTGCACGTGCTCAAACACAGGTCTCAAAGAGGATCCTCAGGCAAATAAGCTCCAAACTGTAACACGTTCTTTTAGGAGCCTGGTGTTGTTACAAGGGGGTTCTGTATCGGCAAGGTCACTGTTCTAGTGGTGGACGACTCAGATCAAGGCATGCTTTGTTTGTTTTCCCATCTTGCCATCCAGTGTAGTCTCCTAGGGTGTAAGTGACCCAGGTTTAGGTCCATTGACAGTGCTTGTGCAGCAAAGCAGTAGGAAATGAAGCCAGGCTTCCCAGCCACACAGTTGTGTGCTTTGTGCAGTTCCCACAGCAGCTGTGAGGCTCTTCACAAAGAATATAAGAGGAGCTCTGACTGGACACTGCAGATACAACTTAGAGCGAACACTGAACTAGACTATTTTAATGTTGAGCAAGCAATCTGATTGGCTGAAGAATCAGCCAGTCAGCTTGTGACATGTAATTCATGAATGCATTGCTGTCTAGAGTGTTATGGCTGAGCTGGATAGACTAGAAATTTATTATCATCTTCTGAAACAGCAATAGGACAATATCAGTTAATGCTGCACGTCAAGATATTCTCATCAATGTGGGAGGCAACTAAACAAAACCTCCTCCACAATTACTAATGATTTCTGAACGACCAAGACTCATGCATTATGCATTATTATCGCACTAACAAATGTTGTTGATGGGGTGCCGTTCTCCTGTCTTTCTCCCACAGAGGATTTGACATTGGAAATTTCTTCTGTGAGTGGACTTATGACTACACCTATGACAAGTTTCCATTTTTCATCACCAACACCAAAAAATACCCCACCAAAGCACAGCAGGTTTGCAAGATGACTTTTTTGGGGTACTTTTATTTCTTGTTTTAAATCTGTTAACCATAAAAATAACATCACATTTCATTTTGTATCCTCAGATGCATTTCTTTCAGCGTTATCTGTTGGAATCTCATGCTGGATTTGAAAACTTGAGTGAGGAGGACCAGCAGAAACTCAAAGAGGATATGCTAGTGGAGGTTAACAGGTGATATACTCACCTCAGATCTAACTTAAGCAGTTTTACACACATTTTGCCATCAATTTTTAATTTTATAGATGATTATGTAACATTTTCTTGAGCTTGTTGATTTTGAAATACAGTGGGGAAAATATTTATTTGATCCCCTGCTGATATTTTAAGTTTGCCCACTTACAAAGAAATGAAAGGTCTGTAATTTTTGTGGTAGGTTTATTTTAACAGATAGAGACAGAATACTGACCAAAAAATCCAGAAAAAAAAACACATAAAGGTTGATTATTTAAAGAAAGTAATTTGCATTTCAGTGAGTGAAATAAGTATTTGATCCCCTACCAACAAGCAAGAATTCTGGCTCCCACTGATTATGTGCCCACGTGGAACACCGATTAGTCCTGTCACTTTAAGAAGTTACTCCTAATGTCTGCTTGTTAGGTGAATAAAAGACACCTGTCCACACAATCTGTATCTTCCATTCCAACCTCTCCCACCACCATGGGCAAGACCAAAGAGCTTTCAAAGGATATCAGAGACAAGATTGTAGATCTGCACAAGGCTTGAATGGGCTACAAGACCATCAGCAAGAAGCTTACTGAGAAGGAGACAACTGCTGGTGCGATTATTTGGAAGTGAAAGAAATACAAAACAACCATCAATCAGCCTCAGTCTGTGCAAGATCTTGCCTCATGGGGTAAGGATGATCATGAGAAAGGTGAGGGATCAGCCCCGAACTACACGTGAGGAGCTTGTTAATGATCTTAAGGCAGTTGAGACGACAGTCACAAAGCAAACCATTGGTAACACACTATGCCGCAATGGACTGAAATCCTGCAGCGTCTGCAAGGTCCCCCTGCTCAAGAAGGCACATGTACAGGCCCGTTGAAAGTTTGCCAAAGAACATCTAAATGATTCAGAGAAGGCTTGGGAGAAAGTGCTGTGGTCAGATGAGACCAAAATTGAGCTCTTTGGTATTAACTTAACTCGCTGTATTTGGAGGGAGAGAAATGCTGACTGTGACCCCGAGAACACCATCCCTACAGTCAAGCACGGAGGTGGAAACATTATGGTTTGGGGCTGTTTTTCTGCTAAGGGTACAGGACGACTTCACTGCATTGAGGGGCAAATGGACGGGGCCATGTACTGTAAAATCTTGGACGAGAACCTCCTTCCCTCAGCCAGAACAGTGAAGATGGGTCATGGATGGGTCTTCCAGCATGACAATGACCCAAAACATACCAGCAAGGCAACAAAGGAGTGGCTCAAGAAGAAGCACATCAAGGTCATGCAGTGGCCAAGACAGTCTCCAGACCTCAATCCTATACAAAATCTGTGGAGGGAGCTGAAACCTTTGAGTTGCCAAACGACAGCCAAGACACCTTAAGGATTAAGAGAGAATTTGTAAAGAGGAGTGGATCAAAATCCCTCCTGAGAAGTGTGCAAACCTGGTGACCAACTACAAGGAACGGCTTACTTCTGTGCTTGCCAACAAGGGTTTCTGCACCCCAAGTACTAAGTCAGGTTTTGCTTGGGGATCAAATACTTATTTCACTGAAATGCGAATCAATTTCTAACCTTTATATAATGTGTTTTCTTTCTGAATTTTTTGGTTGGTATTCTTTCTCTATGTGTTAAAATAAACCTACCATAAACATTACAGACCATTTCTTTGTAAGTGGGCAAACTTACAAAATCAGCAGGGGATCAAATAAATATTTTCCCCACTGTAAGGCCCATATAATCGAAAATATAATGAGGCTATCTCTCTTGGGTCTCGTACTGTACTACTACAGTATAATGGATATTGTAAAAAGACATTTGGACCAAGTCTAGCAGTGATTCACATTTCCAGAGACTTCCCAAACGTTCTTTCCATCTGTAATTTGTGAACTCAATGCACTTTTGTTTAGGTTCGCTCTGGCCTCCCATTTCTTCTGGGGATTGTGGTCCGTGATCCAGGCCAAAATATCAACTATTGAGTTTGGGTACATGGTGAGTTATTGCAAGAAAGCCATCAAGTCTTTGTGTCTCCAGTTGAGTTATTGCTAATGTTGAGTTATTACAAAGTTATACCATTGTACACAGTGCAGCTCTTAGGTAAGACAAGAATTTTATCAACGGAGATCAGATATGTAAAGATACGGCCTTTGCAATATTTGCGCTGCCTGACAACACTTTGGACATTACGCAAATACTTGTGAGGTCAGGGTAACATGACTGTAAACCTACTGAGTGTGTGCCACTGTAATGTGTTTTGTAATAAAATGTTGTTTGTGTATTAAAAATAAAAATAAAAACATTTATTGAAGTTTGACCATTTTTAATACAATGAATAATCTACAATGAATGTCTAATATTAGAAAAATAATAAGAAATAAAATGGACAAAAAAAAAATAAAATCAAAAGGACAATGATAGTCCATATAATGCTCCTATATCTTGTAGAAATGCTCTGTAATAAATATATATAATTTAAAAATGCGAATCGTTTATTCTCTAATCATTTTTTCTTATTCTTTACAGGAGTACGCCATGGCCAGATTTGACGCGTACTTTGAGCTGAAAAAGAAGCTCAGGGTTTAAAGAAAACATGCATAAATTCCCAACGGACAGTAGGAAGAGGGAACAGCTGCTCATATGTTGTCAAGAAAAGAGCGGAGCAAATTTTGAATGTGCTTAAAAGAGGATGCTCTGCGTCTGTAGTGATTCAGCCGTGCTGTATGGACCAAAATCAATGCAACATACGTATTTAAAAAAAGGCCCTGTGCATTGAGTGTCCCCCATATGCTGATTCTCAGTGTTTACAAGTTTAAGCTTCTCACATTTAACACACCAGCCTGAGCTTCTGGACAGCTGGAGAATGATAGAGGAGAATAACAAGGTCACATGGCGAAAAAAAAGACTGTAGGTCAGGGGAAAATATTTTACGCAGCTGCAATTTGATTCATAAGTCAAAGAATGGTGTGGTGGGAAGTTCTTGATACTAACTTAAGCCTCGTGGTGTTTCTTATCACCTAGTCATGTAGTGTTATCTACACAATCGGTGATAGAAGATGCGCTGTGAAAGAGTAAGGTTCAAAAACTGGACCTGTTACCAGAAGATGGTACAACAGAGCAAACGATGTTAACACTGTGGTTCTGATGATTCAGTATTGTGTTTGTTTCCATTTCTGTTTCCAGTTTTTGGGTGTCCTTTTTACTGGATGATTTACCTCTTTTCTACTTCTATTAGATCATGTCTTGTTTGATGTCTTTTTCTAGTAGATCCGCATGATGTGAAGTGAAATACCTGTGGGACCGCACCATCTGCATGCTCCTTAGGAGAGAGATAGTATGAAATATCTGTCTTAAAGGGATACTCAAAATGAAAATGTTGTCATTAATCACTTACCCCCATGTCGTTCCAAATCCATAAAAGATCTGTTCGTCTTCAGAACACAATTTAAGATATTTTGAATGAAAACTGGGAGGCCTGTGACTGTCCCATAGACTGCCAAATAAATAACAGTGTCAAGGTCCATAAAAGGTATGAAAGTCATCATCATAATACTTCATCTGCCATCAGATGCGCAATCTGGGTTATATGAAGTGACGGGAACACTTTTTGTAAGCAAAAAAAAACAAAAATAACGACTTTATTCAACAATTCCTTTGTCAAAAGTCTCCTCTGTGTCTCTCCATATCACCGTATGCTGCATATGCTCTTCGGTGTCATCCGAAAGGAATTGTTGAATAAAGTCGTTATTTTTATTTTCTTCGCTTACAAAAAGTGGTTTTCATCCAGAATATCTTAAATTGTGTTCAGAAGATGAACTGAGCTTTTACGGGTTTGGAACGACATGGGGGTAAGTGATTAATGACAAAATTTTCATTTTGGGGTGAAGTATCCCTTTAACATTGGAAAACTATGGTTTTGATCATAGTGATGTCATTCACCTCTTGTTAGAGGTGCTGGTTTATTTTATAAGAATTTGATAAGTATAAGATTACCCACCTGTATCTGATTTGATACTGAACTGATAACTGTTAGATATTAATATAAAACTTTATAACAGTTGATCCTAAAATAACAGCCTTTTGTTTTATATAACAGTTGGTCTGATTACAATTTCACAGTGAACGTTTATGAATGTTTATTCTCCTATTCTTTTTTAAAATGGTATAAAATTGTTTTACAACTGAACAATATTTACTTAGTATAACCTTGAATTGTGGTAAAAGTATTGTTTATTTTCTCATATATTTGAAATATAGGTAGAGTAATAGAATATTCTTAAGGCAGTCTTGCTTTTTTGCTAATGATAATGTTAAAGGCACTTTCTGAAGCAGTTCTGTGAAAAAGTTTTATTAATTGCAATGTAACTTTTCTATTATTTTTCTGCAACGGAAGTTGTATTTTTCTTAATAAGAAAGTGTTCTGTGTCCTTACTGAAATAATATAAGTGGGTCTCTTGGGCCTTTTTTAACTGTAGTGTACTGGCGATCAGTTGTTTCATGTTTTCACATATCCCGCACATATCTTAAATCATAAAATAAAAAAATATATATATTTATTTACGTTCCTATGTAACTGGTCTCTATGAATCTCAATTTTTAGAACATCAGTAAACAGAAAGGAAAAGTGAAAGTATAATGTTGATGTTAAAAAAAAGTAGAATAATTGAATATGATTCCGTTTTTAAAAATCATTTGTTCATCTAAACAAGCTTTACTAACTTGTCCATCTGTTAACATTAATATAAAGCCTCTGATGCTTGTTCTCTCTAAATATCCATTAAATACACGAATATAAAAAATGAAGAATATAAAAAAATGTGATCTACATTTCTGCTTACAAAAGACTTAAGTGAAACCATTCAACAGGTTGTAATGTACTAATTTATGCTTGCATATTACTGTGAATAAAATGTTGTGAAATTTTCTCAATATGTCATTTTCTTTTTTCAGTCCTTCCCTTAATGTCAAAAAAGATTGTTTAAACTAGAATCCAAATTTATGATGCCAAGTTTTTGATCATGTTCCAAATCTTAATTCAATGATGATAATTATGAATGTGAAAATTAGTTTAAGAATGGATGACAAAAATCCAGATACATAAACTTAGACTGGCATGTGTATCAGTTTTTGATCATAATCATATGATCATTCTGATCATATTCGTAATCTTTTAACACTACTAGCTATACTGTCATATTTTGAGAAATATACAGTGTTTAGGAATCATAGTTGAAACCGTGTTTCTGGATGGCTAAATGCATCAGTATATTCATAAACTCTGCAGTTTATTTAGAGAGTGAAATTATGAAAGAAAAAAAATATTAGTTGGCATAAATAGCAAGAAAATAAATGCTGTGATAGCGCTGTTGATCAATGTTTGATGTAGAGATGAATTATTCTTAATTTTAATTAATTATGCAAATATTCCATATTCAGTTAATGAACTGTAGGCTGGTAGCAAATTATATTTTGTAAGGGGTTTACATTACTTAAAAAATAACTAATATTAGTGTAAAATGGCTTTTTAAGGTTGCTCGAAGTGGTTGCTATAGGTAAAAAAAACCATTCCTAATCACAATAACATATAATCTGGTTGCAGTTATAAAGAAATGAGAGTGGATTTGTGAGGTGAGGTGTCCTTGAGCTGCAATTTTCTTTTCTCTCTCTAATTTGATGTGTGAGAGGAGGGAGATTTTTGGCTCTTATCTTTATCTCCCTAACAGATGCCAGAGTGAAAGGTCTGGCTGTCGTTCAGCGGGGAAAAGATAAAGGAGAGCTCAGGATAAACAGGCAAACACACTCACAGAACCCAAAATGTAATTGGAAAATAGTGGCATGAGCTTGTTGCATTTATTTATTTAAGAAAGTACTTTCCAGTTTGTCTGCAATAACTGACTGTGGGATTAGCCAAGATTAGCTATTGTTCACTGCAAGATATTCAGTTAAATTTGTTTCACATCTTTGGTTTCTGGGATTGTGTAGAATGTTGTGGGACAAAGAATGGAATCTGACAGGCTGAAAAACAGATTCCTGTTCCTGCTTTGTTTGGATTTCCTGTAGTGTGAAACCTGTTTGTCTTTAAATAAACATTTCTTGATGTCTGAATGCCTCAGATCAACTGAGATCGCTTTAATCTGCCCAGTAAAATTCTATCACAATTGTTTATGTTTATAGTTAATATTATTTCATTTATTTAAGCAATGAAGAGAGAAATCTTTAAAAATGAATAATAAAATTAAACAGTAAAATAAAAAATTTAAATAAAAAAAAAATGCATGTTCAGTCTCTGAGTTTCTCTAAATTTCACTTTGACTCACTACTCCAATTTTAGGTCATGACATCCTGATTTAGTTGCTGTCCAAAGGTCTGTTTGTATTTGTGAAGAAACAGATTTTGGAGCACTGCTAGCTGGAAGGGCCTTGGCTTATGTAATTAAAAAAAAAAAAAAAAAGTTATTTAATAAATTATAGTCCAAAGTACTTCATAAAAGTCGGTTTCAGTTTAAATTTGTCTTGCAATGAAGTAAACAGGAACAGACAACAGGTGAATCCTGTTTTTTTGTTTGTTTGTTTTTTTTACTTGTTAATAATTGCCAAGTGAAATTGAAATATAGGTTTTTATGTCAAATTAGGTGTCCCAGTTTTCAATATTCAGTGTATTTGTACATTTATACACAACGTACAAATACAATGGTAGAATGAATGGTATGCCCAATACAGTACAAAAAAAAGTTAATAGATTTTTTCATGCTGTAAATTACACATATATTTGTAGACACACCCAATACACAACACATAGCAAAACATAAACAGAAATCAAGTACTGTAACAACAACAGCAATATCTTCTCAACAGTGCAATGGTTTCCATTATGCCCTGGGCTGATTCATTAGTGTTGCATAAGCAGTGTATGAGCCAACTCTACATATCATGTGTTACAGCAGTAACAGAAGTGGTCTGGAACAGCTATACCATAAGACCCTCATAAACACACAGCCTGAACATATATCTTTCATATACATACATATCAGGGCATATCCCATATTTTAATCCCATATGGAGCGATAAATATAATGAATATGTATACATTTTTAACTACCTCAGAACATTTTTCAAGTTGAGTAACATTACCTCTGCATTTATCCTTTGACCAGTTACTCATCTGCTTTCCACATTTGTCAGTTTCAACCTGCAATAAACCTGTTGTTTGGATTATAACCTGTGTTGCATTATTCTGTTTTATGACAGCTATTAAAAGTAATTTAATTATTAATTATAATTAGTCATTACAGTTTCAGTTAGACTTTTACAGTAAAAAATAACATACTTTGCAGCTCATTATCAACAACAACAACAATAATAATAATAATGTCTATGGATAATACTGATTATTTTTATGATTTTTAGTATTAATGTTAGGTTAAATGTACATTAAGCTTTAGAGCCAGCATCAACTTTGTAATTTGTAAATGAAATGAGAAATGAGGGAAATGCTTTTACAGTAATGGACTTACAATGAAAGCCTATGGGGCAGAGATAATCAGAGAATTTCAAATAAATATGAACAGTGTTGGGGTAACGCATTATAAGTAACATGAGTTACATTATAAGATTACTTTTTTTCAAGTAACTAGTAATGTAATCCATTACTTTTGAATTTACAAGGAAATATCTGAGTTACTTTTTCAAAAAAAAAAAAAAAAAAAAAAAAAAAAAAGTTTTCCCATTTATTGACTGACAAGTCTCCTGTCCCCACCTTGGGAGAAATCGGAAGTACAGAGAGGCCTTATGTGCGCTGTGTGAAACATGACGTAGTTCTAGACTAAATGTGAATTTGCATTAATTCATCCCACTCGCAAAAAAACTCGCAAAAAAAAAAAAAAAAACTGATTTAGTATTCATCAAAATGAATTAAAACTAAGAATATGACGCAAACTTGCAATAATTAAATATGTTAAATAACACAAATGTACCTAATCCCATTTTATTAATTAATGTCTTTGCTGCTGACCTTTGATGATCCAGTTCAACCGTACTAATAAGCAAAAGTGACTTTAGATAAGCTAATAATTGTGCTTCACCTGGTTTTTTTTATTGCTAAAGAGTATTGAACCTTCTTCTCCTGTGTTCTACTGTACAGACGTGAATTTACTTTTCCTTCAGCCTGAGGTTTATTCATACTTTTTGGTGTGAAAGGGCTTTTACATTTGCTATAAATAGAACTTCTTATATTAAAAACAATCAAGCCCTGCTCATATTTAAAAAGTAACGCAAAAGTAACATAATGCATTACTTTTCATAAAAACTAAGTAACGTAATTAGTTACTTTTTTAGGGAATAATGTAATATTGTAATGCATTACTTTTAAAAGTAACTTTCCCCAACACTGAATATGAATATATCTGTTATTATTTTATCTGTTGTCTAAATAATCTTTCTTAGGTTGGTCTACTTTTCTATGTGGAGGAATTCTAATTATGTGGCATTTGCTGCTAAAGTTCATCCTAAATCATTAGTGCTTTATAAATAGTTACATCCCATCCCATCCTGTCAGAGACAAAGCAAAAGTAACAGGGTTTATTTTTTCGGCGACCAAAAAGATTTGATACATCCCAATTTGCATACTGCTCCTTGTAATGATATTCCACTGGAGGCGAGCTTAAGAACCCATGTGCAGTTTTATTTAAGTCCAAAAGTGACGTCCAAAATACAAACAAATAAAGTCTAGACTTTGACTGACTTGAACAAAACAGAAACATGAACTCACCAACAGAAGACTACAGGGACAATACTCGACAAGAGACAATATCAACATAAGGGCTATAAATACAAAACAAATGGGTCACATGACACAAACCAACCAACCATGAGAACTAAAGCACATGACTAAAGCAACCAATCACAAAGCAGAACAAAAACCACAAGACCAGATATTAAACCAATCAGAACAAGACACATAGAACAAAGGAACCAATAGCAGGAATACATGAGGGCAAGGGAACCACATGACTAACCAGGAACCAGGACTAAACTACAAAATAAAAGAAATGAAAACATGAACATGAAACAAAACAAGCATGACATACCCCCCCCCCCCCCTTTAAGGGGGGGCTCCAGATGCCCTAACGTAACACCCAACCCAACAAAACCCAAAAAGTCCAGGAGGGTGGTGGAGCGGAGGTGGAACTGGGGGAGGGATGGAGGGCCAGGCCAATGCAAAGGAACAGGACCTTGACGGGACAGACAGTGAGTACCAGGACTGTGGAGCAATGGTGGACCTTTGCAGTGGAGCCATGGTGGATCTGGGCTATGAAGCAGAGGCAGGTGTGGAGCAGTGGTGGGCCTAGGCTGTGAAGCAGTGGCAGACTGTGGAACAGTGGAAACCAAGGAGGAGCCAGCAGAGCAGGAAGCCTGGGTGGAGCCGATGACCACTTCAGTGGAGCCAATGGTGCAGAGAACCACCACGGCAGATCAGGCAGGATGGGAACAGAGAGCACAGAGAGGTTAACAACGGCCTCTGTGGCCGTGATAGGACAGGTAGACAGTTCAGAGATTATATCTTTGGCCATGAGAGGACAAACAGAGAGTTCATGGACAGCCTCCATGGCCGTGACAGGGCAAACTGTGAGTTCAGAAGTGGGCACCACCACATTGGGAGGTTCTGCAGCGTAAGCTGCCACCTCTGGAGCCACTGGAGCAGATTCATGAACAGGAGAGGCATCTGGGGCAGACTCATGGATAAGAGAGGCCTCTGGAGCGCAGTGTGCAGCTCAAGCACTCAAAAATGGCGACTGCCATCACGGGCAGCGCAGCAGACAGTGGGATGCCCGCCAGGCTTGAGAGTGTTAAGGCTGTGAGGCTTGAGAGTGTAGAGGCCAGTGGGATGCCAGCCACTCGCACTGACATCAGAGGTGGATCCATCACACTGGCAATCAGTATCGTCAGTCCTGCCCCAAGCTCTGCATCTGCAGGACGTGATGGGTCGAGACTCTGGAGTGACAGCCATGATATGACAAGGTTCTGACGTGACAACCGTGGCGTGGCAAGGCTCAGGCATGGTAGCCATCTTGGCCAGGGACTCAGGCGTGGCGGCCATCTTGCGAAGAGACTCTGGGGCTGGTGGCCATCTTGTGAATAGGCCCTGGCTTGGAAGACATGACATTAGCAGTCCCAGGTGTAGCAGGCATGACGTGAGCAGGCCCTGTAGACTCTGGCATGAAGTGAGCTGCCTCTGGCTTGGCAGACATGACGTGAACAACTCCAGACGTGACGGTAGGGACATGGAGGCACTCTGGTGTGGTGAGTACTGTAGGATTGCAGGGTTCCTCATCCGCAAGCCCCACAGTAAATGAGGAACCACTCAACCGGAGTGCAATATATTCAGCCAGAGTCCAGTGAGCAGTGTGACATGGCATTAACTGAGATATTTCATTTGTGAGGCCAAAACAGAAAATTTCTTTAAGTGCCACATCATTAAGGTCTATTAAATGGCACAGTCCACAAAAGTCCTCCACATAATCCTCAATCGTCCGATGGCCTTGACGTAACTGCAGAAGTGCAACTGCTGGGTTAATTTTTTTAGTCGAGAATTCTGTAATGATATTCCACTGGAGGTGAGTTTAACAACTCATGTTTTTGTTTTGGTCAAGTCAAAGTCTAGCCTTTATTTGTTTGTATTTTTGATGTTACTTTGGACTAAAAAAACTGCACATGGGTTCTTAAACTCGCATCCAGTGGAATATCGTTACAACTCATCTTATATAGCATGAAGTATTAAAATTAGTTCTTCAAAAATCATAGTACATTGTGCTTTTGTGTGTGTGTGTGTGTGTGTGTTTAATTCAATAGTTTAAATTCAATAGTAATAAATAAATTGTTTATTTATTTTTATATTTTTTATAAGTATATAATTTATGAAATTATTAGAATTTAAAATGACTATTTTCTAGTTTAATACATTTTAAAATGTTATTTATTCCTGTGATGGAAAATCTACAATTTCAGCAGCCATTACTCCAGATTTTAGTGTCACATAATCCTTTAGAAATCATAATATGCTGAATTTGAGCTCAATAAACATTTCAATGTTTACAATGATGTTTACAATCAGATTAATGATAATGAAACAGTTATCAATGTTAAAAAAAGCGGTGCTACATAACATTTTTTTTTGGAAACCATGATTAATTTTCAGGATTCTTGAATGAATATAAAATTCAAAACAGCATTTATTTTAAGAAATCTTTTGTATCTCTTGTACAAATGTATTTTTTATAACTGTCACTTTTGATCAAAATAATGCATCATTGCTGAATAAAGGTATTATTTTATTTTAAAATCTTGCTGACCCCAAAACTTTGTGCATGAAAAACTTAAATAATAATGAACTTTTGGGTAATGAATTTATCTAGATCTAGATCTCTCCCCTGATAATGATACAGATAACAAAAAAGCACTTTAAAGCATTTTTTTCTGATATACAAGTCTATTTAAATTTATCTTGCAACATAGTGAATATTGAATAGAAACAGACAACAGGTGTATGTTTTTTTTTGTTTTTTTTTTTAATTAGCCTGACTTCCATGTGAAGCTGAAATATTTTCATGTCAAATTACGTGCCTCAATTTTCAATATTCAGTGTATTTGTAAAAGTACACAGTGTACAAATATAATTGTAGAATGAATGGTGTGCTCAATACAATACAATACAAAACGACAAGTGTTTAAATGGGTGTATTCACGCTAGTATAATATGCAAATATATAAAAGACACACCCGATACATTCACATTTACATTTAGTCATTAGAGCAGTCACTTTTATCAAATTAGGAAAATGGAAGCAATCAAAATCAACAAAATAGCAAAGATATGTAAGTGCTATAACAAGTCTCAGTTAGCTTAATGCAGTACTCATAGCAAGGTTTTTTAAAATCATATAATAAATAAAAAGATAGAATAGGAAAAGAATAGAGCAAGCTAGTGTTAGAGGCTTTTTTTTTCTTCAGTTAATTGTACAATAAATAAAAAAGAAAACAGATAGAATACAAAAAGTAACAAATAGTAACATATAACCTATAACATATAATATACAAATGGTAACACATCAACAGAAATCAAGTTCTGCAACAACAAAAATCTTATTGGCCCCAAACTTCTTAATTTTTGGGTAATGATGAACTTATCTAGGTGCTAACATTCTCCCCTTCTAATGATAAAGGGTGAAGTAAAACGTGACTTTCGGTGAGGGGTAAAATGTCCTTGGACATTTATAAACCCTGCGGGGTTCTTAAAAGACAAGTAATATTGTGGTTTTTAAACAAAAGCGACAAAAGAGGAATGCATTCCTCCCTCCCAAAGCCCCAGATTTCTCATGCTCACCCTTTTCCCCCAAATCCCATCGTGGCTTTCATTAACAGACTGTGGGAGGCACAGTTTTCCAAACAGTCTTGAAGAGAAAGATGTGATGCCTGGGAATGGCCTTGAGCAGCGAGGTGCTGTAACATCTGTTCAGCCCTGTTCATTATGAGTCAAAGTCGTGACGTTTGCCTTTATTCACTATCTACTTGTCTACAAAAAGACTGAAACAGTGGCTCAGAAGTAACTTCAAACAAACAATCTGGAGGCAGGCCAAAACTAAATAATGTACCACTGAGACACTCATCTGTTTAAATGGTAATGTGGGTTTGTCCTCCTTCCAAACACCTTTATCCTAGCATCATTCTAATGATGCAGCCTTCTCAAGTGCTGAGTCTGGTTTTGCAATTTTAGCAGTGAGCCAGTGGGCTTCAGTGGGCTGGAACTGATGAGTGATGTGTGCAACATTTGCAGCACAAATCCATCTGTGAGACATCCTTCATCAGAGACACATTCATTGTGGAGATAGACGAGGGGAAAGAAATCTTATCACATGCTTGTTCTGTTCAATCCAAAATGGTGACAGGTTACTGTCAGTTAAATATTTAAATATGCATTGCAGACTTGCTGAATTACATTTTTTTAATCTCGGTTTCAGTTGGTCAAACTCTTCTCCTGATCTATGCTTCATTAATCATTAATCTCAATCTAGTGTTAGAGAGCCATCTTGTGGTTACAGTTGGTAGCTTGTCATTCGAAAACATTAATATACAGCTGATTTAGTAGGTTTTTAAACACCAACAGCAAGCAGTGTCAGTGAAGGGCATGTTTGAGATGAAAAGAGACACGATGTGGTTTGAAAATGAAGAAAAATCAAGGTGAATATCACCTTTGAATTGAATATTTTATTGTGCATCATTACCAAACATCTCCAAATTAAGCAAAGAATGTAAATACAGTACATCTCATTTGCTTTCTCAAATGTTCCTGTGCTGATGTTCTGTATACAATAACAACTTTATACATGTATCATATCATATATGTCATATACAGGTTGTATATGGTTAACTGAAAAAAATAAATAAATAAAAATAGGCCTACTAGTGAGACTGAGTGTGAAAGTGAGTTTTTAAGACTACAGGGCCAGAAGTGTCCCATAGTTAAAGACACAGTCATATAAATCTGTATCGTTTTTGTATGTGTCTTTAAACCCAATGAGCAACCAAATTTAACATTTTATTTTCTTGACAGCGCACATTTCCTCATTCCTCACCTGAAACAGACACCTCAGGAACTGGAAGCCTCAATAAACTTGAGGTGTATTCAGATGAAGATGAAATGCCACTTAGCGATTGGCTGTCGTAGTGATTGCATCATCAGTTTCCAGTGCTCATTTTCAAAGGTTTTGTCCTTTTTGATGTGGATGTGACCAATCAAATGTTTGGAAGACTTGTTAGAAGGCTGAATTTCATAAACAGACACTATAATGGTGCACTCTCTGATCTGTTGATCTGGCAACACAAAGGTCAGGACCTCATTGAACACAGTCACCTCCCAACGCTTCTTCTGTTTTGTCCTCTGATGTCGTAGTTTGCAGTGGTTGCTGGTAATGCTGGTTTTGGCATAGAGAGCTGTGATTGCACAATCAACAAAAAGTTAAAGATCATTTAAAAGTAATTTTTTACAAAATGTATAAAGCTTGGATAATGTTAAAATGTAAATAAACTTTTGTTCGTTGTTAGTTCATAATGCATAAATTAATATATTCAATTCAAAGCCATCAGTAAGGGAAGATTCATCGGTATGCCAGTAGGTGGCGTAACTGACTATAATTATTAGTGGGTCATTTGTTCAACAATGTTCTAAAAATAGTTCAGATAATGAATGAAACACCATACTGTGCGCTGCAATGGTTCTGCTGTAGATTTGTTTGGAATTATTTTCAGTTGGCAGAGCAAAAATTCATAGACTGGCAATACTTTGTATTTAAATGGAATGAAGGAATGGAATGGAATTAAGTATGAAAGACCGTTTCCGCCACTGAATAAAAAATAAAAGGTAATTGCGACTTTTTATCTCAAAATTCTGACAAAAACTTTTTTGGACAAAAAAGTCAAAATTGCATGATATAAACTCATCATTGCGAGTTATAAAGTCAGAATTGTGAGATATAAAGTAAGAATTGTGATATATAATTCACAATTCTGATTTTTTTTCTTGCAATTGTGAGAAATGTTAACAAAAAAAGACTGATATGTTCTCAGAATTGTGATTTTAGGCTAACTTCAGAGTGAAAACTATCATGGCCGCCACACTGAAGGGTCATTCCAAACTGAAATGCTCAAAACTGGCCACTTCAGAGGGTGCCTTTGAAATTAAGGATTTCAGAGGGTACAACTGATGAAAACTTCGGGCCCCCATGATCCTTTGCGCAGATTCTTTCCATAATGATAGCGCCTCCGTGTGGGCACGAGATGATGACGCAGAAAGGCACTTCAAGAAACAGTTGTATGGTCCCCTACACCCTTCAGAGCTCTCACTCCGGAGGGTAACCCCTTTGAAGGGATTAAGGCATAGGGATGAGCCCTTCTGAATGGAATGTAGGGTATATCTCACAATTCTGACTTAACTCACAATTGCAATTTTATATCACACAATTCTGACTTTATAACTCGCAATTGCAATTTTATATCATGCAATTCTGAGAAAAAGTCAGAATTGCCCATTTATATCTTGCAATTTTGACTTCATTTCTCACAATTGCGCATTTATATCTCACATTTCTGAGAAAAAAAAGTCAGAATTGTGAGTTTGTATCAGGCAGTTTTGAAAAAAAAAGTCAGAATTGCAAGATGTAAACTTGCAATTGTGAGTTTACATCATACATCTGATTTTATTAAGTGGTGGAAACAGGCTTCCATAGTTAAGCAATATCACATAATCATACTGCTTCTCTCAGAAAAGCTTTGTGTCATCGTTTCTGTAGCAGACTTATGTTAACTAAAACTATTAAAATCGTTCTTGGTAATTGAAATAAAGCTGGAATATGAATCCAGTATGAAAATATGAATAGAAAACTTAAAAAAACTGAAACTAAAAATGATGTCTAATTAAAGCTATATAAATATAAAAAAGACAATTCAAACTAATATATATATAAAACCAGCCAAGCAGAGAAGTGCATTTCGTCAAAGAACATGTTTCCACTGCTCCAGAGTCTGGTGTTTTAGGCAATGCACTAGGTGATGAGGCTGCTCCTGCTGCACAGTTTTTTGTGCTGCATTTAATGGCAGTGGAAGTATGGAACTCTTCAGCTATGGAATCAGCTAAGTGTTGGCAACTTTTACACACCATGCTCCTCAACACTCGGTGACCCTGCTTAGAGACTTTATGTTGTCTTTGAGTTGCTGCTGTTCCTAAACACATCCACTTACCAATAATACAACTTACAGCTGACTGTGGAATATCTAGGATTGATAATATTTTACAAACCGTCTTACTGAAAAGATAGAGGTGTGTCCCAAATGTTTTGTCCATATATAAATAAGTGTTATAGAATAAAAATGTATCAGTTTGCAGCACAATTAACAGTGCAGTTTATTTCAGTTTCATATATGTATTAGTATACGCTCCTTATTCCTCACCTCTTTCAGTCTTATTGGGATGACATACTGTGCGGATCTTCAACACCCCCACCTCTAGCCTCTGAGATGTAGGCATGTATTTCAGAGAGAGCAGTGCCTCACCAACCATATCCTAAACAGAAATTGTACCAATTGTTTTTCATCTCATAATTTCCAATTTGTTATACCAGGATCAAACTTACTTTCTTGGGTACTTGCAGATCCTCTCTTAACTCTAGGGGATATGAGAGCTTCAGACTGTTCAGAGGAGCACGGGCCTCTCCTAGAATTCCATGTCTTGAGTATTTATCATAATCCCGAACCTAAAAGATACAATCTAAAGTGAATTGATGTGGATACAATAAAATAAGATGCTAGGCCCGTTACATACCTCAAATCTAACAGTGACTCTTGGTACTTCCTCCTCAGCCAGGGTGCAAGAGAACTGATCTCCAAACACAGGACTGCAGCTCTTTTTCCTTAGAGTTGTCTGCCATTCATCCAGAACACACTGCATTGAACTCTGCTCCTCATCCTCTCTTTCTGCCCACAGCAACCGCACCCAAACAAACGGGTCCACGTTATGACTGAAGTCTCGCACAGCTAGATCCTGGGCGTCCAGTACCGTCACCACCAGTTTGGACTGCAGCTGATCGTAGAACAGTGAAAAGCGCAGAGATCCCTGGATGTTCTCCTCTTCCAGATCTGCCATGCTAGCTAGATCTAAACTACTGCCCAGGTTAGTGCAAGAGGTGCCAGGGGACAGTCGGTGGCTCAGTTCCTCATAATGAACCTCCATCTGATGGACAGAATGTGTATCTGGTCTGATTTTCTAGTTATGGTCTTATTGGATATTTAGAAATACACACATGTGGTTGGCAACCAAAGCCAACCATCTGTGAAACATGTTTTTGATCTATTTTGTTTGATCTAGATCAGAGCAAGCAAAAACTAAGGAAGCAAACACAGTACAAAATGGATGCATTCCAGGTTATGAAGATAAAGATGGTTTATGCAAATGAATCTTACCTTAGCATCGTTTGTTTGTGTAGCATACTGAAAACCTTCGCTCCTTGCTGACAGGCTATCTGCTAACAAAATTTTCACTGGAATCTATTAGATGTTGATATATATTCTGCATAAACCTCATTAGCATGTCTTCTATAACTTTTTATTTGATAGACTGTTCAAAGGTTTTGGGTCAGTAAGATTTTTAATGTTTTTGAAAGAAGTCTCTTATGCTAACCAAGGTTACATTTTATTGGATCTCAAATGCCATAAAAACAGTAATATTCCAATCTTTAGTGTCACATGGTCCTTCAGAAATCATTCTTATATACTGATTTGGTGTTTATCAATTATTTTTTTTATTTATTTATTTTTTTTTTTTTTTGTGGAAACCACAATACCTTTTATTTATTTGATGGATAGAAAGTTCAAAAGAACAATGTATTTGAAATAATGATCTTTTGTAACATTATAAATGTCTTTACTGTCCCATCTGATCAACTTTTCAATACAAGTGTTTTACATTTTAAGTATTCAACAGCAACAAAAATATCTTACTGACCCCAAACTTTTGAACAGTACTCTAGATATAATAAATAATATCATACCTCTTATACAATACTGTGCATCTAAGCCAAAAAATAGCCTACAACCTGCTTATCTAAAACTATACGTTTATAGTAATATTATGTAATAATCTTGTGTAATATTAGGTCAAATCTAAAAAAATATATCATTCTCATTTGCATGAGAACTTACCAGGTCTTTGTGAAACAGGAAACCGTGTACAGTAGTGATAAATCTGCCATATCAAAAGGCAGAGTGCTATAAGCAAAAGGACAACAGATATGCCCAAAATACTATATTCCAGTTCCTCTGAGAATGACAGTAGAATTTCTCTGAAGGACAGACCCAAAACGGGAAAGAAAATCATGGCTTTCTGCCATGTACAGACCTGGAAATGAAGGACGTAAAGTTACATTTGTTGGAGTTATTGATATTGGTTGATATTCAGATTTAATCAGACAAGAATCAGATTTATATAATACTGTATATACTGTTAATAATATAGTATTTTAGATAATATATGAAGTAAAAAAGTATTTTATACGTCTGTTTTGTTTTGAGATACTGGGAAAGGGTTACTGCGTACTAAATTTATTTTAAACAGGAAAAGCACTAAAAAAAGAAACAAAGGCAGAAACCCTACCTTTTCAAGCTTTAATTTTCCTCCATTTGTTCCATTTTGCGAATAAACTACGACCGGAGCAGATCCTGAGACGCAGTTGACAGCGATCACCTGACAGATGATCAGCAAACACAAGGGCAAACCTGTTTGATCACTTGTTCATTTAGCTCTTATTAAACAGGCTTCATCTGTGTTACTTTCTTGAATCTACAGCTGAAACATAAGATGGATACGATGTGTTTCATGTAGAACTGCCCTGTTCTTCTTTCTTTAATACTACACTGTGCAAATTCAATAGCCAGTTTATCACTGCCTGTATCCAAATAGCCGGAGCATGTGAGATTAGATAATTGCTTATGGAAAAGAGTATCAGTATTGTACATGGGAGAACCTCCATTTGCCTCTTAGAACAAAATAATATTAATAGAAATGTATATGTATATGAAAAAAAACTGTATATGATTCTATAATAAAATAAAAACAGTAGATTGATTGTTATGATGCATAACTGTTCTGTGCAATGATATATAGCGAAACATAAAGATATGGACTAAGCTGAACAGTTTATTTACTGTGTATGTGCATGTGTTTATAAGAAAACAGTTATGTCTTGAAATTTGTGTATAACTAGTCTGCCACCAAAAGATCAGAATATTCAAAGATGTTACAGAATACAGCTTTATTCATGCATATACAGTTTTATGATTTAACAATAATAGCAAACTCAGTACAGTCTTAATGTGAAAAGCAACATACAACATTTTTATGCTTTACAAAGCTATAAATAAATAATAAATAAATAGGCTATAAAAGGTAGTTTTTGTTGTCCCTTTTCTGAGGACTGTCATACCCTGCTGAACTTTACAATTATAACTTAAATACTGAATGTTATTTACAGTTTTGGCTGTTTGTTGCAGTTAAACAAGAATAAGTGGTGAAAAGATTGTTTATTATTTACCAGACAAGATGTTATCATTATTTCAGTGCTTTTAATGCCAATATGTCAAAATAATTTAATCATGATCCGCTCTTATTGCTGTCACATTCACCATGCCAAATAATAAAATAACATTTCATAAGCAGGGATAATAAAAAATAACCCTGAACAAGAATGTTGATTATTAAATATGTAAATATACATACATACGTACTGTACATACATGTATAGCAAAACAAAAATAAAGCCTCTATTTCTCGCATCTAAAAACATCTGCAGCATCACCAGGGTAGTTGTTCACCAGTATAGTGAAGAAATGACCCATGATCCTTTTCGGTCAAACCACCAATCACAGACAACACACAGGAAATGCTTTCCTCGGGGCTCAATGGTGCCTGTAAACAAAACAATCAACAAACCACAAGAGTCTATCTCTCTTTTTAGAAGTTTGTAGCAGATAGCTGTGATGAACAGATAGAAGAAAGGACTCACTTCAGGTCCCACCCATATCAGTGCGTACCCAGCCTGGGTGCAGAGCCATACACAGGATCCCATCCGCCTCCAGGTCCACTGCCAAGCATCTGGTGACCATGTTCAGTGCACTCTGATGCAAAGCAAATGCAACTCAGTATCTCAACTGATATATTCAAAGACATACTATTATGTTCTTCAATACAGAAAACTATGAAAGCCTGTTTTCACCGCAGAATAAAAAAGGAATTGCAGTTTTTTTTTTAGCTGACAGTTCAGACTTTGTTTCTTAGAATTCTAAGAAAAAAGTGAGAATTGCAAGATACAAGCAATTCATTTTTTTTCCTTGCAATCGCAAGTTTGTATCTTGTAATTCTGACTCTTTAAAAGGATACTCCACCCCAAAATGAAAATTTTGTCATTATTCACTTACCCCCATGTCGTTCTAAACCCGTAAAAGCTTTGTTCGTCTTCGGAACACAATTTAAGATATTGGATGAAAACAGGGAGGCTTGAGACTGTCCCATAGACTGTCAGTGATTCAGCCGTAACGTTACGAAGCAACGAGAATACTTTTTGTACACGAAGAACACTGACACAGAAGAGCATAAGCCATCTGCGTACAGCTCAGAATTGCCAAAATGGTGCTACGCTGATTTGGAGAGACGCAGTGGAGAGGAATTGTCGTTATTTTTGTTTTCTTCGTGTACAAAAAGTATTCTCGTCACTTCATAACGTTACGGTTGAATCACTGATGGCAGATGGAGTATTCTGATGATGCTTTTCATACTTTCCTGGACCTTGACACTGTTATTTATTTGGCAGTCTATGGGTCACAACCCTCCCTGTTTTCATCCAAAATATCTTAAATTGTGTTCCAAAGACGAACGAAGCTGTTACGGGTTTGGAACAACATGGAAGTAAGTGATTAATGACAAAATTTTCATTTTGGGATGGAGTATCCCTTTAAAAAGAAATTGTGAGTAAAAGGTCAGAATTGTGAGATAAAAGGTTCACATCTTCTGGTCAGTATCCACCACCACTCACAAGAGTACCATGACGCAACACAAAAAGCGACTTAAATACAAATAGTATTCTCGTAGCTTCGTAAATTAAGGCTGAACTACTGATGTTACATGGACTAGTTTATCAATGTCCTTACTACCTTTCTGGGCCTTGAAAATGTTAGTTGCATTGCTGTCTCTCAAATTTCATAAAAAATATCTAAATCTGTGTTTCGAAGATGAATGAAGGTGAGTAATTAATGACAGAATTTTCATTTTTGGGTGAACTATCCCTATAAATGTTCATGAATATCCAAATTGACTTTCAGTGTAAACACTTATATTACTTTGACCCTTCCCTGGGAATTAAAACATTAAGCTTATGACATTAAGCTCCAGGAACACTATCACAAACCTTTGATGTTCTGTATGGGTACCATTTGAAGGTGTCTGCACGATCACCCCAGTACAGCTCAACTGAACCCAGCAGAGATGTCATATTGATGACTGCTGCTCTGTGGATGCCCATCCCTGTGCCCTTTGCAGCTGCTCGCTTCAGCAGTGGGAGCATGGTCTGCACGACCAGTTCAGTAAGTCAGAACATTTTCAGGCATTTGTGTTGAGAGTAATATGTGCATATTGTGTCTGGATTTAATTTGAGAAATTAAACCTTGGTGATCATCAACGGGGCAACAGAGTTGGTATGGAAGTTTTCCAACATCTTGTCTGCGGTGACTGTCTCAAGGTTGGCAACTACATTAATTCCAGCATTGTTGATGAGACAGTTCAGACCTTCCTCTTGAACAAGCTGTTCCACCTCAGATGCAGCTCTCTCTATACTCTCCTGACATGTAACATCTAGCAATAGAGACGTCCACAGTTAGAGTCAGATAAACTAACTCTTAATTTCAAATACAGCTTCTTCTAGATCAGCAGTTCATAATTGGTGTCACCAGCTAAAAATGGGTAGGTAGTTATTTTTTATTTATTTATTTTTCCGAAGAGGGGAGAAAAACTAGGCAACATACATGCCCTAATCCACTAAATCATTAAAAAAAAAAATGTAAGGTAAAAGACTCTTCCCCGTTTTCATTAAGTTTAAGGCAGACACATTTGTTGTTTATGCATTTATAAAACTGTCAATTTTATGGTAGTTCATGATAATATTAATCCTTTTAGTTAACCCTTGAGGGATATATATAAATACATATATACATACATATATATATATATATATATATATATATATATATATATATATATATATATATATATATATAATTTTATTATACCTAATTTAAAAATGTGTGATGTGTTAGCTCGCCACCTAATGTCCAATAAAAAAACTGGGTCAAGAAGCAAAACCAGCCGAGAACCACTGATCCAGATTAGACGGTGCTTTAGTACTTACCCAGTTTAATAATGTGTATGTTTTGATGTTCTTCTGCCAGCATTTGCAATTCCTATAAAACAAACAGGCCTTTTAAACTACTGTAAACTTTTTTTTATTCTTTTATAATTATTACACGTGTGGCATTTAGGTGCGCGTAATAATTAAACTACATGAAATACCTATTATTTAAAAAAATAATTTATCACTAAAATGCTAAAAGGTAAATAATATGTAGCCTAACTTAACCTAAAATGTTAATGTTTAAATAATGTATGTTGATCGTAATTCTGAACCACTCATGTGCAGGTTCTCCTGCAGCTAAGATGAGTGTAAATGATCTGGGGCTGGTTTCTAATGTTTGTATAGTAGGCCTAATGCAAACAGGACTACGGCTGTCTGCTCTAAGCATTACCTTGGCTCCATCTGGATTGCGAGCAGTAGCGATAATCTTCCCGGGAGAGAAGCCTCCTGTTACCAGACTCTCAACTATCTGCAGCCCGAGGCCTCGACTGGCTCCGGTGACCATTAGGTTTGAACAATTTTTAAACGCATGAGCCATTTTGTCACTTTAATCGAGAACACGTGTTTAATTTCCTATCCTGAACGAGACGATACAAGATGTTAGATGACAGCACCGTCACGTGATCCGGGAATCAGCTGTCTCCATTGCGTCACCACAGTCGACAATCCCCTGTAGCTCCGCTTCACCATACCTAGAAGTAGCTTTATTATAAAATACCATCATGTGACCCACAAAATGATGTTTACATAAGCTTTCCCTAAGAAAATGAAACACTCGAGTTTTCGTTGAGCTCATCCTTTATTCTTTTGTTCATTGTTTAACCAGTCATACTCGTGACATTTCGATGTCTATTCCGGAGAACTTCTGGAGAAATTTCATAAATTTGCTTTAGGAACACAGTAGTTAGTTATACAAATATATATATTTGAACAGTTTTTCAAAACTAAATAATACTTACAAACATGGCATGTTCAACATTATCAACATCCACACACTAAACACCTAAAGCTTTTCTTAAAGCATCAATTAACCACTGAAATATCAGTTATACTTTGTTCAGTTTTCATTCCGAAATGAATCTTAATTCGATTTTGTCCAATTACAGTGACAATTTTTTTTCTTAAAGGTTTGACATATGAAATGATTTGTGTGTGACATTTGGAACTACTAGACAAAAGTGCAAGATAAATGCATATTAAATTACACCAGAACACATGTGGTGCACACATTATGGACAATCTATCATTACTAGTATAGAATAAGTGCCTTACAGTCATAAACATGTCTAAGAATGTGTTACAGCTCAAGAAGACCTTTGATACCGAATCACCAGTTTGATAAGAGTGTTTATGCTCCTCTAGGTGAAATGACCATGTTAAACTGGTTACAGTCCCTAAAAGATTTTGCAATTAATGTCCAAACATGAAATCTGGTTTACTCCTTTCAATGATTTCTCTAACTTAAAGCATATGGGTTCATTTTTCAGTCACTCTTATTTAGTTATTGGTTTGAAAACAAAAACATGATTTTTAAATGTCATTAATTGTTCTATCAGAACATTTTGTACCATTATTAAAAAAAAAAAAAAAAACATTCTTATCAGTTCTGACACAGGAAATCATGATAAGCGCGATATCCTTTAAAGCTTGTTTTCATCACTTTGAAAGGAAGAATCCTGCCTTCATTTATTGAGGGGCTCACATTTAGAGTAATGAATTAATATTAATAATACCAAATCAAGTGAACTGGAAGTCTACATTAGTTCTATTTCATATCTGGTCCTGAAAGACATGCAGCAGAAGACTAAATCATTTGAATGACTTTTTCTTGCTCTCTGTCTGCTGCAACTACAGACTCAGTAGCCAGCATCACTTGGTAACAGCATGGATGGCGTGTGCTAGATATCCAACGTTTGCAGACGTCACACCAGCCACAGAGATCCGGCCGTCTTTTGTCATGTATATAGAGAATTCTTTAATCAGACGCTCCACCTGACAAAGAGCCATAAAGAAGACAAGCAGAGAAAAGCCAGTGAGAAATAATGAAAATAGCTGAGGTCTTATCAGAGATTCCCAGAATGCACTTCCACTTGACTTGCCTGCTCCGGTTTGAGTCCCGTAAAGCAAAACATTCCGATCTGTTCAGTGACATGCTGCCAGTTGTGAGTGGAACCCTCCTTCTTCAGGTTGGACACAAGCATCTCCCTCATCTTAAT
Source organism: Cyprinus carpio (assembly GCF_018340385.1). Taxonomy (NCBI): domain Eukaryota; kingdom Metazoa; phylum Chordata; class Actinopteri; order Cypriniformes; family Cyprinidae; genus Cyprinus; species Cyprinus carpio. The sequence continues at coordinate 16,724,257 of NC_056614.1, read as the reverse complement.
GATGCGGTCGGCCATGTCTTTCACCTCCACGAGCCTAAGAGAAAAACAGTAAAGCCACAGTCTGTACAGCTCAGTTCTCATTGGCTGTGTTTGTGATGGGACTTTATCTCAGGACTCACCATTCTTTGTAGAGTTCAGGCGTGTTGAGAATGGTGGAGGCGATACGAGCTCCATTCATAGGGGGGTTGGAGTAGATGGGCCGTATGAGAATTTTCAGCTGGGATTCCACACGCTTAGCCTCTTCAACATCCTTACAGACCACCGTGAAGCCCCCTACACGCTCACCTGAAGACACAAAGGTACAGAGCACTGACCTAGAGCACTTTCCTATTCTTAAGTATTTTTATCAAAAGTGACAGTGTAAAGAAATTTATATTGTTACAAAAGACTTATATTTCAAATAAATGCTGATCTTTTGAACTTTCTAATAATAAAGAATGCTGGAAAAATTTAGTTTCCACTAAAATAATTAAGCAACACGACTGTTTAACATATATTATAATAAAATGATTCTTGAGGACCAAATCGGCATAGTGGTTTTTGAAGGATCACGTGACACTAAAGACTTGAGTCGTGGCTGCTGAAAATTTAGCTTTGCTAAATTTTAGGGCTGTCAAATGATTAATTGCATACAAAATAAAAGTTTTTGTTTGCATAATATATGTATGTGTTCTGTGTATAATATATATATATATATATATATATATATATATATATATAAAAATACACACACATACAGTATATATTTTGAAAATATTTACATGTATTTACATAATTTATATTATATATAAATATATTTAATATATAAACATAACATTTTTCTGAAATATATACATGCATGTGTGTGTATTTATATATACATAATAAATAAACACAGTACACATATATATATATTATGTAAGCAAAAACGTATATTTTGTATGCGATTAATTGTGATTAATCGTTTGACAGCACTACTAAATTTATTTGGCAGTTATCTTGAATTGTAATATTTACAATATTACTGCTTTTACTGGATTTTTTTATTAAATAAATGCAGATTTGGTGAGCATAAGAGATGTCTTTTATAAATATTTTTACTGACCCCAAACTTTGAGTATTCAAATATTCAAGACACACTCAATTAAAACTCTTAAAATTACAATATATTAGTGTTGTTTGAAGTAAATATATCTTGTATATATGTGTTGTATATAAATGTAATATAAGTGCAAACTGAGGATTTGTTTTAATAATATATTCGATGCTCACCATACAGGCCCATGTTCTTAGCAAAAGACTGGGACAGAAGAATGTTGTGCCCCTGCTCAATGAAATCACGCACAGCCCAAGCATCACGATCAATGTCACCACTGGCAAATCCCTGGTAGGCCATGTCAAAGAACACCAGGAGATTTCTCTTCTGTTGAAATGAGAGCGAAGAAACTTATTATCACTGACATAGCCATTCATTTGAGACTTTTATTGGTCCAACTGGTCAAACACAAAGATAAGGTTATATTTATAATATATATAAGCTTTCCGACTATATCTCTCTGTCACTTTACTGTGTGGGTTTTCTGAGACCTATGGTCAGCTGGATTTTGGGCTTTAATTTAATGCCAGAACCAGTTACCTTGATCAGAGCGGCCATCTCTTTCCACTGCTCGGGCCTTGGGTCCACTCCTGTGGGATTATGAGCGCACGCGTGCAGAACAATCACACTCTTCTCAGGGATTTTCTGAAAGAGATTTAATATTATTAAATAAATCTTATTTATAGGATTTTCCCCCACACTTTATTAATACTTGACTATGCAAAGAAAAGGGGGATCAGAAGAAAATCAGAAAACTAAAATGCAACAAATGTATAACGTGTATCCCCAATAAAGTACAAGATATAAAAACGTTTTTCTTACTGAAATATCATCCAAGGCTCCTTTAAAGTCAAAGCCACAGGTTTTGGGGTCATAGTAGGAGTAGGCCTTTAGCTGCATGCCTGCATCTCTGAAGATAGGGGTGTGGTTTCCCCAGGAGGGTTTAGGCAGGTACACATCCCGAGACGCATTGTGGAATCTTGACTAGCCAAGAAAAAGTGAGAGAGACAGAGCTGCGACTACTTGTGGTGAGCTACATTTCATATGTTTTAACCCCCTTTCAATCAATAATCACCAGACATAACAACAGAGTCAACAGTGATCATCCACTTCTTCAGTAGCCTTGGTTCCAGAAAAGTATTATTATAGTCTTGAACAAGAGCAATCTGGCCTAACACAGCACCACAAACTCAAAAAAATAAAAAACATACCACAAAGTTAGCACCAACACGTAGAGATCCAGTTCCTGAGATAGTCTGGACGGTGATGCTCTGTGGGCAAAGAGAACTGGCAATTAACAATCACATCTAATCATTTAATAATCAAAAGACTTCCTTTCAAAATGTTTTGCTTTAAACTACTTACTCTTCCGCTTTTTAAGACCTCATTATCAGGTCCAAGAGCCAGCTGAGAGCAGGCCTTTGAAAATTCTGCCAACCCTCCAATAGGAAGGTACTCTTTATCCAACTTCTTAGCAGCAATCTGGGCCTCAGCCTGACAATACCAAAATCTGTCATTTGTTTTGGGCAGGGATTAGAATATTAAAGCTTTAGTTGGCTGATCGGAAATGGATAGCATTATGGACAATTGCTGATTTAAATGTAGGCCAGCTATAAAAACAAAAAAAGTCTTAGACGGTAAAATAATATAAACAGGGTGAAACTTAACAAGACAATAGCGTAAAGTACGGCAATTGTTACATTATAATAAAAGGGATAGTTCACCCATAAATAAAAACATTTGCTCACCCTCTACTTGCGATTGACCTCCATTGTATTTTGTTATGAAAAAATGAAACTATGAAAGTCAACAGCAACCATCAACTTTTTGGTTACCAACAACCTTCAAAATATTCTCTTGTGTGTTCAACAACTGCAAGAAATTCATTCAGGTTTGGAATAACTTGTGGGTGAGGAAATGTTACAGAATTTTCATTTTGGGGTGAGCTATCCCTTGAAGGTGTGTAAGATATGTAAGATAGCACCTTTCGGACACAGCTCAGAACAAAGGGCTTGCCCTGATCATCTCTATAAGCTCCTACTCCGAGGTTCATCTTCTTGGGGTTGGTGTCACGCTTGAAAGCCTCTGTGACACCCAGGATGGGATCAGGGGGTCCCATCTGTACCTCAGTCCACCATGAGCTGAGAAAAATAAAAAAAAAGTTAAGTATTGAGTGCAAGTATGCTGCTACAGCCAAATAGTTATTAAGTTGGCTTGAAAAAGCCAACTTACTGATCTACTATCTAATCTTATTATTATTAAGTTGGCTTGAGAAAGCCAACTTACTGATCTACTATTTAAACTTATTAAGTTGGCTTGAGAAAGCCAACTTACTGATCTACTATTTAAACTTATTATTATTATTATTATTCTTCTGAGACTAAATTTCTGACTGCTACTCCTCCTAGAGCTTTAACTCTACAGACTCCAAACTCAGCCCAGCTCTTCAGACTGATCTGACTCGAGTTGCTATATCTTTTTAGACTGATTGGACTTACGGTTTTCATAAAAATGAAGATTAAAAATCATAAAAATCCCATAGACTTACATTGAAAAGCCTCTGCTCATCTGAACATTCCGTAAACTCCAACTGTCAAAAATTCAAATCTAAACACACTGAAGCTCATTACACTCAATCAGACATGCCTTCTTTGTACTATTACTAACCCATTCAAACTTATTCAGACGCATCTATCTATCTATATATCTATCTATCTATCTATCTATCTATCTATCTATCTATCTATCTATCTATCTATCTATCATCTGACTGTTTCTATCTATCTATCTATCTATCTATCTATCTATCTATCTATCTATCTATCTATCTACCTATCTATCTATCATCTGACTGTTTCTATCTATCTATCTATCTATCTATCTATCTATCTATCTATCTATCAATCTATCTATCTATCTATATATCTATCGATCTATCTCTGACTGCTTCTATCTATCTATCTATCTATCTATCTATCTATCTATCTATCTATCTATCTATCTATCTATCTATCTATCGTCTGACTATATCTATCTATCTATCTATCTATCTATCTATCTATCTATCTATCTATCTATCTATCTATCATCAGACTGTTTATATCTATCTATCTATCTATCTATCTATCTATCTATCTATCTATCTATCTATCTATCTATCTATCTATCTATCTATCTATCTATCTATCGTCTGACTATTTCTTTCTATCTATCTATCTATCTATCTATCTATCTATCTATCTATCTATCTATCTATCTATCATCTGACAATTTATATCTATCTATCTATCTATCTATCTATCTATCTATCTATCTATCTATCCTAGCAACATGCTAATAATGTTAGAAACATGCTAGTAACTTGTTAATCATGCTAGCGACATGCTAGTCACATGCTAATCATGCTAGAAACATGCTAGTGACATGCTAGTAACTTGCTAATCATGCTAGTGACATGCTAGTAATTTGCTAATCATGCTAGAAACATGCTAGCGACCTGCTAGTAACATGCTAATCATGCAAAAAACATGCTAGAGACATGCTAGTCACTCGTTAATCATGCTAGAAACATGCTAGTGACATGCTAGTAACATGCTAATCATGCTAGAAACATGCTAGCAACATGCTAGTCACTCGCTAATCATGCTAGAAACATGCTAGTCACTTGCTAATCATGCTAGAAAACATGCTAGCGACATGCTAGTCACTCGCTAATCATGCTAAAAAACATGCTAGTCACTTGCTAATCATGCTAAAAAAAACATGCTAGCGACATGCTAGTCACTTACTAATCATGCTAGAAACATGCTAGCGACATGCTAGTCACTCGCTAATAATGCTAAAAACATGCTAGTCACTTGCTAATCATGCTAGAAACATGCTAGCGACATGCTAGTCACTCGCTAATCATGCTAGTGACATGCTAGTCACTTGCTAATCATGCTAGAAACATGCTAGCAACATGCTAGTAACTTGCTAATCATGCTAGTGACATGCCTGTCACTGGCTAATCATGCTAGAAACATGCTAGCGACATGCTAGTCACTCGCTAATCATGCTAAAAACATGCTAGCGACATGCTAGTAACTTGCTAATCATGCTAAAAAAATGCTAGTGACATGCTAGTCACTTGCTAATCATGCTAAAAACATGCTAGTGACATGCTAATCACTCGCTAATCATGCTAGTAACTAGCTTATCATGCTAGAAACATGCTAGTAACTTTGCTAATCATGCTAATGACATGCTAGCTCACTTGCTTTATTAAACTTCTTAAACTTTTCAAACCTTTCTAAACTTTTCAAACTTTCTGTTCAGGCTTTCTCAAGCCAACTTAAAGTTTATCTTAACGAACTTTTTTATCTAGTTATTATTATTATTCTTCTGAGACTAAATTTCTGACTGCTACTCCTCCTAGAGCTTTAACTCTACAGACTCCAAACTCAGCCCAGCTCTTCAGACTGATCTGACTCGAGTTGCTATATCTTTTTAGACTGATTGGACTTTACGGTTTTCATAAAAATGAAGATTAAAAATCATAAAAATCCCCCATAGACTTACATTGGAAAGCCTCTGCTCATCTGAACATTCCGTAAACTCCAACTGTCAAAAATTCAAATCTAAACACACTGAAGCCCATTACACTCAATCAGAGATGCCTTCTTTGTACTATTACTAACCCTTTCAAACTCATTCAGACTCATCTATCTATCTATCTCTATCTATCTATCTATCTATCTATCTATCTATCTATCTATCTATCTATCTATCTATCTATCTATCTATCTATCTATCTGACTCATCTGACTATCTATCTATCTATCTATCTATCTATCTATCTATCTATCTATCTATCTATCTATCTATCTATCTATTATCTGACTGTTTATCTATCTATCTATCTATCTATCTATCTGACTGTTTCTATCTATCTATCTATCTATCTATCTATCTATCTATCTATCTATCTATCTATCTATCTATCTATCTATCTATCTATCTATCTATCTATCTATCTATCTATCTATCTATCTATCATCTGACTGCTATCTATCTATCATCTGACTGTTTCTATCTATCTATCTATCTATCTATCTATCTATCTATCTATCTATCTATCTATCTATCTATCTATCTATCTATCTATCTATCTATCGTCTGACTATTTCTATCTATCTATCTATCTATCTATCTATCTATCTATCTATCTATCTATCTATCTATCTATCTATCATCTGACCATTTCTATCTATCTATCTATCTATCTATCTATCTATCTATCTATCTATCTACCAATCATATCAAAATATCTATCTATCTATCTATCTATCTATCTCTATCTATCTATCTATCTATCCTAGCAACATGCTAATAATGTTAGAAACATGCTAGTAACTTGTTAATCATGCTAGCGACATGCTAGTAACATGCTAATCATGCTAGATACCTGCTAGCGACATGCTAGTCACTCGCTAATCATGCTAGCGCCATGCTAGTAACTTGCTAATCATGCTAAAAACATGCTAGCGACATGCTAGTCAATCGCTAATCATGCTAAAAACATGCTAGCGACATGCTAGTCACTCGCTAATCATGCTAAAAACATGCTAGCAACATGCTAGTCACTCGCTAATCATGCTAAAAAACATGCTAGTGACATGCTAGTCACTCGCTGATCATGCTAAAAACATGCTAGCGACATGCACGTCACTCGCTAATCATGTTAAAAAACATGCTAGCGACATGCTAGTCACTCGCTAATCATGCTAGAAACATGCTAGCGAAATGCTAGTAACTTGCTAATCATGCTAAAAAACATGCTAGTCACTTGCTAATCATGCTAAAAACATGCTAGCGACATGCTAGTCACTTGCTAATCATGCTAGAAAACATGCTAGTGACATGCTAGTCAATTGCTAATCATACTAGAAACATGCTAGCGACATGCTAGTAACTTGCTAATTATGCTAGCAACATGGCTAGTAACTAGTTTATCATGCTAGAAACATGCTAGTAACTTTGCTAATCATGCTAATGACATGCTAGTCACTTGCTTTATTAAACTTCTTAAACTTTTCAAACTTTTCAAACTTTCTAAACTTTTCAAACTTTCTGTTCAGGCTTTCTCAAGCCAACTTAAAGTTTGTCTTGACGAACTTTTTTATCTAGTTATTAGTGGTGCTTGCCGAAGGCAAAGCATCACTATTACTATGCTCCATACTTATTATTATTATTCTTCTTCCGTACAAATTTCGGCGCGTAACTAGTCCCGCAGTTTTTGTCACAGACCCGCAAAAGAGGCGTCAAATCGTGCGGCCTATTCGGGAATGGTGTGCTATGACTTTTATAAGCGATCGGGCGTACGATGTTCGTACAACGGGCGAAATATCGCCCGAAAAATCGCATAGACAATGCATTGCGGCCAACTTTGACGGATCGTAGCTCCGAGAGAGAATTTCGCAGAAACATGTGAATCACCACATTTGGAGAGGGCTATCAGGCTGTGCGAGAACATACCCCACAGTGGGGTATAAGTTGTACCCCTGGGGCGCAAGAGCCCCCCAAAGTTGCCCCATAGACATACTATGGTGAGGGATCGCCCATGAAACAGCGCGTTTTTCCTACTATGGTACTTTACCTAGGAGTATGGCATTGAACATAACTCTGGATCACAATGTCATAGAGACATGGGGGTGGGCTCATTTTAATCAGGCAGCCAATCAGTCTGTCAGGATTATTGTGAAGCAGTCAAGCCACGCCCTAGCAACCATTTAGGGCCCCTTACTAACAAACTCCATAGACTTCCATTGAAAAAGATCAAATGAATATCTTTGGATAGAAGTGTCATAGAAACATGAGGGTGGGCTCGTTTGACTCGGGGCAGCAAACGACCAATCAGGAATCACCTTCAAGACTTCATAGCCACGCCCCTAGCAACCATTTAGAGCACCCTAGCAACCCAAAGCATAGAGGGATATCTTCAAATCTAAATATCATAAAGGCATGGGGGTTCGTTTATGTCATTCATACTGGAAAGCAGCTATCATTCCCAGCTGCCAAGCCACTCCCTAGCAACCAAACAGAGTACCCTAGCAACCGTTTTGCAAGACCTATCTCTCTGCATCAAAACATCGTAGAGACATGGGGGTTGGCTTATATTGTCAAGCATCCTTTGGAGTATCATCATTGGGAGCTGCCAGGCCACTCCCTAGCAACCAAAGAGAGTACCCTAGCAACCGTTTTGCAAGACCTATATCTCTGAATCAGAACATCGTACAGACATGGCGGTTGGCTCTTTTGACTCATGCTAGCAAACTGGAATTCCAACATGCTAGCCATGCTAGCAGTGAATAGCTACATGCTAATAGTGATTAGCTAAGAGATAAATCAGGCTATAAACTCTATAAAAAGAAACCCAAACAACCGAGGGCCGAGTTTTGCCACTGCAAGCACCACTCACATTTTCTTCAGGAAATGTACATTCTAGTTATTATTATTCTTCTGAGCCAAATTTTAAACACTATCTCCTCCTAGAGCTTTCAAGCTAGAACCACCAAACTCGGGTCAGACCTTCAGACTGGTCTGACTCGGGTTGCTATATCTTTTCTAACTGATCCGGCTTATGGTTTTCGTAAACCAGACTACCAAAACCACCTTAAATCCCATAGACTTTCATTGAGGGGGTGCAAACTTTTACAAAATAAGACTTATAATGTATTTAAGTTGTCTACTACAATAGCAAACCTTAAAAACTCCCTACTGAGAATACAGCTAAAACCAGCCTAAGCTGATCAGTTGCTTTGGCTAGTCTCCCAAGCTGGTTTTTAAGTGGTTTTGGCCACTGTCACGCTGGTCTTAGCTGGGTTTTAGCTGGTTTTTTACTGAATCCACTGGTTTAAGCTGGTTTTGGCCGGATTAGCATAGAAACATGCTAACAACATGCAAGTTACTCACTAATCAGACTAGAAACATACTTCTAACATGGTTTTTAAAGTGGTTTTGGCCACTGTCACGCTGGCCTTACCTGGTCTTAGCTGGTTTTCTTTACTGAATCAACTGGTTGTAGCTGGTTTAGTATAGAAAAAATGAAAACAACATGCTAGTTACTCACTAATCAGACTAGAAACATGCTTTTAACATGGTTTTAAAGTGGTTTTGGCCACTGTCACGCTGGCCTTAGGTGGTCTTAGCTGGTTTTAGCTGGTTTTCTTTACTGAATCAACTGGTTTTAGCTGGATTAGAATAGAAAAATGTTAACAAAATGCTAGTAACTTGCTTATCAGACTAGAAACATACTTCTAACATGGTTTAAAGTGGTTTTGGCCACTGTCACGCTGGCCTTAGCTGGTCTTAGCTGGGTTTTAGCTGGTTTTCCTTTACTGAATCAACTGGTTTTAGCTAGATTATCATAGAAACATGTTAACAACATGTTAGTAACTTGATAATCAGGTTAGAAACATGCTTTTTAACATGCTTTTAACATGGTTTTAAAGTAGTTTTGGCCACTGTCACGCTGGTCTTAGCTGGTCTTAGCTGGTTTTAGCTGGTTTTAGCTGGTTTTCTTTACTGAATCAACTGGTTTTAGCTAGATTATCATAGAAACATGCTAGCGACATGCTAGTCACTTGCTAATCATGCTAGAAACATGCTAGCGACATGCTAGTCAATCACTAATCATGCTAAACAACATGCTAGTCACTTGCTAATCATGCTAAAAAACATGCTAGCGACATGCTAATCACTTGCTAATCATGCTAGAAAAATCATGCTAGCGACATGCTAGTCACTCGCTAATCATGATAAAAACATGCTAGTCACATGCTAGTCACTTGCTAATCATGCTAAAGACATGCTAGCGACATGCTAATCACTTGCTAATCATGCTAGAAACATGCTAGCGACATGCTAGTAACTTGCTAATCATGCTAGTGACATGCTAGTCACTTGCTAATCATGCTAGAAACATGCTAGCGAACATGCTAGTCAATCGCTAATCATGCTAAAAAAACTTGCTAGTGACAAGCTAGTCACTCGCTAATCATGCTAGAAAACATGCTAGCGACATGCTAGTAACTTGCTAATCATGCTAGTGACATGCTAGTCACTTGCTAATCATGCTAGAAACATGCTAGCGACATGCTAGTAACTTGCTAATCATGCTAAAAACATGCTTGTCACTTGCTAATCATGCTTAAAAACATGCTAGCGACATGCTAGTCACTCACTAATCATGCTAAAAACATGCTAGTGACATGCTAGTCACTTGCTAATCATGCTAGAAACATGCTAGCGACATGCTAGTCACTTGATAATCATGCTAGAAACATGCTAGCGACATGCTAGTCAATCGCTAATCATGCTAAAAACATGCTAGTCACTTGCTAATCATGCTAAAAACATGCTAGCAACATGCTAGTCACTTCCTAATCATGCTAGAAACATGCTAGCGACATGCTAGTCACTAGCTAATCATGCTAAAAAACATGCTAGTGACATGCTAGTCACTTGTTAATCATGCTATAAAAACATGCTAGCGACATGCTAGTCACTAGCTAATCATGCTAAAAACATGCTAGTGACATGCTAGTCACTTGTTAATCATGCTAGAAACATGCTAGCGACATGCTAGTCACTTGCTAATCATGCTAGAAACATGCTAGCGACATGCTAGTAACATGCTTATCATGCTAGCGACATGCTAGTCACTCGCTAATCATGCTAAAAAAATGCTACTGACATGCTAGTCACTCACTAATCATGCTAAAAAACATGCTAGTGACATGCTAGTCACTTGCTAATCATGCTAGAAACATGCTAGCGACATGCTAGTCACTTGCTAATCATGCTAGAAAAATGCTAGCGACATGCTAGTCAATCGATAATCATGCTAAAAACATGCTAGTCACTTGCTAATCATGCTACAAACATGCTAGTGACATGCTAGATACCTTGCTAATCATGTTAAGTACATGCTAGTCACTTGCTAATTATGCTAGCAACATGCTAGCAACTTTGCTAATCATGCTAATGACATGTTAGTCACTTGCTTTTAATGCTAGCAATATGTTAATCACTTTCTTTTTTAAAATTTCTGAACTTTTCAAAATTTTAAATCTTTTTAAACTTTTTAAACTTTTCAAACTTTCTAAATTTTTCAAACTTTCTGGTCAGGCTTTTTCAAGCCAACTTAAAGTTTGAACACAAACTTTACTATCTAGTTACTGCATATTATCATAGGAAATTGATATTTAAGTTAAAGCACATTTAATGATATTTAAAAGTCTAATTGATATATAAAAGTTACATTTTACTTTCAGTCTTGGATTCACTTTTGGAAGTAACTGAGGTCAAACACTCTTATAGCTGTAAACTCTAAAGAATGTGGAGCAGTGCCGAAGACTTAAGTTCAAACATCTCTAATATTTAAAGTGAAAAAGTGAAGTGACGTGACATACAGCCAAGTATGGTGACCCATACTCAGAATTCGTGCTCTGCATTTAACCCATCCAAAGTGCACACACACAGCAGTTAACACACACACACCGTGAACACACACCTGGAGCAGTGGGCAGCCATTTATGCTGCGGCGCCCAGGGAGCAGTTGGGGGTTCGGTGCCTTGCTCAAGGGCACCTCAGTCGTGGTATTGCTGGCCCGAGACTCGAACCCACAATCTTAGGGTTAGGAGCCAAACTCTCTAACTGTTAGGCCATGACTTCCCCCTCAAAATAGACCACCTTGTCTTTACACTGTCTGACTCGAAAACCAATTTGTGTATACATTAGGAGAACTATCTAGCCATTCTTTTGAAGTCTCATTAAAATTTCTCCAAGCTGTATTAGTTTATCATAAGGCGATTATCATTACAGAGCTTCTGTTCTTTAAACTGGAAGGAAAGTCATTAAAAGCTTGAACTACACTGCTAACCTCGTCTAACGCCATTCATGAGACTTACAGTCATGTCTGAACTCAAACCTGGAGTTAAAAATCCCTTTACTGTTAAACACGTCACATGTCTGTGTTTGTTCTGAAGGATGCTTGGCCCACAGTTTCAGAATGGCCACGTCCTTCTAAATTAAGAAGGTCAACTCTGTAATTACCGGTGTAAAATGGGAGTATAATTCCAATGTAAACCCCACCCACATAAAGTACTGCAAATACTCCAATGGAAAAAGGTGCACAGCGCCCCACCCTCTGCTTCAGAACCAATCATGTGTCATGCTCACACACTACCCATTTCAACCTGGCTCTAAATGTCAATCACCTTGTATCATTCAGCAACCAGAACTACAATAAAAACCATACTACAGTACAAGCACAGTTGCTTTTATCCTCAACAGGCAAAACATTAATTAATAACAATAATGTAATTTTTAAGGAGCATATGGGGCTTTATGTAGACATGCATGCTTCTGACTGAGAATGGGCTGTAGTGATTGGCCAGTTTTGAAGAAGAATGTGTAATGAGGCGTTACCAGAGCATATTTTTTTGTAATGTTAAGTCACATTTAAGTACACTCAAAGGGAACAAAAAAAATTAATAAAAAAATAAAACAAATAAAATGTAGATAAAAATAAGCAGATATAAAAACAGGTACAGTTTTTTTATTGGTTTGGTATTATTTTCACAAGCAAGTGATACATTTTCAAAACTCTAAGTACTAATCTCACAACAAATCATCAGAAGTGCACTTTTTTTCAAACATTTCATCATATTTTCAATTGTTTTAGTACAATACACACAATCAGAAAGTATCCTTTTCACTACACAAAATAAGTGTTTCATCTATATAAATGTTTCATTCACAGTACCGGTAACTGCCTTTCATAAAGCTCTTACTTTCAAACTTTTCATTTGTATGACTTCTCATTCAGTTTTAATACATTTGTCTATTATTTAATGGTTAATCAGTAAATCATTTAGTGCATCTTATATATATATATATATATATATATATATATATATATATATATATATATATATATATATAAACTCAATAGATATATAGTTTCTATACAACTTGATAGCAATTTGGGGATAATAAAAATGCAATGAATTATTTTTACACTAAAAGTGATTTATCTAAAATGATAACCACTATTTTGTGTGTGTGTGTCTTTATCTACTTACTGTAACCATATTTTGGGGACAATTTGGTAAACAGAAGTAAGCAAAACTTGACAAAATTACCTTCAATTTGAGGACGTCTTCATTTGTAAAAAATATGCATTTTGCTATTTTTGAACATACAACAGGAAACAAGGGAGAGGAACTGATCAGAGATGTATCAGAAGAAGGGAAACAAATGGCATCAAATACAGGATTTTACATTACATTATGCCATGGGATACTGTATACAGAAGTATTACCACGGTAAAAACTGCACATTACTATAACTCACCCTTTATCTGAAAAGTTCAGCTAGAGTATAGATTCAGTCTTATGGCACAGTAAGGACATTTACTGCATTGACAGTAAACTCTGTTCTAGCACAAAACCTTATGGCCATATCATAACTTCATCACACCTTTTGATAACACACTGGATAAATACTTTTACAAACTTTAAGTATTTTATGTGAGATATGTGAGTTAGGTAATGTAAGTGTATTTTTTAGCACGTCAGTTATTGCCTATATTACTGTAATTATTTCAGCAACAAAAGTGATTTTAAACATGAATCTTGCATTGTTTGCTCTTGGATGAACTGATTTTTAAAAGTACTAAATTGAAAGAAGATCTTACTGTTGTGTTTTGGTGATTAAACCAAATGTATTGTTCTCAGTACATATCACAATGATCTTGGGTTTTGAAATAATGATTATGTGCCATGAAAATATGTGCAACTACAATGAAATCATGAGATCATGTTTTCAAAGAATGTCTAGTGGTGTTACAAGTGATGAGTTTAGAGTTTTGTACTAAGAGTTTTGAAAATGTACACCTTTCTTATGAAAATTGTAAAAAAAAACTGTAAATAACTGGATAAATGTTTAATTAATGTTCTTTAAATTTAAATGCACTGCTAGTTTACAAAAGGTTAAGAGAAATTTTAAAATTATTGTACAAGTAGATGAAAATTAATTATCAGAGAAAATAAATTAAGTTGATGACTTTAAAAAGTGCTCTTGCTAAGTTCCTGGTAACTAGCAGCATCAGTGATTACTGATGTAACTTAATACTTTTAAAAACAGAAACAACAGTAAAAGAAAGAAAAAACTCTCTCAAAAGGAGGTTGCTTTGTTTAACTCAAACTTACAAACTATCATGCAATAATGCCACCACAATAACATAAAAAAATCTATGAACAACCTTAAATCAGACGGTAGCAGGCCTAGTTGAACCTGATACATCAGTAATGTCATTATGAACATTTAACGTGAAAAATATCTCGCCAGTCTGCTGATCTCCTGAACTCTGCTCGATTATCAAAGCCCTGGTATATGATAACTTCTGACATTGACCGTCGTCGCTATTAAATATCGATGGCATTAATAACTATGTTGAATTATAAGCGCAAGGTTAATATCTCTTGTGATACAGTATAGTGTTATACTGTAACTTTCAGCGGCTCTGTGCTGCTCTAGCGCTCAGTCCGCTAAAGCTAGCACAAGCATACTTGGCAGCGGAGTGTTTACACAAGAAAAATAAAGCCTCAAGTTACCTTGCACGGAGTTGTAGGACTGCTAAAAAAGGGGCCTGGGCCCCTACACTAGTCAAAATCTTGGTGGATTTCAGCAGGGCCATTGCTGGAAGCCCAGATGTCTTGGTGGGAGAAAAAAAGCACACTGGCTGGCGACTTTAACTTGTCTGCTGCTTGTGTTGTTTATAGCGCCTCCAAGGACATTACATTGCATAGCGGCTGGAGACAAGAGGTAGTACAGTAAATTAAACAGCGATAGGAGTAAATGGGACTGAGACGTGGGTTAACCGTCAGAGGACTAGACAGCAACTAGGAGCAACTAGTCTGATGAGATTAATACTAAATTGAAATGTGTTGTCTATATATCCCTCTTCTGGGAAAAAGCTGGATGGCTGATTTTAGCCAAGTCTTCCAGCGTGGTCATATCTGATTTAGCAGGCTGGTTTTACATGGGTTTTGACTTCTTTAGCTGGTCAGGCTGGGAGACCAGGAGAACAACTAACTAAAACCAACAACACCAGCTTGGCCAGGCTGGAAGATCAGCTTGACTGGCTTAAACCAGCTAAGACCAGCAAATTAGCAAGGTAAAACATAGAAAAGAGTAGTCCTGGCCATTTGAATTTGTTGTTGAGACATTATGAAAAGAAAGACTAATTGTACATCTGTTGTGGTTAATTTGAAGTATTTAACTGCCCTAAATGTTGTGCAAAAGTATCTCGCTATTTTAAAAGTAATAAGATATTAAATGTCATAAATAAAATCGTTCAAAACCCGTAAAAGCTCCGTTCGTCTTCGGAACACAATTTAAGATATTTTGAATGAAAACCGGGAGGCCTGTGACTGTCCCATTGACTGCAAATTAAACAACATATTCAATTCCCATAAAAGATATGAAAGTCGTCGTCAAAATACTCCATCTGCCATCAGACGTGCAAGGGTTATATGAAGCGACGGGAACACTTTTTGTAAGTGAAGAAAACAAAAATAATGACTTTATTCAACAATTCCTTTGTCAACAGTATCCTCTGTGTCACTCCATATCACCGTAAGCTGCGTATGCTCTTCTGTATCATCCGTGCCACAAGGATGTGCTGTTTTCTTTCAAATCAAAGCTTAATGCATGTAAGAACAGCGCATCCTTGTGGCGCGGATGATACAGAAGAGCATACACAGCATACGGTGATATGGAGATCATGGCAGATGGAGTATTCTGACGATGATTTTCATACCTTTTATGGACCTTGACACTGTTATTTACTTGGCAATCTATGGGACAGTCACAGGCCTCCTGGTTTTCATCCAAAATATCTTAAATTGTGTTCTGAAGACAAACGGAGCTTTTACGGGTTTGGAACGACATGAGGGTAAGTGATTAATGACAAAATTTTCATTTTGGGGTGGAGTATCCCTTTAAAAGGCCTAATTATTGCTTGTGTATCACTACAGCTAATTCCTTTACCCATTTCCTTGGTTCAGACATTTTTTCATTATTCACAAGCTTTATTTGTTGCTCTTAAAACAGTGAATTTACTAGTGATCTGACTGAGATCCAGCACTTTCAAGAGTGAAGCAATGTGCACATTAACAATCTAGTGCAATAATAATAAGTGGCCACTTGGAGTCAATGTTGCGCCACACATCGCAGCAATTTTGGCATACTTGAACCCTTACTATTTAAAGAAGTGTAAATATAAGGCTCACCTCTTACAAGCTTGTCTTGGGATATAAAGGATGATGTCTTTATACTGCAGCTTTAATATAGCAGATCCTCTGCCTACGGTTGTTGTACCCTGCAGTTTAATTTCATATGCAGTAAATACTGACATATTATTACATATTATAATAGTGAAATATCAAATTTACTTTACAATTACTGCAAAAAATGCTTTGCATGTTTTTTTATATGCAAGTAAAGAATGAATCTGTGTGCCTCAACATGTATTTAACAGAAGTGACCATTTAACATCCACTCACTCAAGTCTTCTTAGTCACCATCCTCCTTTTCCCTTTTATGCTTTCAAATTTTCTGTGAGACTTATGAGGCTCACAAGGACATTAAAGGACTATATAATTACATTAGCGTACACTGAGTGGCCGAGAGCATTGGTGGTTCAGTGGTAACATCCTTGCTTGCCTTGCAGGAGATCCAGGGATGATAAACTGAGGCTGTTAAATATTTGTCTTAGAAGTTTAGTGTTTGTAGTTGCTGTAAGCTTCATCTTGAGCTTTGAGGCATATAGCTTGAAAAGTGGATTCTAAGCCTGTGTATGGTGTATTCTCACTAGTTTTGGTGTTGTTAATGAGATTTGTTTACTGTAATGAAAATACGTAGGTACACTGAAAAATACAAATTGGTGGTGAAACAGTTTTCACTCAAAAATTGCTAGTAGGTTTCACAAATAAAGACAAAGAAGCAGCAAATCATTGAATTAAACAAGAAATTTGAAATAGAAAGACTGAAATAGTATTATCCCGTAAAACATGCTCCAGTAATACTGGTTTTATTTTACAAGCTTCTGCTAAAAATATACATTTCAGCTGAAAGAGATCCAATCATTTACACAGATATGATAGGGGAAAGTTGCAGTAGCTAGAAACCAAAATTTTATGAATTAGTGCAAATATGAATTTAATCCAATGCTGTTTTGAACTGTTGATATAACATAAGATGTTTCTTATACACTGATAAGCTTCATCAAGTCTTAAAAAGTATTTTTGATGCTTAAGGTAATTGAAAGGCATCCAAATTATAATTAAGGATTTTCAATTTGCATCCATTACCATTAGGAAACAATGCTTTCTTTTTGAAGAACATAGCCTCGTTCCCATTTTGTGTAGTGTAGAAATGCTATGGAGGAGAATTGAGCCATCCGCTCTCAGTTCCTCATTAAAATCACTGTAGCTATATTTAAACATCATCAATAAAAATTCTCTTCATTTATTAATTCATTGCTCTGGCAATTACAATATAGACATTATACAAGACTGAATGCTTTCTGGTAATTGTATTCAATAGCTGCAAAGGGAAGGGCAAAGCTTTTTATATCTTTAAAAGCTAAATTTTTAGAGCTGAGGAACCTTTTTAGCATATTATTTTCCTTTAATATTTAATTTGCTTTTAACTAGATTCACACTGTATTGAGTGCATGCTAAAAATCTTTTTTTTTTCTGCATGCATGCAAAGTATGAAGAAATGTTAAAGAAAAATAATTATAACAATTAATTATAAGTTTTATAATTAAAACTTGAATTATAAAACTTATGATTTTTTTTGCTTGAAATAGTCATCTTCAAATATAGGAATGTGTGCATGTTTTTTCCCCTAAATTATTAGAACTAATATATTATATAGAATGTTAAATTGATTAGAATTTGTCAGATTAGATAAATGTTAATTGTTTTGTTTACAATCATCAGTGTACATCAGAGCAATGGTAACAGACAGTGTAGAGAATCCCATTTATAAAACCAAAACTGCATTTGGATTAATTATTAATGTTCTGATGATTAATTGATAAGAATTTCTACAAACTCTTGCTATGTAAGAGGAAAGTCTAGGAGATACATTATTTAATGTGGTTTAAATGCATCTGGACACAATCAGGAAAGATTTTTACTCAAAATGTGATGTCTCCATCCAGCATGTCACAGAGGAACTGACTGCTTGGGTAAGACTTTACATGCGACAGAGGACATTTTTAAAGAATGAAGGATGTTCTGTTCCATCAAAGGAATATTCCTGCTATTGTATTTCTTTTAATGCATTTGAATTATCAAACAAAAAACGGTTCCCTAGAATGAACAAAACAGATAAAACAGGACATTTATATCACATAACTTTTATTAATGCTCTTAGTTGCATCCTTAAACAGTATCAGCCAAAAAACACCACAAACCCAAACATAATTGGGCAGGAATTAAATGAAATGAGGTCAAAAACAAACCGAAGAGGAAACCAAACGGAAGGGAAGAAACCAGAAGAATTTGAAGCCAAACACTTCAAATAAATTTATCACATATCTAACCATATTATACCATTAGTCTGCTACTCTTTCAGAAAGATTCTTCTTTAAATATATAGTTTGAAAATTGAGCAGAGGGCATCATAGTAGTTGCAGTTTGTAGGCAAAGGAAAGCAGTGGCAATTGGGGTGTGGGAAGGGGAAGGAAAGAAGGGGAGAGGAGGGACTTTGTGCTTTTCTGTGCACTCATTCAGAACTCATTTCGAGAGGGGGGTGGGAGGGGAACGGGGTGCCCGGCACATGCACACGGTTACAGTATTCAGGCAGCTGGAACAGAGCTGAGGTTGAGGTCAGGAAGCCTCGATTCACAGCATGGGCTCCCGGCAAAGGACAATCTCCAGCTCTGTGCGGTACAGTTTTCCCCCGTCTGACAGTGCCATGATGCTTTGCTTATAACCATTCAGGCTCTTAGAGTCCACCTCCTGAGGTTAAACACAGTCACAGTTTGAGGGATTGCTTTCCTTATCTGTCATTGTCCGATGCTAGAATAATTCTGAGCCTTCTTATCTCACCTTATTGTTCTTCTCATAGAGGTCCTTCAGGAGAGCATCTAGCTCCTGCTCGTCAATATAGCCATTTCCATCTTGAAGGCAGAAAACAACACCCATGAAATTCTGTTTGTCACAGTTTATAAAACCTTTTCAATGTCTTTATGTGGAACCAAAAAGGAGGAACTGCTGCGACCAAATCATTCAGTCCAATTTGCGAATGAATCATTCAGTGAATCATTTTGTGAACTGGATCAACTCATTCATTCGTCTCACGTAAAATCAAGATCTTGTTAAAATGTCAACTTTTGTGTCCCATAGAAGAAAATAAGTCACATGGACCAGAGTTATTAGTTAATTAAAACTAAAAAAACAGTCTTCCTTAAAATAAAATAAACTTTAGTTGAAATAAAATAATGAAAATTAATACATTTAATAAAATAATATAACAATTAACAAATAAATTAAATTAATGTTATAAA
Organism: Cyprinus carpio; assembly: GCF_018340385.1. Taxonomy (NCBI): domain Eukaryota; kingdom Metazoa; phylum Chordata; class Actinopteri; order Cypriniformes; family Cyprinidae; genus Cyprinus; species Cyprinus carpio. The sequence continues at coordinate 16,704,551 of NC_056614.1, read as the reverse complement.
TGAATAATAAATCAATGTTATATACACTTTTTTATGTAGTTGTCAAGGCAACATTTTTCATTTAGTTTAACTTGATGTATTCAAATAACTAAAACTGTAATAAAAATCAACAAAACTATATAGTATAGTATCTGTACGAACAGAACCACAGTGGCTTGTAACAATAATTGTTAAATGTTTACTGACTGTTAAGTGACTGAAACCCTGTCAGAAATGTTTTTTTCAAAGACCTGTCTGTTTGAATTCTTGTTTTATGACTACAAGCCATATCAGTGCTCAGATGGTTCGGCAAATGTCTCACACTCTATTTTTCATAACAGCAGTAAACCTTTATTACTTCTAAAGAAACGGACACAAAATTAAACTAATCATAACTACTACATTTCATAATTGAATGTTGCAAGCCTCTAGTTTAGTTGAGTGGGTGCTGTTGTCTAATGGGCTCTGTTTGCTTACAGATTATATAGAACAAGGTTTAGGTAATCTTGCCTTCCTAAAGGGCATACGCCTGGTCTGTGTAAGGTAACCAGAGAAGGACTAATTATGAACTTGTGGTAGCACTGCATTAAATAGCAATTTTCATCTTGCAGCAATTTTCACTGGGATTTCTGTAATTACAAGTGGTAGGCACTTAAACTGTTGTAAATGTGCTTCTGATTTTGCATTTTAAATCATTTTCCAAATGATGATACCACCAAGCTGGAAGATGTGGGCAGAAAAACAGATGTGCTTCTGCTCATTTACCTGCACAGGTGAACAGGGACGCTGTTTTGCATTCAGAAAGCGCTCACGAAGGAGGGGAAGATCAGATTTACAGCAACATTGCGGCAGTGCATACAAATCTATACAATACTCTAAAACCCTGCAAAAGATGTTACGCTGTTCTTGCTGGATTATACATTACCTTATCATAGTATGCAAAGATGGCGTTGAACTGCTCAGCAGTCAGCCTGACTCCCTGTTGGGCAATAAAAACTTTTCAGTGTCAAAAATATTTGACCTCAAGAAGCTCATGAGGGCTAAAAACTTGTGGTCTTACCTGAAACTTCAACAAGAAATTCTCCTGAACCGGCAGAAGCCTTAAAATCAGCAAAAAAAAAAAAAAAAAAAAAAAATGGTTGTGATTGATGTGTCTTACAAAGTGATTTGAAACTTTTTTATTTTTTAAACATTGTCAGAACATTTCTGACCTTGCCATTTCAGACAGACCCAGTTTCCCATCGCCATTCAGATCAAACATCTTGAGCTAGAAAGGGAGACAATGGCTCAGTTTAAGAAATCCTGCATCAGATTAATATTTCCTAATGCTGCACATTGTTTCTTTACTTATTTTGTTCTTCACAATGTGTAGAGGACAACTCAGGCTCTTAATTGTGCAGCTGGCTTGCCTTGGAATAATTCAAGTTTGTCTCTGGCCTTAAGGAGTGGACATATGTTAGCACAGCTGGAGTGCAGACACAACCCTTGGGGTCACTGCAAGCATGGTGGCTAATGACTCAAGGATTTTAAGGTGAAAAAATGCTTTAAAGTTGTATATTTGTGTTAAAAATTAAACAACTGTTATGTAAATGCTTTTTGTCATTAAAAATGAATGACATTAAAAAAATGACACTAGGAGGTAAAAGTCATTAACTAATGCACCACAAAGACAACAACTTACTATTGTTTGTGTGTATTCCTGCAATTTTTGGTCATCATAGTGTCTGTTTGCCTTTTTAAGCAGGTCAGAGAGGAAGCCCTGTAGGAAGGAAAAAAATCACAAGAATATGATGATTTTATATAGGTACATTTAAACAATTTAAACTGAAATACTTGATTTAAAGTTATATTAGTTTAAAACTATATATATATATATATATATATATATATATATATATATACACACAAACACACACAAAAAAAAACACACAAAAAAACACAAAATTTCAGTAAAAAAAACACAATAAATAATGTTTATTTATTTCATTTAACCAAAACAATAAAATCTAATTTCTATAATTATCTTACAAACCCCCTGCTGTTTTGGTTTGTGAACCCCCTTAAGCATTTAACAAGAACATTATTTGTTAGTGACATCTGCTTTACTTTCTTTGAGGTCATCGTCTCCTCATTGCTTTATTTGCTTTGTTTACAAATGTAGTGATTTGTATACTCTCTTCTGATGCCAGCCACCAAACCCAGAGAGATTTGCATAGTTTCCATCTGCTCCATCACATTAGCGGCTTTCGAAACTCTTTTCAGCATTGTTACGAAGGACACAGCAGGGAAAGTAATAGAACTTTTACCTTAAGTTCATTAGCCTCAATGAACCCGCTGCGGTCTGTGTCATATTTCCGCCAGGCCTACAGATACAGACAAACATACAAAGATATTGTAACTGTACCATCAGTACAGAGTACGACTATACGTGCAATATATCTCAGGTTGGACAAACGAGAAGAATAGGACTGCGGAGGTGAAGAAATAATTGGCAAATTATTCTTGCATTAATTACACTGGCTTTTTCATTATCCCCTCTATATTTTCTATTCAAAGCAGCTGTGCATTGTGAGAACAAGGAACAAGAAATGCCATTTAATGAATGTTTTAATCTAGCAGCTGGCCTTGTTTCCATCACAGCTTCTTATCAAAGATAGATGCCTCCCTCTACAGGTCTACAGAGAATTACAGCAGTACATCTATAATACATGAGTCTGAAAATAGAAGTTTGTACTTACTCATTCTAGCCCTTTAAAAGGCTTAACTACCACACTGGATGATTAAACAGCTTCCCTTTCTCTTTAGCTCCACTCTCTCTTCAACTTGACATAATGCATCATCAAGGCAGTCAATTTCTGATGACTTTCCGAAATGTTGTATTTGGCTATGCATATTAGATTGTAATGAAGGAGTGAAGGGAGGATATTTATATGGCGCCCCAGGAGGAGTTTTGTGTCATAAATATATATCTAAATGACCACGGATCTATACAATGAAAAAGTTGCATCATCACTTACAGCCATGAATTCAGTGCTGGATCCCACAAACTGTCTGAAGCAGAGGAGGAAGTTCTCTTCTGTGGGCAAGATCTGAGCCAGCTGATGGAAAGTGTACATAAGTGGATTAGACACACATACATCAAAAAGAATTGAAAACCTTGTTTTATTCTATTTGAGACCATGACTTTTTCTATCAATAATTTATCAGTGATGTGTTAAAAATATGTGTTCATCTACCTCAGACATCTCAATTCTCCCATCTTTGTTCTTGTCGAATTTCTGCATGAACTCCGTCATCTTCTCTTTAAAGGCTGCATTTGATGGGTCCTGTGTGAAGAAAGCACAACAAGATGAATCTTCTTCTCATTCTTTGCTTATTGGAAAAGCTTTATTCAGTTTGTGCTTCTCAGGTTAGGAAAAAGCTATCCCTTTATGTACATTGTGCATTGCCTTGTGCCATATTCATTGCCACTTGTGTGGCAGATAATAGCATTACTAACTTTATGAGACCATTTGTGATGCTCCCTCCGTTTTATTGCTGAACATACAGGGATGAAGATAAAATCTCCTTTCCTATCTTTCCTGCAAGCCATCTGCCTAGTTATCTGGGGTCTTTATATAAATGATTTACACATGGTTCACTCTAAGAAAGTTAGAAATCAAAGTATTGTTTTAATATGAAGAAATTGTCCATATTGAATTGTGTGTATTGACAGTATTGACATGTTTTCCTCATATTTTTTCCTCATATGTTTTCCTCATATTTTGAATATTGCATTGTGTTGCAACAAATGTAAATGTAACAGAAAATGTCTGGGTGGTACCTTTTCCATGTTTCGACTATTTTTTAATTACAGTGTTACAATTAGTGATATTAGATAAATATTTGTTGAAAACAAGTTCTTCCAATTAGGTAGTCCCACCCCCAAATCATGCCATTGGTTGAGCCGGTGCTAGTGATGCACATACACAGCAGCTATGATTTCCATGAATATCTTAAAGTGATACTTCACCCAAAAATGTGATTTCTGTTATCATTTATTAATCTCATCCAAACCTGTGTGACTTTAGAAGATATTCTGAAGAAAGTTTCAATTGCCCATACAATGAAAGTCAAAGGGGTCCAAAACAAAAACAAAGGCATTTTTCAAAATATCTTCTTTGGTGCTCCACAGAATAAAATGCTGTCAATGAGTAAATGATGACAGACTTTTTTTTTTTTTTTTTTGGTGAACTATACCTTTAGGCTTCTTTGATGATGTACTTTGAGTTGATGTGAATCATGCCAAGAGCAACAATCTCACAGTCTTTTAGTTTGAGCACAATGAAGTTTACTCAATGCTTTGAGTATTCTGCAGTATAGTTTGGAAGATACAGTGCTTCCTAATGAGAAGTGTTTCTTGTCTGTATACTCACCACACCAGCTCCTCTCCGTGCAACATCTAGCTGACTGAAGAAGTTTTCAAGCTCCTTACCCTCAATGTAGCCATTTCCTGCAATATAAGGAAATATGGTTCAGGCTGAGATGTCTTAATCCATAATGATGTTTGTCATTATATGACTAGATAACTGCTGTCTCTCAATTGAAATGCTAAATAATGAGATTGCCTAGATGTCTGCTTTGAAGCTGGTTAACTCTAGATTGGTTCTTTGGCTTGCACCCAAATCCAAGTAACACGGGTCTTTGAAGGCTCTCTCTTTTCCATTTTTCCTCTAATTGGGCTCTCTCTTTGAAATTTTAAAACACCACCACTAGGCTCTCTCTTTTCCATTTTTCCTCTAATTGGAGGCCTTACAGTATGAGCCTTTTAAAGCCATTTATTTGAAAAGGAGATTCTTCTTGATGCTACTGCTGAAATTTTAAATCACCTCCACAAATAAATGTAATATTACCATCTGGGGGTAGTTTCCCATGCCAGGAAATTGGCCCTTCATGCAAAGGAAATTTGCGTTTGTGTATGTGTGTTTGAAATGGGATTTTGTGTGCATGGCATAATACATCACAACAGTGATTGTAACATATGTGAAGTGAGAACTACAATGAGTTCATAAGTATTGTTCTGTTATCTGTGTTTCTCCCAAAGGCATCATTTTTGAAACGTCTTAGTCTTAACTACTATGATTGTTGATAAATTTGCTTGTGGATTAGAGTGGCATTTGTAGACATCTGGACTCACTGTTAATCTCTCTTTCTGTAATTCATAATTCATAAACTATGTGAAATACCATCACTGCATGGCTGAGAAAATGCTGTATGTAAGAAGACAGGCAGTCTTACTTGTGTGTTTGCAATCGATCTGACTATTGCGTTGAGAGAATGAACACTGCATACATTGATTGTTGCCAGAGATCAATACAAAATTAATCTACTAATTTGCTGAGTGCAATACATAATAATTATGGTTTACACAGGCATTAATCCTGCTGAGTATAGTGGAAATTACTATATGTTGCCATCTGGTGTCGATATGATTGCTCTGACATTTTGAGAGATTACATGAACATTCATTCTTCCTACAATTAATTAAATTTTTCCATACGCTTTGAACTCCTGGTTTTTGGAAATGTCATTGTGTACAGATTGTTGATTCCAAGGTGCTTATAGGCAATATGGCCTATGCATTAATTAGAACACATATTGTCCATTCATTTTTTATTTCAACCATATTGAATTCTATGCCTGTTGGCTCTGCCTATGCTGTTATCATCATTCTTCTAGCATATCTGCATTGTTTGCAGGATGGTCAGCCATCTTGGAAATAGAATTGATGTGTTGGAGAAACCATTTTGGACTATGACACAACAAAACGTGTCACTCACTGAAATTGCAGTAAGCAGTAAGCTATGAATGTATAAATCCAAACTTATCATAATAAATATTTCCATTTTTATCAACCCACATGAATGAGTTTTAAAGCATCTTTAATGGAAAGTATTCCAGATACTCCTTGGGTATCTTCTAGAAGATATCCTGTAGTGACATGGACTGAGATCTGAGATCTGAGATCTGAGTCTATTTCTTAAAACCAATTGTGTGGCAGTTATTAATTGGTTACTTTTTAACTAAACCTATCATAATTATTTCCTCATAAGCTTGACAGACTGCGCACGTCGACTTTTTAATGGAATATTTGTCAGTAATTTTCACACTTTTTTGTTTTTTATAAAATTCGTTTCAAGGAACTGAATTGATTCATCCCCAGCACAAAAGTTAACTTTCTTAAATGAAAGTTTTTCGTGATATAGGGTTACTTGTGATAGACGTAGCTTACTGAATAAACTGATAAATGATGACTGTGTTGTTTGTTTTATAAATGTACCGACGTGTTTTACTATTATTATTATTATTTAAAGGAATGGATACTTTGAGAACCAACCCAACCCGTCTGTTTTGTTGTTTCCTCTGAGATTGTTTTATTTTTCCCTTTGCTGTAAGTTTATAGCTGAAATATTCCAGATTAAATGTGCTGTTTATCGAACTTCTTTTTTTTCTGTATTTCACTAATATGCATTCGGCGGGAAACGAACAGGAAAGAAACCGGAACCAAGTTGCTAATAACGATAACATCTGCCCTTACGGATACGATTATGTTCCTAATACATAAATAATCAGTCCATGATATATTTTCAGCTTCAGATATTGCAGGATGTAAGACAACTGCTAACTCTCCAGAAATAATATCCGATGAGCTTCCTGTAAGTGATCTTCAGGACTCAGGAGATGTCCTGGGTGGTGAGGACCTTGACACACACTCATCTTCCCAACAGAGAGGCACTGACAAATCCCCAGGGATGCGTAAAAACACATGGGAATAGACGGTGTAGGTGAAAGTGGACTTTTCGAACTCAATCAACGCGCGCATGATGCACAAAAATGATGTCGACGTGGGCAGTTTATTAAATATATATATTTATTAAATATATATATATTTCCGAGATAGTACTTGAGTAATAGTAATTTCACCAATGGAACACTATGGAGCCCCATCTGGAGTTACTAGGCGCGCGATACGGTTATTCACTAATAGCCTAACTGTATCAATCAAAGCATTTTAAGCGATATTGCACGCTATTATTGCTTATAAGATAATAGCAATTGTGAGCAAAGTATGCTCTTTATTTGTGCCAAGAAGGGTACTAAAATGCTGAATGAATAAATGACGTGAAAGGGACTTCTAAAAAAAAAAATATATATATATATATATATATACACACACACATGCACACACACACACACACACACACACATAAATACGTACATACACACATATAAAGTGTATTTATATATTTCTATAGCCTATACTAGTCTATACATTTTTACATTTTCAGGTATTTTATCATATCATTTATCAGTTCCTCACTATATTATGTCTAAAATCTAATGTATTATAACTGCTTTAGCGCTTGCAGTAGCTAGATCATAAATGCTAGATTGATGTTTTTAACTTTCTTTGATCTATTTTGTTTTATTTCGCACGTAAAATCTGTCAAACTATTTAGTTCTTTAACCCCACAAGTGTTTTCTTTGGAAATTGTTAGCTTCAAACTTTTTTTCTGCTATTTTAATGATAACATTTCATTTATGACTTAATTTGTTCTTCCTCGCAATCATAATCCGTGGAATAAACGGCGCATCTGTACTCACCGTCTGCATCAAAATGTTTCCAGATATCCAGGAACTGGGATGCGGTCAGCTCTGCCAAGTGAAGGTAGGGAGGCTGCTGTCCTTTGTTTGCCATGTTTTTGTGTATCTGTCCTACTGTCCACAAGAAAATCCCGGGCGAACTTTTACTCGGTCAGAATCAAATTCGCACTGTAAGTCCCCCAGTGCTTTGCAGGGGGTTTTAAATGGGCTGAGTGCTTGCAATCCTTTGGCGCTCATGCGGGTGGCGCAGTAGTCCCAGCATCACCGTTTCATGGCTCAGCACTCGCGCACGTGCTGGGAAAGCTGCTGGAGATGCTCAGCTTCACAGATGCTTCCACAGAAACATGAAGATGGACCAGAATTACTGTATGTAAGCTATTCAACGTTCTGCTCAGCTCCGCTAGCGCAATTTATATTGGTGCTGATACATATGTAAATTATGGAATGACAACAGATGAGCCAGGAACATCCACATTAAAAATACCAACAAAAAAATCCCCTTCCTTTTTTTTTTTTTTGTATGTGTGTGTGAAGGAAATTTGTTTCGGTGCAACTTTTATTTTTATGCATCCAGTGCATTTTCCGTTTGAACTAACTGGGACAATACCCTTTAAAGTCACCGTGAAATCAAAGTGGACAATTCTTGTTTTATGGAATATTATTATTATTATTATTATTTTTCATTCACGTGTGCCCTCCTAATCTTTGCTCAAAATAACTTTCCATCCCCCTTGCGACTTTTTCTGATTTACATTTATTTTTTGCTTCAAATAAAAGTTTGATTGATAAATTGATTGATAAAATTGATAAATGTTGTGATTCTCCTCTTTGCTGGTTGGCTTGGCTAATATTCACTTTATATTCACTGGGTGTTGTTGCAGTTTCAGTGTAGTTTTCCATTGTGTTCTATGTTGATTCAGGCTAAATGATGCCAACATCCTGTAGTGTCTCCTTTCCTTAGTATGTCTCTTGTTATTAATATTAATGTCTCTTGGTATTTTGAATATTTTCCTTCACTAGCAGAAATCAAGCTTTGTGTGTCACCAAGCAACAACACACAGACTGAAAGCCGGTTTGAAGCTGCATATAGGAGAGAAGCAGAATGACAGAGACTTCCTCTTCCTCTTCATTCTGTAATTCCTCCACTCCAGCTTCCTGCTGACTTTTGAGAGAAACCCCTCTATGAGCAAACCTGATATTCTGCTCAGTAGAGTGATAAAAACTGTATAACATTCTAACACTGCTTTAACAAATTATTCTAAATATATGATGCTTGGCAGTATGAGTATAATATGAGCTAGTACAGAGCAGTTGTAGGCTATGTGTTAATGGAAATGCAGTTACATCATTTCTGCACCATTGAACATTCAAATATGTCAGAAGAACTATTATTTTTCTTCATCAACATATTCAAATCTGTCACACTGTTTGTGAATATAGTTTTTGTCCTCTTAGAGGTGCTTGCAATCACAGATAGTGATAAAAGACATCTGTCCCGATGGAGCCCGCAGCATCAAAGGCTAATTATCCCACCGCAGTCAAGCATGCATACTGCTGCCTGCTCCATAGGAACCGGGAACGGAGCATTGGGAAAAGTAATGCTCACTTACCGCAGGGATCCCAAGAACTCAGCAGTAATTACTGCACCCTCACTGCTAAATATGTGTAAGCACCCAGCACATGCGACATGCCAAAAGCTTTAATGCCAATTACAATTGTTTGACAGAAATGGCTCAACTAGGGCTAGATTAATTAAAAATCCACACACTTAATCACATTTCACACGTCCCGTAGAGAGCCAGGGGCTTATGAGGACCGTCTTCGCGGTCAGGGCATCAGAACACTAATCTTGATTATGTGAATAAACAGACGCTTAATTTAATTCTGTATTGAGTCAGGTCAAAGGTGATGACTGATTTGTCTGACTGAGAGTTTCCTGACCTTGTCCAACAAAACTAGCAGACTTAGTAAGAGCTTTACCATGCAAATCTGGATCAACAAACAGCTGGTGTTTGCAACTTTCATTTATTGGTTATAGAATATTTTCTTAAGATGAGTTTAGCTGTTAACAGCTCTGAGAAGAGAATGTATTTTCCTGTTAAATGGATTGTAATTGATTTTAAATTGCAAAATAAAACATAATTTTTATTTAATTGCAAGTGAGTCTAATTTAAATGAATTGAACTAATTTTTTAGATGGGAATGCAAGTTTATCAAGGCAAACTTTGAATATTGGCTCATGAAAGACTTCTGAAAGTTTTGGCAAAAAATAAAAGGTTTTGAAGTTTTATAATGTATAGCCTTTATGAGATGGGTGGATGGATGGATGGATGGATAGATAGATAGCTAGATAGAGAGATAGATCAGTTTTCAAATTGTTTTGTTGACTATACATATAATGTGTAGGCCAACTGAAAAATTATTTTCATAAATCATTAAGCATTTTAAACAAAATGCACTATAGTTATAAAGATAACTGCATTTGAAAGCTGTTATATTGTACCAACATGATAAAAAAATTGCATGCTTTTGACCTTATTAATTATTACATGACATGGATAAATTGCCAAATTATAACTTTTAGCAGTCCATTCAGACTACACTTATCAAAAGCAGAAGAGCTTTCACTCACTTTCAAGGTTGCTGTGCTTCAGACATACTATCGTTTCTCCCCTGTGAATGCTTAGCTGTTTATGTGAAGTGAAATATGAGATTCTACTTCCACTAAGGGCAATGTCTCACACTGGATTGTCATTCCCTGTAGTTCATTTGAGGGGGAGACAAATGTGACTTCTGTTGTGTACTGAATGAATTTATATGTCTAACCTTAGGCTGGAGGTCCAGGTTATAAGGGGAGATTAATTTGGTCTGTATTCACTGAATGTGAAAATGTTTTGGAGACGATAGAAAACTGTTAAATAGAAGTTCACCCAAAAATTAAAACAAAAAATTAATTGGCAAGACCTTTTAATGTCCAGTTCTCACAATTAATTATGAATTTTGCCTCAATAATCTCCCAATTTGCTGCTTATTAATAGTTAGCTAGTAGGGTGGTTGTTAAATTTAGGTATTGGGGTAGGATTAGGGATAAAGGTCATGCAGAATATGTGCTTTATAAGCACTAATAAACATCCAATATGTTAATAATAGGAATGCTAATAAGTGACTAGTTAATAGTGAAAAATGGTCCCTATACTAAAGTGTTACCATTTAAATAAATAAATAAATAACTTACAAGTTTTTATTGAAATGGGGGTAAGTAAAAAGACACAATTTTCATTTTTGGGTATACTATCCCTTTAAGAAAAGAGATTTGGTAACACTTTATTTTGAAGGTGTCCTTGTCACATGTTACATGTACTTACTATTATAATAACAATAAATTATGCATAATTACATGCAAGTAATCCTAAACCAAACCCTAATCCTAACCCTACGTGTAGGCCTAGTTAATTATTTTAACTCCGTACTTAAATGTATAATTACACTGTAACAAGGACACCTTAAAAGGATACTCCACCCCAAAATAAAATTTTTGTCATTAATCACTTACCCCCATGTCGTTCCAAACCCGTAAAAACTCTTCAGAACGCAATTTAAGATATTTTGGATGAAAACCGGGAGGTTTGAGACTGTCATATAGACTGCCAAGTAAATAGCAGTGTCAAGGTCCATGAAAGTTATGAAAGTCGTCTACAGAATACTCTTATATGAAGCGACGGGAACACTTTTTGTAAGCGAAGAAAACAAAAATAACGATTTTATTCAATAATTTCTTTGTCAACGGTCTCTCCATATCACCATATGCTGTGTATGCTCTTTTATGTCATCCGCGCCACAAGGATGCGCTGTTTTATTTCAAAACAAAGCTAAATACATGTAGAAACAGCGCATCCTTGTGGCGTGGATGACACAGAAGAGCATATGGTGATACGGAGAGACACAGAGGAGTGTCATACCTTTTATGGACTTTGACACTGTTATTTACTTGCCAGTCTATGGGACAGTCTCAAGTTTTATGAAAACTAAAAAGTAGACGGACCCATTTCAATACTGCTTGCAAACTCATCCTGTTTACAGCTTGTCTGAGTTTGAGGGGTTTGTAGCGATTGGAGAGGTTATTCATCTATACCTGTGCTCTGTCTAGACAGCGCTGCCATGAGGCGGAGTGTTTCGGTGTGATCCTGAGGAATAAACATTTCCATTTGTCATTGACGAGAGGAAGCACGTAAATCACAAGCTTCCATCAGAGAAGCCTGATCCAGCAACATCTACATTCCTGCTGAATGTTTGGAACAGAGATTTTGTACAGGCTGCATTTATTACGTGTTCCAGGTGGCATTTTGCCGTATATACAGGCACAAACTCCAAGGTCAAGGGCCTAACATCTGCATGAATTACATTAAAATACTTACCTGTAGTCCTTTTACTGCTGAGAAATGAAACTGAAAATTAAAACGTAGGCTAATATGTCTATAATAGACTATACTTCATAGTCAGAAGCTGTTGTCCTCTTATCAGACAACCTTTCATAGAGGTTATAGAAGGACTGGGGATCTAATATGATCTACAGGGCAAAAACGTCAATCAATACGCTGTGAAAGTGACAGTGAACTAATATGATCATTGAGGAATAGTCCGTCAATACCATCTGCTTGCCTTGTCACTCAGTTCTTGGCTGTACTCCAGTGATCTGCCTGCTGACGGTTGAGTTTAGAAGTATGGAAAGTCTTTATTCAGCAGAGATGTCTCAGTCTGTTTCCTCTATATCTCCAATTCCACCTTTACAGTGTGATTGATCAAATTCCTCCAAATACAGTGGGGTCCAAAAGTCTGAGACCACTAGTAAAAAATTGCTTCTATTTTGTATGTTTAGTTCATTTAAATCTAGTTTACATGTAATACCTAATACATACAAGTTATATTTGAATGAATGAATAATTTGAAATGAATGAATACTTTAATTGTAAATGAAAATTTAAATTAAAAAGTAAAATGAACATCACAAGTTTGTGTAAAAAACTTCTCCATCATCATTTCTGAGTGATCTAAAGGGCATCCTGAAGCAAGAACATGTCTACAAAGAGTCACATGATCAATGCCGCTGCAAAGTCAATATTTACCTACTAAGTACAGAATCTTAAATATTTATTTAACTTTGTCATGAAGTTCTATTTTTTTTACTTATATGTGATTTTAAATCCCAGAATTTGAATTTGAAGTAAAGCAAGTGTGTACAACATTTGTAATGTTATATTTCATTTAATCATTAAATTTAAAATAATTGTCACTATATACATTACCAAGGCTGCATTTGTTTGATGAAAACAGTAATATTGTATTAGAATAATAATTTAAAACAACTGTTTTTTAATATATATTTTTGCATAATATAATTTTTTTTTTTAGAAATCATGATACATTATTTTTCATATTTTTTGTCATTTATTTTGTGTCTGTCAGTTGTATTCAATATTTCAAAAATTATGCCTGTAGTTTTTATTAATTTTTATTTCCATATTACTTATAGTTATTTCAAGTTAAAGTATTTGAAAACATTAACTTAAAATACATTTTTAATATTATATTTTATTTTGGTTTACATTTATTTTATTTCAGGTAACACTTTTATTATGCTTTTAGTTTATTTAAATATAATAATCCTATCTTTCACAATTTTGCACTCCACTGTATATTAATGAGACAGAGGATTATCATTTTAGCAAGAGAGATGTCATGAATGTGGATGTAAGGAAGGCACTGACCTTTGAACAATGCTCAGAATTACATCCCTACTGTCTCTCTCACTCAACTGTGGCCTGTGTATGGATAAATGAGATCTCTCTTTCCAATAAGGTCCCTCTTCCTCAGTGGATTCCCTGTTCCAAGAATGGGTATAGATGGTTAATGCCAGCATGTCCCCTGGGTTTTCTCTCACTCTTCCTGTGTCCCTTGCTGCAAACATGATTTGAGAGAGATGGTGAGATATAAATAAAGTGTAGCTCTCTATCAAGCACACGATCACAGCAGGCTGATCAAAGTGAAATGAAAAAGAAAAATCATGGGAGTGATTGTAGCGTGGAGGGATGTGTTGGGAGGGTAGAGTGTGAAATACCAGCCTTCTGATTTAAAGGTCTGTTATGCCCAAGATATCAGAGATTTGTTCGTGAAGATACAGTATGTGAACGTCTGCATGAGAGACATAGTTTTGGGAATTAAAGGGATACTCCACCCAAAATGAAAATTTTGTCATTAATCACTTACCCCCATGTTGTCCAAACCTGTGAAAGCTTCGTTCGTCTTCGGAACACAATTTAAGATATTTTAGATGAAACCGGGAGGCCTGTGACTATCCCATAGACTGGCAAGTAAATAACAGTGTCAAGGTCCATAAAAGGTATGAAAGTTGTCTTCAGAATACTCCATCTGAAATCAGATGTGCAATCTGGGTTATATGAAGCGACGGGAACACTTTTTGTAAGCGAAGAAAACTAAAATAACGACTTTTGTTTTCTTTGCTTACAAAAAGTATTCTCGTCACTTCATAAAGTTACGGTTGAACCACTGATGGCAGATGGAGTATTCTGATGACGTCTTTCATACCTTTTATGGACCTTGACACTGTTATTTACTTGGCAGTCTATGGGACAGTCACAGGCCTCCCGGTTTTCACCCAAAATATCTTAAATTGTGTTCCTGAAGACGAACAAATTTGGAACGACATGGGGGTAAGTGATTAATGACAAAATTTTCATTTTGGGGTGGAGTATCTCTTTAAAATACATACAGGTCCTTCTCAAAAAATTAGCATATTGTGATAAAAGTTCATTATTTTCCATAATGTAATGATAAAAATTAAACTTTCATATATTTTAGATTCATTGCACACCAACTGAAATATTTCAGGTCTTTTATTGTTTTAATACTGATGATTTTTGCATACAGCTCATGAAAACCCAAAATTCCTATCTCAAAAAATTAGCATATTTCATCCGACCAATAAAAGAAAAGTGTTTTTAATACAAAAAAAAGTCAACCTTCAAATAATTATGTTCAGTTATGCACTCAATACTTGGTCGGGAATCCTTTTGCAGAAATGACTGCTTCAATGCGGCGTGGCATGGAGGCAATCAGCCTGTGGCACTGCTGAGGTGTTATGGAGGCCCAGGATGCTTCGATAGCGGCCTTAAGCTCATCCAGAGTGTTGGGTCTTGCGTCTCTCAACTTTCTCTTCACAATATCCCACAGATTCTCTATGGGGTTCAGGTCAGGAGAGTTGGCAGGCCAATTGAGCACAGTAATACCATGGTCAGTAAACCATTTACCAGTGGTTTTGGCACTGTGAGCAGGTGCCAGGTCGTGCTGAAAAAACGAAATCTTCATCTCCATAAAGCTTTTCAGCAGATGGAAGCATGAAGTGCTCCAAAATCTCCTGATAGCTAGCTGCATTGACCCTGCCCTTGATAAAACACACAGTGGACCAACACCAGCAGCTGACATGGCACCCCAGACCATCACTGACTGTGGGTACTTGACACTGGACTTCAGGCATTTTGGCATTTCCTTCTCCCCAGTCTTCCTCCAGACTCTGGCACCTTGATTTCCGAATGACATGCAAAATTTGCTTTCATCCGAAAAAAGTACTTTGGACCACTGAGCAACAGTCCAGTGCTCCTTCTCTGTAGCCCAGGTCAGGCGCTTCTGCCGCTGTTTCTGGTTCAAAAGCACACGCCTGTGCACGGTGGCTCTGGATGTCTTCTACTCCAGACTCAGTCCACTGCTTCCGCAGGTCCCCCAAGGTCTGGAATCGGTCCTTCTCCACAATCTTCCTCAGATTCCGGTCACCTCTTCTCGTTGTGCAGCGTTTTTTGCCACACCTTTTCCTTCCCACAGACTTCCCACTGAGGTGCCTTGATACAGCACTCTGGGAACAGCCTATTCGTTCATAAATTTCTTTCTGTGTCTTACCCTCTCGCTTGAGGGTGTCAATGATGGCCTTCTGGACAGCAGTCAGGTCGGCAGTCTTACCCATGATTGCGGTTTTGAGTAATGAACCAGGCTGGGAGTTTTTAAAAGCCTCAGGAATCTTTTGCAGGTGTTTAGAGTTAATTAGTTGATTCAGATGATTATGTTAATAGCTCGTTTAGAGAACCTTTTCATGATATGCAAATTTTTTTAAATAGGAATTTTGGGTTTTCATGAGCTGTATGCCAAAATCATCGAGAAGGGTCTGGCTGCAGACTTGCATTCTCAGACTTGCAGTCTCAGACACTTGCGCTTCCGCTAGTGACATCCGTCTTTTTTATTTTGTTCTATTTATTGATTACTTTTTGTTTGAATCTCTCATCATTTTACAACAGTAGCCAGGTGATGAAGACAAGAAAAAAGAAACAAAATTACGAAGTCACTTGCACTCTCAGCTACCTGCGACGTCACTTGCAATCGACACAAATCGTATGTGTTTCCAATGGAGACAAGACGCTGTGGTGATTAAACGATTAAAACTAATTTAGTACCGTAACGTACAGGGTCCTGCAAGAAAAAGACAAGACCCGCAAATCCGCGGCCACAGAACAGCAGAATATGAACGCAATGCACAAAGTCTCTCGTTAAGCGTTTCATTTCATTATAAATAAAACGCATAGCTTAATGGACAAAGACAAAGAAATAAAAAAGCTGTAGACAGTTATTCTATATGGAAAAAACGCTTAACGCGAAACTTTGCATGTTGCATTTATTCTGGGCTCACCTGGTTGCCTGTACATATTGTTTATGTATATTTTAATAATGAAGAGGAGCATATTGAGTTTCTTCTTTATCTTCTTAGTCTATTATTATGCCACATTATGCCATGTTTTGCGCCTGTTTTGCCATGTTTTATACATTATTCGTTATATTAATAAACTATATTGAATTTGATATTTGAATAGCATCTTAATACATTAATAGGCCACATTAAGTGTTTATGTTTTCTACGGGAGGAAAACGCTTAATGAGAGACTTTGCGCATTGCATTCATATTCTGCTGTTTTGTGGCCACGGATTTGCGGGTCTTTTTTTTTTTTCTTGCAGGACCCCTGTACGTGATGTTACTAATTTAGTTTTAATCGTTTAATCACCACAGCGTCTTGTCTCCATTGGCAACATGCACGATTTGTGTTGGTTGCAAGTGACTTCGCAGGTAGCTGAGAGTGCAAGTGGCGATTGCAAGTGACTTCGTAATTTAGTTTCTTTTTTCTTGTCTTCAACACCTGGCTGCTGTTGTAAAATGTTGAGAGATTCAAACAAAAAATAAATAGAACAAAATATAAAATAAAGACTGCAAGTAATGTCACTACTGGAAGTGCAAGTGTCTGAGAGTGCAAGTCTGAGAGTGCAAGTCTGAGAATGCAAGTCTGAGAGAGCAAGACCAATTTGAACCTTCAAACACGTCCCACACAAATCATCAGTATTAAAACAATAAAAGACCTGAAATATTTCAGTTGGTGTGCAATGAATCTAAAATATATGAAAGTTTAATTTTTATCATTACATTATGGAAAATAATGAACTTTTATCCCAATATGCTCATTTTTTGAGAAGGACCTGTAGGTATTGTTTTGAATAGATTGGGAGAAATCCACCATTGAACCATAAAATTAATAAATCTTACTTAAGATTGAAACTTTTTTACTTAACCTACTGTACTAAGATATTTTTTCATTAAAATTCCAAAAATTTTTTTTGTAGTGCTATCAGTCTAATGCTGTCTGAAATACATGAAGACCCAGGAATGAAGAACGCTGAGCTAAAAGTTGCATTTCAGAGGAAAACAGCTACAGAGAGAAACAAGATTTTCAAATGAGATAATATGTCAGAGAGTGAGAGAGCAGAACATTAATGTGTAAGATCAAAACAATTTCCTCTGTTCCTCTAGAAAAGCATTGAGTGGAAGTACCGTCACTGCTGTGCACATCATGGGCATCAAGCCCTGAATATTTCAGCAAATGGCCCGTCGCTAATTGCATACGAGTTACCTCTTCACTAATGGCACACAGGGACTGTGATGTTTCAGGGCAGAGTCAGCACAACTGGATTTCCATAAATATTTTGTGAAAGTCTGAATAACAGACTGATCTGCAGCTCTGTTATCATTGGCAAGGGCAGAGGCGTCGTCTGACAGATTAACCTCTTTTCTCTAAAAGATTGTTTCCTCCAAAAATCTGGTGTGTGCAGAAGATTCTAGCACAGATCTCTCACACATCTGCCATATGAAATACAAAATGGAATCAGTATTCATGGACTGCTTTTCACTATACTGTCACTACACTGAAGAAATATCACGTCAAAACAATTTTTTTACTTCGAAATTGCTAGTAAGTTTCACAAATATTTAAAAAGAAAGAGCAAGTAAAATTGATTTAAACGTACTTTGATATACTGAGTGGATATGTTGCATTATGTTTTACTTTAAGGTTTTTGCTTGGTGACAGACTAGCTGCAAGATGTTGTTAATGTTTTATTTCATCACTACTTCAGAGGTAGGTTGGCATGCTTTATCAATAATGTAGTGACATGAGGGGGTTAAGTGGGATGCCTATTCATTCACTTACATGTGTTTTGCAGGCTGTAATGTATTCAAACTACTTCTGATCTTGCTATATATGCATTGCAGGAAATTATTCATATTGATCACTGCAGGGCCTTTGCTATAAACACAAGATAAAATCTTATATTTAGTCTTATATTTAATATGACATGAAAGACTGTGCAGTTTTCATCTCTGAGTTTTGATATACTGTAAATAAATGCACAGGATCTCAGAATTGGAAAATGGAAGGACAGAACACAAAGGATTACACCACCACACAGCAATTCATTTTTTATATTTTAATATTTGAGTGAAAATAAAGTTTAAATACATCCCATTCCTATAGACATTTAAAAATCTATCAAATATCTCTAATAATTTCAAAAAGATTTGTCCATATATATATATTTTTTTCAGAAAACATAAATTTAATCAAAAACATAGAAACTTCTGTAAATTTCTTTGGAAACATCTAGAAAAGTTAATAACTAAAAAGATAAAATATGTAATTTATGTAATATATTAATTGATTATTTAGCACCTAATTGCACTGTAACTCCTTATTTTGTATTTGCAACTGAATTCCCTTTCATACAGTTGAGAAAATTACATAATTGTATTGCAGTGTAAGTTTGTCCCTTTTCATGTTTGTTCTGTAACTCTTTTTTCAAGAGATAATGACAAGAATTATACTTATGTAATGCTTCTATTTTCAGTTGTTCTAAACATGCATTTCAGGAAGGATGTGAATGCATTATACAGTATATTTGTCATATTATTACCTAGTCTCACAGTGATATTTTAGTACTACAGTATACACCGCAGTATGGATAATATCAACTGTAAACAAAATTAACCTAGCCTAAATTTTGACTCAGAGAGTCTTGAGGGACTGGAAAGTTCATAAAGTTACTTTAACTCTGAATAAGATACATGAGAAGCATTAAGGAGCATATACTGCATGTCATTCT
Source organism: Cyprinus carpio (assembly GCF_018340385.1). Lineage (NCBI taxonomy): Eukaryota > Metazoa > Chordata > Actinopteri > Cypriniformes > Cyprinidae > Cyprinus > Cyprinus carpio. The sequence goes on along the minus strand of NC_056614.1, from coordinate 16,685,387 downwards.
ACATTGTTAGCTGTCTAAGTGCAAATCAAGCATATCAAGATTTTTGTACTAAATTTGGTAAATGCGGTACACTACATTTTTGCCACTAAATTGCTGACTAGCTTCTGGAGGTCTTCGGTTCGCATACGGGTGGTTCCCAGGACCTCTTCATGATTAGCCTTTTCTGTGCTGTTGTAGTCAGTCACTACTTTGTTGGTAATAAGGGAGAGTCCAAACACACGCATGCCACAGTGACGAGCGACCACCACCTCTGGAACGGTACTCATACCTAATTACAGAGAAACTGCATTTATTTGATGAAAAAACAATAATACTGTGAAATATTGTTACTATTTAAATAACTGTTTTCTATTTTAATATATTTTCAAAACAATTTATTCCTGTGATGGCAAAGCTGAATTTTCAGCAGCCATTACTCCAATCTTAAGTGTCACATGATCCTTCAGAAATCATTCTAATATGCTGATTTGGCACTCATCATTACCAGTGTTGAACAGCTGCATGGCTTAATATTTTTGTAGAAACCATTATATATATTTTTTGATGAAACAATGAAGTTAATAAGAACAGAATTCATTTGAAATAGAAATCTTATGTAGTATAAAGAAATGCCACTTTTTTAACCAATTTAATGCATCCTTGCAGAATAAATTACAAATAAAAATTCTAAAATCGAACGATACTTTGCATACGCATTTATATAAGCTGTAATACACACACTATGTCTTACACACTCAAAACATTTTTGATAATAGTGTTATGTAGCCTTACAGTACATACCCACAGCATCCGCCCCAAGGATCTGTAGAACCCTGCATTCTGCAATCGTCTCATAGCACGGTCCTGCCAACATGCAGTAAACACCCTCCTGGAGGAAAGAGTCACAGCCTAGTTCTTGGGCCGTCTCCCTGGCCATCCGTGCAAAGTCTCTATCATAAGCATCAGACATGCAGGGAAAGCGCACTCCAAATCTACAGGGACAGAACACAAATGTCAGTGAACATTGGACTGCTTGCAGAAATCATTAGAGAAATGCTTGTAAGATTATATAGCAAGGTTAATAGCAGAACGAAGACTGAACTGTTAAAAACAAAGCCACAAATCAAAAGTATTCATCTAATGCTATTCTTCAAATTCTGGTGTTAGGTAGAATTCGGTTTCTTTAATTATAATTATAAAAAATGATCTCAAATCTATATGATTGGGTTTTAATAACACATTAAACATCTGACTATACTGCATAGCAATTCACCTTTCCTCATTGCGTCCACACAGGGGATTTTGGCCTGCAAAGCCAGGCATATTGATATGGTCTTTGATCAACATGATGTCTCCCATTTTAAATTTAGAATTGAGTCCTCCAGCAGCATTGGTCACAATCAGAGTCTCAATCCCGAGTAGGAAAAACACTCTTACTGGATATGTGACCTAAAACAGAACAATAGTATAAGATTTAGAGACAAAAACCATTCTCATTTTTATGAAACAGGAAATTAAAGCTTGAATATGATCTGATATATGTCATTAAAACCATATAGTAGGCTATAACTGTATCCCCTCCTCCCCATTTGTCTAACTTCATACATTTTCTGTTATTAAGTACATTTTATAATTGAAAATAGTTCTTCCCTCATGTGCATTGAATTAAGAAATTGTGAAACAAATACATGACTGCTTTTTTACAACACAGGCAAGAATATGGACAGTGATTTCAATCACTCATAAAAACCATGCTTTAAATCATAATGTCATATTTCACTTGGCTTCTGCAACAAAGAGCAAGCACTGTCTGTGTGTTTCTGAACATTATTTAACCTGAACACAAATGTTGGAATGTTGTAAAAGTTTATAGGAGAAGACAAGGTGATTTGCCAAAGGTTAACTATGATCATCTCTGTTATACGTAAAACTGCTGATTGCTCTGCTTATATGAAAAGTCAGTGGTTAAGTACAGAATAACCTCTGTGTTACTGTTGTGGTATATAATTGCTAAAGCAACAGAAACACTAAGATGATTCTTAAATTTGATTCATTATTGTAAAGTGTTACCAAGATGTTTTAATCATCAACTGACAGTGTCCCTTCCCCCCACCCCCAGATTTTCTATCCAATCCCATATGCTTTTGCATGCTCTGATTTTGTTCTATGCTCATACTTTTTCTTGTGAAGTACAGGTGGGAGATTGACTGGTGCAATATTATAGTATGCCTTATCCATTGAGAATTCAATTTTCCCTTTGAGATTTTAAGCATGATACTTACTGTGGCAATGTTATAGCCCTCATAGAAGTGGAAGCGGCCTTGCATGCAAACACACTGCTTTCCATTCAGCTCTCCAAACACCAGCTGACCTTTATGTCCTTGGACTAAAGAGGCATGAGGTAGACTATTAAATGTTTGTTAATGCAAACAATAACCACATAATGGCAGTGAAATGATAAAGGACACGTTTTTTAATCTTTGTGTAGTCAGTGAACAGATTATGAAATAAATTCTCTGAAAATCTAACATCTCACACCTGTGCTTTGGGGAAAGCGGGGGATATTGTGGTAAGGAAATACTTTCTTGTTGTCCAGCAGGTCAGCCAATCCACCGAGTCCTGAACCACAGATAATTGCCACTTTGGGCCTGATATCTGTGTTAGCAAGCAGCCAATCTGCGGTTTCTTTGTAGTCCTCATAGCTGTAGCTATATAGAAACAAAACATGTTTTTTGCTTAATTTTTTCATTAGTGGGGCTGGTGTCATTCATGCATCAAAAAACACTTTTGCTGGATAATATCTGACTAATATCCTACTTGGTTATGAAATAAGGAGGTGTCAGAATTATCTGTATTACACACACATGCTAATGTCAAATGACCTGTCAAGTACAGTGATCCAATCAAGTAGCTTTCAGAGTGAGCAAGTCAATTAAAAGCAATAAAAGCAGAAGTATATACAGTACTGCAGTAACAAAATTGTTTTGTTTTTTATACATATTATATTATCTAATTATTTATCCTTGTCACTTGCAATGCTATTGTGTTGGATATGTTGAATTATCTCTTTGACTGTCATTTACCTGAACAATCGCTGTAGTAAATGATTTCCAGTATCTGTCTGCGTGTGTGAGCTACTGTATAACTGCTGGTCTTGTTACCATACAAGACTAATGGATGACCAGTGGAGTAGATATAAATCCATTTTTGAGCTGTAACTATATGAAATAACTACAGTATACTAATGGTCTGTGCTCATCTCTGGATTTTGCTTGGGTCTCAGCTATCAAAGCAATCTACTGTATTTTTCATTTGTAGCAAACTGTAAATAGCTTTGTTATCAATTATTGTATTTATATAGTCAGCTGAAAAGTAGTGTTAACAGTACACACAGCCTCGTTTTCACTCCTGTCAAAGATTAAATATGGCTTACCCGTGACTAAGGTTCATAGATGACGCTTTTTTCAGAGTAGGTAGTTCAAAATTCACTTGTAGTGTTTTAGGCTGTTAGTCATTATGACATTATGCTTTCTTGTTGTCAAAACGTGTCTGTCATTATATAACATGAAGCACCGTCATACTCTGAATTATTTTATAGTCTTTTGAAACTGAAACAACAATGACCCATTCATACTGAATTGCTTTCATAGTTGGACTGCCCACTTTTATTATCAGAAATTCTTTCATAGCTGGGAAAATATCGGGTAGGAAGAGCTGTAAGCATGCGCTGTCCGTGGTGCTGCAGGGCGTTGCGGGATCAGCACTTTCCATTCAGAGCTTCAAACACTACGTGACTCCATAACGCTCAATGAGAGTGCACAATAGGCCTCTTATTTTACAATCACAGCGCTGCCACCCTTACCCCCACTGCCTTTTTTTTTTACTTTGACAAGGTCTGCCAACAGCCATGATCTCCTTATTTGGGACGGTTCTCGTAGCTGTTTATTCACAGCTTTTATAGCGAAGCCTGTCGCTTTAAGAGCTGCGTATTATTCTGGGCGAATCCACAAAGCTGAATAGCAGGATTCTCTTACGTAACCATAGTTATGAGGAGCTAATTTTATAGCTTTTTTATAGATAATATGTTATTAAAAATGATGAATTTCATTCGAGCTTCTAATCTGCAACAAATGCTCTTTTTTACGGTGGAACTTGAGGGCTCATACTAGAGGAAGAATGGGAATGAGATCGCCATCCAAACACTTAGGGTACTAAAAATCCTCTTGAGGATAGAGACTGCGTTGTTAAGCATATAGGTATTGTTCTCGCATTTTCTTCAGGTTGATCTATAATGTAAAGCCCTGTTTGATGATGATATAACGTAAATAAAGAGCGACAGTTGTCATGGCGACTACTGACGAATGTAATCCCATATTTTTTCACAATAAGATTTCATTTAGACAGTCTGATATGATGTAGGATATTGATTTGGCAGGTCTGCTATGCTGTAAGGCAGCGAATCTGGCGCATTATGTTCGTTTTTCCCCTTACCTGCACTCGCTGGATGTTGACATGTCCGCAGCGGCTGGTCGGGAAACGGTTGCCAGGAGGAATAATACAGAGCAACCTGAGCGAGAGGTCAAACACCCGACGGTCTCGTGGGAAGGGTGGCGTGACGGAGGAGGAGTCCGTCTTAAAACTGGTTTCTTAAACAGCGCTCGTTGATCTAATCCAATTTTCTGTCAGAATGGGCCGCTCACTGACCCGAGTTAAAGAGCCTTGAGAACTGTCATCCTGCCAGGACCAGCACAGACGTGTCGTGGTGCCTCACAGCAGGGGAAATAACGTGTTCCTGTGTAACGTTAGTTTAACCAGAGTGTCCGGTTAAACTGTCATTTGTCACTAGCAGAGATTATGGACGCTTTTTAAAATACCAACACACTACTTTGACACAGTTTCGTCTACTGCCCTAGCTAAATATTTTCACTCTTAAAACTAAACTAAATAATAAATGAAGTTCGTCAGTAGGTCTTTGAAGTCACTTAGATTCAACAGTTGACCCGCCTCTTATAAACCTACCAAACTAATTCTCTGCTGTAATGGGTTTTTGAGTTAGTTATGGTTCTTTGGGGATTAGAAAAAGCTCTTGATGTTTTATTATACAGTACATTCTTCAGATCAGTGCATTGGTTTCTCTTTAAAGCAGGGCTGTAACCACTATGAACATTAAGGGGACATTGATTGGTCAGATTAGTGATTGATCAATGGGTTTCTTTAGTGGTCAATTCTTAAGTTGCTATAAAATATGATTCTTCATGTCATCAGATTGTCAAATCCTTTCTGCTTGTGTTTTATGCATGTATTGTTTGTGGACTATAGGTAAATGTAACATATATAAAACTTTAGTCTAATTTTAAATGTAAAATAAACCACATTTGAAATATTTAAAGTTAATACTTTGAGAAAGACACTTTCTAATGTGAAAAAGAAGTGCACTTAATTATATTGTATGTGCACTTAGTGTACTTGCAGATAATATAATATTAATAAAAAAGGCCACTTAAGGGTACTTAAAGAAAATACACTTTCATTACTTTTTTTTAACATAGCTAATTTTTAAAAGTGCAGTTTGTTATAATGTAAAATTAAAAATTTAATGTAGAGTGCATTTTAAATTATTATGTTTTAATAATCTTTTGCTTTGAAGAAATACACTTATTTAAAATTTATTAAATAACATATTAAAGTACTTCATTTTTTAATTTTAACTGTAGTGTTATTAAAATTTAAACTATATATATTTTAAATGTAGTAATTTGTAACTTTATTAGCCTATTACAAATATGTAATTACCAATATATTAAAATAGATGACATACAAGTTTTAACAGAAATTACTTACAATTTTTGTTTATCATAAATGCTTTTCAGCAGCTACATTCTGCAGTACATCAACCATATCAACTCAAAAATACGAATTATAAAGTTACATGAATTCATGTAATTTAGTCTAATTAGGTATGCCAAAAATACACTCTTAAAGGGATACCCCAAAATGAAAATTTTGTCATTAATCACTTACCCCCATGTCTTTAGAAACCCGTAAAAGCTTCATTCGTCTTCGGAACACAATTTAACATATTTTGGATGAAAAACCGGGAGGCCTGTGACTGTCCCATAGACTGCCAAGTATATAACAGTGTTAAGGTTCATAAAAGGTATGAAAGTCGTCGTCAGAATACACCATCTGCCATCAGACGTGCAAGGGTTATATGAAGCGACGGGAACACTTTTTGTAAGCGAAGAAAACAAAAATAACGACTTTATTCAACAATTCCTTTGTCAACAGTCTCCTTTGTGTCTCTCCATATCACCATATGCTGCGTATGCTGTTCTATATCATCCGCGCCACAAGGATGCACTGTTTCTATGTGTATTTAGCTTTTATTTTACAAGAAAACAGCGCATCATTGTGGCGCAGATGATACAGAAGAGCATACGCAGCATACAGTGATATGGAGAGAGACAGAGGAGACTGTTGACAAAGGAATTGTTGAATAAAGTCGTTATTTTTGCTTTCTTCGTTTACAAAAAGTGTTCCCGTCGCTAACAGACATGAATCCTAAAAACGAATAATGTCCAAGCAAGTTTTCACTTTACACCTACCTCTGACTATAGGCATAAGATTTAGTCTCAGACGTAGCACTACACCGAGATGGTGCATCGGGTATAAATTCTACACACGACTTAAAGTGCATTTTACGTCCGGCCTAGTCTTACGATCGGGTGTACGTCCAGCTGGTGCAACTGGCCCCTGAAGTTTGCAGACGACACTACCATCATCGGTCTCATCCAGGACGGTGACGAGTCTGCTTACAGACAAGAGGTTGAGCAGCTGGCTGTCTGGTGCAGTCTTAACAACCTGGAGCTGAACACACTCAAAACAGTGGAGATGATAGTAGACTTCAGGAGAAACCCCCCTACACTCCCCCAACTCACCATCATAGACAGAACTGTGGCTGCAGTGGAGTCATTCAGATTCCTGGGAACCACCATCTCTCAGGACCTGAAGTGGGACAATGGCATTGACTCCATTGTGAAAAAGGCCCAACAAAGGTTGTACTTCCTTCACCAGCTGAGGAAGTTTAACCTGCCACAGGAGCTGCTGAAACAGTTCTACTCAGCCGTCATTGAGTCTGTCCTGTGCACTTCAATAAACTGTCTGGTTTGGTTCAGCTACAAAATCAGACATCAGAAGACTACAGAGAACGGTTCGGACTGCTGAAAGGATTATTGGTACACCCCTGACCACCCTTCAAGAACTGTATACATCCAGAGTGAGGAAAAGGGCTCAGAAAATCACTCTGGATCCCTCACATCCAAGTTACACCCTTTTTGAACTTCTGCCATCTGGCCGGCGCTTCAGAGCAGCAAATACCAGGACAGCCAGGCACAAGAACAGTTTCTTCCCCCAGGCAATCTACCTCATGAACAGAAATGTTCCCCACTTATGCAATAAAAAACGTGCAATATCCTTATATTTATTTGTTATCACCTCCAACCTAGTACATCCCTGCATCTCACTCTATTCTATTCCATTTTATCATCTATAGCACAACTGTTTATTTATTTATTTATTTTTTTTTTTTTTTAATTTATTAGCAATATTTGTCTATTTATATTCCTTTCTTTCTTTTTTTTTCCTGTGTGTTGTTGTTGACTGTGTGTACTGGAAGCTTATGTCACTAAAACAAATTCCTTGTATGCGCAAGCATACTTTGAAATAAAGCTCTTTCTGATTCTGATTCATATGTAGTTGGTGCAAAATCTTAAACTGCATTTCATGTTATGACAAGAGATGCACCACACCCATGTTTATTTATGTATTATGCTATTATTGTGCTATTTTGCATACATGCACAACACTCTTACTTTTGGAACAACTGCTGGGTGGGTGAGAAAAGGAAAAAGAGAAAAGAAAATGACCTTAATAAAGTAACAATGAATGTAAAATGGCTGAGTGAGTGAAATGATTGTCTTCTTCAGTATAAATCATTGTATAAAAAGGCAAATAGTTGTAATTTTGATATCTTTTGTACATTGTTGAAGGTATGAAAGAGATGTGTATTTGCTTTGGTAGGAATGACAGACTGTTACACTTAATAGTAGTCAGAAAAAAACCCTCCAGGATTTTAGTCTAATTTCATAAATCTACTGCTGAGAACCTAAATGTGTTAAATAAAATGTTTATCAAATATGTTTATTCTGCCATCGTTTCCTGCCATAAGATTATGGTGTCTTGTACAGTCTCCTCTTTACTGTTCTTTGAGATTGTAATCAAGGGAAAGGTACAGTTTGTTTGTGGTTTAAGTTGCTATGGTACAGATGCACTCACCTACTAAACTTTCAGCGAATCACAGGGCGTCTTTGTACACGCAGACCAATCAATGTGCTGTTTACTGAGAACGTTCAGCGTCTCGGTGCCATGGCGACCGCTGTCATGGTAACCACCACGCTCAAAGCTGAGAAATGTGCGCTTGAGGAAGAGCCTTCACAAGAAAAGGGCTGGAATTGAAAAATCTTTATTAATTTTATTGTTCTGACACTTAGCTCATAATGTAGCCGTGTGGTTATTTTATAAACATCAATTTTAAACGTGTTGTGTTTCGGATAAACACAACATTACCAATGAAGCGTCCTAGCGTGCGAACGGCGACTAGCCACCTTCTTCTCTGTTAAACATTTCTCGCTTGTCATCGTCAGTCACGCGAAAAAAGTAGACATTTATGTAATTAGCATCAAATTTCATTTTTACACAGACGTGAGTCAGTTTGTTTCAAAATGCCAGCCTCGAATGTCCAAGCTTCTCACTCAAACCTCCGAAGTTCACGCGAGAAGATGCCAGCAGGATTCAAAACAAAAGTGGTGGCACCCCGAAATCCCAAACTGGTAAAACGGGAAGCAAATTCTGAGGTGAGCGTTTCGATCTATATCTATATCTATATCTATATCTATATCTATATCTATATCTATATCTATGTCTTAAAATTGTAATTTTAAAGCACCAGCTTACCCTTATCATTAACTTAAATCTCCGCCTCCAAACGGAGCACTAACCATTAGTAATTAATTAAACTAACGTTACAGTTTACATAAACACACAGACTTACTGTTCTAAGGACATTTGGGGGTTGGGGCAACTAAGATATACATACACACACACACAAACACACACACACACACACACACACACACACACACACACACACACACACACAACACACACACACACACATATATATATATATATATATATATATACACACACACACACACACACATATATATATATATATATACATATATACTACATTTATTTGATCAAAAAAAAAAAAAAAAAAAAAAAAAAATAAAAGTTTTGTTTACATAATATATGTATGTGTACAGGGTATATTTATTATGTATATATAAATACACACACATAAATTATATATTTAGAAAATATTTACATGTATATAGATTTATATATTTATATTCTTATATTTTATATTATATATAAATATATTTAATATATAAACATAACATATTCTTCTTAAATATATACATGCATGTGTGTGTATTTATATATACATAATAAATATACACAGTATACACACATATATTATGTAAACAAAACTTTTATTTTGGATGTGATTAATCGTGATTAATCATTTGACAGCCCTAATATATATATATATACACACACACACACACACACACACGCACACAGTGGTAGAAATGGCCAGATGACCTTTTGTATGTATTTAATTATAAAACCCTTTATAATCTCTTATATCATTAAACATTTCATGTTAAACCTTCTTGGATATTAAGGCACCTGCAATTCTGGCCTAATTAAAGATACGTTGTGTGTGAATTTGCACATGTTATGGACGGTTTCAACGGCAACAACATAAACAAATGTTACTGCGCATGAGCGCTTTTGTGGCCCTAACTTAACTTCCGGTAGACTTCCAAATATAATCAATAACAGCAGCTAAATAGTCCGATGAAATGAAAGAATGATTTAATAAAAAATCTGAATGATTAGTAATTGACTCTAATTGGCCTGTTTAGCTAAGCCCTCCACATGCTTATTATTTAGTGGTACAGTATTGCATGATTTGTAGGTTATATTTAATAGTTTACACTTTGCATAAATGTTTGCAATTAGTTTTTAAAAGGCAACATTGCATTCTTAAAGTTTCTATGCTTACATTTCTTTTCAGGAGCACTTAAAAATAATTAGGAACACCTTCTGCTCAATGACAGAAATTAACCTTCCTGTTATAAGCGATATTTGACTCCTTAAAGGTTTTAAAAAAATGTAAAAAAAAAAAAAAAAACTTTGTAATGCCTTTAACTTTATTAAATGCGTGCCATCTTTTGTGCCAAAAAATTTAGACAAACTTTTAGCAAAAAGTTTTACGAAAAAATAAATTCAATTACAATAATAACATACAATCAGGAAGAATAAGTTACTAGTTAAATGAAATCAGCATCAACAATTCATCTTTCCATGGCACAGAAGAGCACAAATGTGGCATTACAAACTTTTTGACAAGACTCAGAGGTGGCATTAATGCATTTCATAATAACATTGTTATGAGATTAATGTTTTAAATATAAAGTTTTGAATACAGAAGTATTAAACGATTTAAATGACTCAATTTATACTTGAAATTTATAAAATGAAACTGAAACTGTCTTTGTCACTGAATTATTCATTCAGTCGATTTATTCAAACGGCTGATTCATTTAGGATCGAAGCAAGTGACTCTCTTAAATCATTGACTCACTAGATTTGTTCAAAAACGCAGATTTATTCATAAATGAAACAGCTGTGTTTGCTTGGAGATGCGCAACGGATCAGCTGTGACTTTGTTTTGAACTATTTTCGTTGATGAAATATATATATGTATATATACATATATATATATATATATATATATATATATATATATATATATATATATATATATATATATATAATATGTGTGTATATATACACTACGGGGCCGTTGAATGCTTGAATCTGATTGGCTGACGAACGTTCAACGCACGGTGAACGTAGTTCCAGTCAGCTCTCTTGACTGCATTACAGTTCCATATCACTTCGCATAGTTAGCTGTAATAACGGAAATTAGCATACAGTACCTATACAGCACACAGGACTAACAAAAACATCAACACAACAGACGATTTTCCAAAAGTAAATACTCATGACATTTCTCACTAGCGAGGTAATAACAGCGCTGTTTAGAGATGCTGCTGCAGAACACTGTTGAGGGACGCACAGAAGCAACATTAGCCTAATTCACACAAGCTCTCTCTCTCTCTCTCTCTCTCTCTCTCTCTCTCTCTCTCGCTCTCTTTCTTTCTCTTTCTCTGTGTGTCTCTGTCTCTCTCGCTCTCTTTCTAATAACTTCATTAATAACTGCATTAGAATGCTATGAATCACAATGAATTATGGAGAGTGGCTGCTTTTATTGATTATTAAAGGTGTAATGTGTACAACAATCTATTTACAGAAATGCAATATAAAATACAAAACTATGTTTTCAGAGGTGTATAAATACCTTACTTAATGAACTGTTATGTTTTTATTACCTTAGATTGAGCTATTTATATCTACATACATGGAAGTCGTCACCATGTTTCTACATTAGCCCTAAATGGACAAACTGCTCTACAGAGTGCGTTTCGTCACTTTGTTGTTCTTGCGAATAAAACATTGACACAATGATGAACAACTACATTAACATTCGCAATGCCATCGATTTTTTTAATAATTGAGTAAATATAATTCCTTGATCTACCTTGGTAAAGAAATCTCATAGCTCTCTGCTGTCTTTACCGATGACATCTTTACCTGTGCCGGTGTCCTGACATTTTATCCTACCCGTCAGATTTTCCTACCAGGGTTAACTGCGCATGCGCACAGCAATATCGCGTCCTTTTTCTCATGATAAACAACTATATTTAATGTATTTGCATTACTGTAAGGGTAGGTTTAGGGTTGGGGTAGGTATAGACTTTTATAAAACACAATCTAATACGTAGAAAAAATTATTTATTGCTGGTTTGCTGTAAATGTATCCCTTATTGCTTCAACGGTGAATATAACACATAATTACTGTATTTGCATTACTGTGAGGGTAGGTTTAGGGTTATGGTATGTGTAGATGTTAATAAACCATAATTTTATCGGCAGCATTTTTCGTTGTCAAATTGTACTACCCACTGTTTTAATGGGAGGTAGGAAAATCTGACAGCGTAGGACAAATCGACAGAACACCGGCCACCGAAGCTTCTCTTAAGGGAGGGGTGAGTGGGGGACTGAGCCGTTGGTTGCAATTCGCAACCTCACCGCTAAATGCCGCTAAAATTTACACACTGCACCTTTAAAGGAGTTTGCAATATGATATTGATTTAAAACAACAATTCAATAAACAAGAAATATTAAGTGACTTACATTGCTATAACACTGTTTCCTGATTTTGCTCTATTTTGTCAACACCTCTGCCTGCCTGTAATTATCAAGTAATCCTGAACACCTTGATTAACTGGTTGAGGTGTGTTGATTGGGGTTGGAGCTGAAATCTGCCGAATTGTAGCTCTCCAGGAGCAGGGTTTGAGAGCCCTGCTTAAGCCAAAAGACATGCAAAGTTTATCAAGTCCCTTCAGTTTAATTTATTTATATAGTACTTTTCATAATAAGCATTTTTCTGAGAATAATATATGCAATATAGATTTATGCAGAATATAGGAAAATATTTTTACATAGTGGATAAATGCTCTCATAACAGACTGCATATGTCTTTGCAGCTGATTCCATCTGTATATGCTCGAGAAATGTGCCAGACTACAGAAGAACGATTATTAAACACTTACGAGATGCATCCGCCCCGTATCCTGGAGCTCTTAGATATGAGTGAGACCACACATCACAAGGTAAAATATCAGCATTTTACAATGCTCAGCACAAGAGCTTAATTATTTAGTGTGTTCTTCTTCATCACTGGTTCCAAGTATCTTAGTAGCAACATTTTCAAAGTTAATTAAAGTCATCATCACAGACTCTCTCTGGGGAGACACTAATGGCTTTTAATAGGTATAGTATAGTAACTGTAGCTGTTTACAGTATGTATATTGTACTATATTGACCTAATGTGAGTCAGACTGGATGTGATGGATGTAATTGTACTGTATGTGAAAATCTTCTCAATAACGAAAGCTGTATGTTCTGCCTCAACACAACCCTGGGTGTGCTGCATCCCAATTTTTTTTCACACAACACAATTCATAGATGTTTTTATGTTTTGTTTTTTTTCATAATAAAGTTTACATTTGAATGCAAAAGCCATTTGTTGAGCCATATTTAACATTTTATATTTAAACATTTCATCAGATATTATCTAAAAGTGTGACTTTGGCTTTGACTTTTTTTTATTTTATTTTTTTTTTAATACAGTTTTCCTCATTAGATTTGGACCAGGCCATGTTTCAGCCATATCCGTCTGAGATTGTGTTTCAGAACTACTCACCATTTAAGACATACAAGGTGCCCTTAGAGCTACGGAACAGTGACAAGGTAACTTTTATCCTTCTGAGGAGATTATACAGTCAGTTTGTTGCACAATTACACAATGAATGTATTAAAAAAATATATATATATATTTACTACATTTGGGTGCACTTGTCTTTATACTTGTATTTGCTTTATTATAAACTTCCAGTGCAAAGGATGGAAATTAACTGAAAGTAGATTTATTTGACTGATTGTTAGCACAAGCGTTTTGCATTCCACCGCAAATCAAGTCCTGGACATTTTGCAATTACCAGGATTCATGAAAACCTTTATACACATAAACCAATTCACCTGTCCACAAAATAGAGATGCAATTGGTTTAAATTTAATTGTCTATGCAAATCCTCTTTTTTGTACCTCTGTCTAACCTGACCTGGAGGATACAGTATATGATTTTGTTTACCTATATTTGAAGCTTGTAGTTCATGCCATTCTGATTCACACCATTCAACAGCTTGCACTATTCCTTTAAGACAGACATTATTTTGTTCATTTTCATGTGTAATGAACAATGGCTTGACAAAGATATGTTTATAACCATTGCAGGTTCCTCGACTGGTAAAGATAACTGAAGATGACTCACTTTATTTTAAAGTGGTCAGCCCACTAGATGCTAGTAAGAAAGTGGCCCCAGGCATGGCATCTACATTCACCATTCTATTCACTCCACAGGAGAACAAGGTAAAGTTTATAATTTCAATAAGCAACAACTGCAGTTGACACCTACTATTTAATTGGTTATACATTATATAATCATTGTCATTGTACTCATGAGCCCATTGCATGTATTTCCATGAATAACCAAGAAAAAGTTATGCAAAAACTGTCACACAGTGATGTCTGTAATTCTGTCTCTACAACACAATATTGCAAATAAATCTCAAAGTCAAGTCTCATTTTAATGTTTAACGTATCTTTTAGAAATCAGTGAAAGTACTTTGGTAAGTAGAGGACACAAGAGGCTTGTCCACCATGGCCACTCATTTGTCCATTAGATACTCTTTTGCAGTCTGTGAGGTGGCCTGCTAATCTGTTTTGGTTTGGCAAAACATTAATGGAGATTTCTTCATGCATTAATTCAAATAGAGTCAATTCAATAGATCTATGGTGACCTAGTCTGAGAAAGACAGTATTATTTCCTTTCTTGCTTGTATTCTCTGTCAGGTTTTGCATACAGAGGTTTATGGATTAATTCTTCAGTGCAGCAATTCCCAAATTCTGGGGTTTATTTAAATTAGGATTGATTAATTGATTAAGCATACCATATGTACTAGAGGTACAGTACCATATTATATTTAGGTTTGTTTTAAACGGATAGTTCACCCCAAAATAAAAATTCTGTCATTAATTACTTCACCCTCATGTCGTTCCAAACCCGTAGGAACTTCGTTCATCTTCAAAACATAAATTAAGATATTTTTGATAAAATCTGAAAGCTTTCTGACCCTCCATAGACAGCAACACAACTGATAAGTTCAAGGTCCAGAAAGGTAATAAGGATTGTTAAAATATCATTATCGCTATCGTTAAAATAGTCCATGTGACATCATAATGTTATGAAGCTACGAGAATACTTTCTGTGAGCAAAGAAAACAAAAATAGCAAACTTATTCAACAATTTCCTCTTTTCCGTGTCAGATTCTTATTCCTTTCACGTAACACAACACAGCCCTGCGTCAGCAGCACCACATGCATGCATTGTGGTACTCTTGTAAGACTGACACGGAAGAGAAGAAATTGTGGAATAAATTTGTTATTTTTGTTTTCTTTGTGCACAAAAAGTATTCTCGTAGCTTCATAACATTACGGTTGAACCACTGATGTCACATGGACTATTTTAATGATTTCTTTACTACTTTTCGGGGCCTTGAACGTGTCAGTTTCGTTGCTGTCTATGCAAGGTCAGAAAGCTCTCGGATTTCATCAGAAAATATCTTAATTTGTGTTCCAAAGATGAACAAAGGTCTTACAGGGTTGGAACGACATGAGGGTGACTGTATGTTACTCTGTGTATTACCACTGACATTCAGATGCTTGTAATTGTAGGATTACATCCACAGACTCATCTGTGTGACTGAACGTGAGAAGTTTGAAGTTCCTATTCGTGCAATTGGGCCCCGTGCCATCTTGGACTTCCCAGATAGTCTGCATTTCCAAGGTTGTCCAGTTAAGTGCTTGTCCCAGAGAACACTGCTTGTGCGGAACATAGGAAATAGTGAGGCTAAATTCCAGCTCAGCACGTGTAGGTAAGAGAGGCATGTCAGTGCAGATTTTTGGACATTGTGCTGTACAGATCATTTTGATCTGTAAATAACACTTGCTTTTTAAGATTGCATTTATAAATGGTGTATGTGTTCCCCACAGCCCATTTTCCGTAGAACCATCCATAGGAACTCTTGATGTTGGTCAAAGCATGCAAGTTACCGTTGAGTTCTTGCCTAAAACCACAGGGGATCACATCCAGGTTTTGCTGCTGCACTACCATTCAGGTATTTACTGCTAATTACATCACCACAATCTGCTCTTCCCACAAACTCCTCCTCTGCAACACTGCTGTATGTCACTGTGACACAGGTACTGATTTCCACATGCAATCACCAGCAAGTGTAAATTATCTTATTACTAACCTTCACTGTTAATGTCAGTTTATCTTTATATTTTCCAAGGATTTATAATTTCCAATCTACTAAGAATAGTTTTAATATACAAATATGCTCTTTACTTTTCACTAACCAGACATACACTGTACATACAATAATGGAGATTAATAATAATAATAATAATGTGGGTGCCTAGTTAACGTCATAAATAATACTTATGCACAGGTTCCACTACTAAAATAATTTAATTTTGGATTCTGTTTTCATGCCAGAAAATACACCACTGTTCAAAAGTTTGGTCAGTAAGATGTTTTAAAAGAAATTGATCTTTAAAATGTTCTTTTGAATTTTCTATTCTTCGAAGAATCCTGAAAAAAGTGTATCATGTTTTCTGGAGCATTTGCTGCTAAAAATTAAGTTTTGCCATCACAAAAATAAATAACATTTTGAAATCTATATAAAAAAATAATTTTAGATGTTAAAAAAAACACTTTCTGCTTCTGAGTCGCATGTTTATGAATGTCCATATGATTTGACATTCATTGCTGCATATGATGACAGTAATTTCTGTATAATTTGACATATCACAAGTTAAAGCGATAGTTCACGCAAAAAAGAAAATTCTGTCATTAATTACTCACCATGTCATTCCAAACCCGTAAGACCTTCGTTCATCTTCAAAACACAAATTAAGATATTTTTGTTAAAATCTGAGACCTCTCTAACGCTCCATAGACAGCAAGGGAACTACCACGATCAAGTCACAGAAACGTAGCAAGGACATCAGTAAAATAGTGATAAAATCAACAGCACAAATGCATAACATATTTAAGCATCTTTGGTGTTTCCATATGTTTTTTACAAAGCAAAACTGGAAATCGAGGGGTTATGACATCATTGGCAGGTGACACAATGACACTATGGACCCGGTCCGTGTCACTAGTTAAAATTGCTTATTTCTCTGGATTTAAACATTCTTCGAAACATTTGGGATAATGTAAGTAGGGATGCACGATAAATATCGGCACTATATTTAATGTGCATCTTGTCAGTAAAGCCGGTTCTGTAATCAGCAGTAAATCTTTACTGACGAGATGCGCATTAAATCGTGCCGATATTTATCATGCATCCCTAAATGTAAGTACACAAGTCAGCAAAATATATAACACTGTTCTAGTGGTTTTTGGATATTTTAATAAAAAAATCTTACATATTGTGCCTTTTATCTTAATGCTGAATCACTGATTTATCTGAATCAGTGGTAGGCAGATAGACATTATTCATAGGCAAGATGGAGCAAAGAAATATTTAAATAAGGTTAATGCGCATGAGTAAGAGGGTGTGTTTAAACTGAAATGCCAGTGTGTGCATGAATTATTGTCTGTGTGTATATTTCAACATATAATTGAGCATGTGGTTTGGGTTTGTGTGTGTGTGTGGTTTTTGCAGGTGCTCTGCCTGTCTCACTGAATAAACACACAGGTCTGCTGAAGGCCATTGGCATTAACATTTTAATATGCGCTCTGCTCTAAAAATACTATTTTGCGCCCATCAGGGGAGTATCATTTTTAATTTAGCGCCTGTTCCTGTCTCCTCCTCATTTATGTTTAATGTGAAGCTGCTTTGGAGCATGTCTTCATTGGTTTTGTCCTGGGGTTGGCAGAAACATCTCCCTGCAGTCCCACTTGCCTCTCAGAGAAGCACACAGACCTGTCTCAAGTCTCTAAAGGTGCTCTCTATGCACAGTATATAGGGAAAACACTAACCCTGCACTGTTCTGCGCTGAAGGTGTTATGTTTATGTGAAATAGTTCACCCTAAAAATGAACATTTCCTGAAAATTTACTCACCCCCTCAGGTTGTTTATTCATCAGAACAGATTTTGAGGAATTTAGAATTACATCACTTGCTTATCAATGGATCCTGTGCAGTGGATGGGTGCCGTCAGAATGAGAGTTCAAACAGCTGATAAAACATCTTGTGAAGCGAAAAGCTGTGTTTGTAATAAAGAAATTCGTCATTAAGGCACTTTTGGCCAAAATTCAAGTCCGTAATCTATGACGATGCTTCCTCTATGATGAGTAAGAGGGTGTGTTTAAACTGACATGCGAGTGTGTGCATGAATTATTGTCTGTGTGAATGTGTGTGTATCCTGTGATGGTGCAATCTGGGGCTGTGCCTTTAACTGCACTGTTTTGACTGTCCATGAATAATGGACTACAAAGCTGAAGAGTAACTGAAGCCCATGTAGTCCCTCTGAAACCATAATGTGTTTAATTACCAATAGCTGGAAGTGAGTAGAGACACTATCTTCTCTAAGCAACACAGGCAAGGATGAGTTACTTAATCTGTCCTATATTTTTAAATGCTTCCCAGCTGTTTTGCTTCGTATCATCTGCCTTATCCAGGCTGCAGAGTTTGCCCATTGACTCTAAAATATGCATAAAGAGCCAAAAAGCCCCGGGAAGCAGCTGCAGCAGTAGGGTAGAGGGGATTCTACACACTAGTTCACACTCAGTGTGACTCTTTCTTATACAGTGAACGCTATTTCCTTTTAAGGGACGCTTGAGATTCTTCAAAGGATATCCCTCCCAATCAGACATTTCTGGCTGTAAATAGGGAATGCATGCATGGAACTTCAGTATGAGAAGAAGTTTATTTTGTGCTACAGCATGTATCTCATTTCTTATATTTCCATTACAAATTGCAGTGCAGCACATTACCCGTGGCTTGTTTGCTATTAACGGCGTACATATAGAAACACAATCTCATTACTGTGGCATTCAGAGACAAGAGATGCAGAGGGAGCTGTAAGCATCTAGGTCTGTTTAAATGGCAACATCGCGGTGAGGAGAGCTAATGAAAAGAAAACAGCATTATATTTGCGAATGAAAACATGGTACACCAAAGCAAAACACGGGTCACGGGTTGCCTTTTCCATTCTGTTTATAGTATATCAATCTCTCTCCTTTCCTCCCCTTTTCAATAGTCTGTCGTCTGCTCAAACAGCATAACACAATGCATACAAAACATGTCACGGAAATAAATAAGATAATTACTGCTGTACACTGAACGAATCACTAAAATGCTTTGTGCTGTTGTAAGAATGCATGCTAACAACTTTCTCAGAAAGGCTGAAGAATCAGTTGCTGTTGTTAGGATAATTGTTTTTCTTTTATTTATGCATATTTTGTTCAGTGTAGTCTAATTAATGTTTGGCATAGGTTAATTGTTGTAGGAATGCATGTTGTTACTCAAGACGTCCAAAAAGAAATCACTGTTTTCTATTGTATGTTTTGGTCATCTCAGATTTATATTTCTTTCGTCTGGAGGGCCAAATGTGTATCCTATAGTCTACTTGATTATATAAGTAGACTGCTTTCCTCCTCAAGGAGAATTCCCTTATCTCGACAGGCTTTTTAGAGTGCACTTACGAGTGAGCTGATGAAGACATCACACATACGCACACACTCTGCAGCACTATGAAAGCTTTCCTCATTTCCCATTCTTCTCCCCTCCCCTCTCTTCTGAACAGCTCCCACAATCCCTCAGCCGGCTGGCAGATGCAGTGTCCCATCAAAGATACAATTTTCCCCCCGCCCCTTAAAGCTTCATGCATAGAGACAGAGGTTAAATGTCTCTGGCTCATTTGTGAAAAGTGATATCTATGGCGAATTAATCAGTGGAGAGAGGATGAAAGGGTGAAACTGGGATGGAGCTAAGAAAAGAAAGAAACCACAGGGCACAACCTGCCTTCTACCTGTATCATCTTCAGGATCTTATTGATAATTTTTTTTCTCTCTCTGCCTGTCTATCTTTCTTGCACACTCTCTGTCTGTATTTTCCTTTCATAAAGCCTTTATTTTTTCCCATACAGCTTCTTTCGTCTCTTTCCAAACTTAAGCATAAATGCAAATACTTCTGGTACTTCATATGTGCTGCTGCAGTTACAATGGCTTGTTTAAAATGTGCATGGAGTAACTGCAGTACTTCTGGTAGGACACATGCTTGCATATGTGGAGTAGCCACTAAAGAGAAAATGCTCCGGGCTTTAGTTTCTTCTTACTCACGCACTCATTAGTTTTTACTAAACAGCACAGGAAAACATTTGGTAAAAGCATAGTATTACATATTGTCTACATTTTGCAAGACACTGTTGTTATTTTCTGTGGTTTAACCTTAAGAACATCACTTTTTGCTGTTTGTATTTGATAAAACGTTTTGCCTTTGGATATTGTTTGACAAATTATTTGCTATGATGCATTGTGATAATATTTTTTAACAGTGTTAATAATTTATTAGTGTTTTTAAAGATTAAGTGAGCAATAACTGATGGCAAAGGTAATTTAGATAAAATACACTGATCAACCAAACCACCTGCCTAATATTGTGTAGGCCCCCTTGTTCTGCCAAAGTAGCTCTGAACTCCACAAGACTTGTGGTATCTGGCACCAAGACATTAGCCACAGATCCTTTAAGTCCAGAAGGTTGAGGCATCCATGGATTGAATTTGTTGGTCCAGCACATCCATTAGATAGATGCTCTGCCAGATTGAGATCTGGGGAATGTGGAGGCCAAGGCAACAATTTAAACTCTTTGTCATGTTCTCAAACCATTCCTGAACCATTTTTGCAGTGTGGCAGGGAGCATTATCCATGAAGGGGTGTACGTGGTCTGCAACCATCATTACATAGGTGGTACAAGTCCAAGTAACATTCACATGAATGCCAAGACCCAAGGTTCCCAGCAGAACACTGTCCAGAGCATCACCTCTTTTGGCTTGCCTTCGTCCCATAGTACATCCTGCTGCCATCTTTTCTTCAGGTAAATGATGCACATGTACCTAGCTATCAACCTGATCTGAAAGAAAACATGACTCATCAGAACAGGTAGCCTTCTTCCATTGCTTCATGGTCCAGACCAGTCCTGAGGTTCATGTGCCCATTGTAGGTGCTTTTGGCAGTGGACAGGGGTCACCATGGGCACTCTGACCAGTCTGTGGCTACGCAGTGTTGTTCAGTTATTAGTGTTTTTAATGATTAGGTGAGTGTTAGATGCTGGCAAAGGTAATCTGAATGTAAAAATGGGGTAAATGGGCATTGCAATTAAATATCTAATTTCAGCATGCAGTATCGCCCAATGCTGATAAAACTAATATTGTCCAATAACCAATATGATAGTGATATATCCTTATTTATCAACATATTTGCTTTACTTTTGCATAAGTTGTTGTTTTCCCAGCATCCATAGCAGCCTCATTAGGCAGTGTACTGGATCAGTGTGCAATGAAGACAATGTATTTTGAAGACCTCAGTGTACAAAAAAGACAAACAGGTTAGGGGTTAATTATGTGCAGAACACCTGATACCATGAAAGTCTCGATGGGATGGGATGAAGGGGTGTGGGTTATGCCTTAACAATCTGAAATGCCTCTGGTGACCTGTCTGTTTGTGTCCAAGAGCTATGGCCCCTGCAGAATAGAGTCTTCAGAGAGAGATCTATGCTGAGAAAAATAAAAGTATTCTCTCTAGAATGTGTGCAAGAGTTGTAAATGGTGTACATATACGCACACACAAAAACATAGGTGTGAACAAATATGCTCATACATGCATGCATGTAATGTGTCAAGTGAAATAGTGCATGCTCTTGTGACGTTTGGGCATTGAAGCGTGCTAAGACAACCAATAAATGTAGCAGCTGAAATATGTTTCTCTACAATTTCCATCACTTTGCTTTGGCTTTGTTTACTTGAGGAATTGTCTCATATATTTGCACCCCTCCTCCCCAGATCTGTGTTCGTCAGTCAGCACAATCATATTACATATTCCAAATGCTATATATCCAGAGCAGAAGAAGATTTATTGCCCAAGATCAATGTTTACCTGGTATATATCATTTTATAGTGAAAATGATTGCTGTTCATATTTGAATGTTTTTTTTTTTTTTTTTTTTGCTTTGTGTGGGTACACGAGTAAGTGCGCTGACATCATGGACAAGGCAGGGTTGTGATAGTCCACTAAGCATGAAGCGCCTGCTTTGAATTTAGCCAAACTAGTAAAACAAATAAAAATGAAGGTAAATCTATGCAAGTCAGCTGCACTTCTGATTTAAACTCATGTTTTGAATTTTACTTGTGTTTGCTGCTGATTGGTTTTTGGTGATGTCATGTGATTTCTTTTCACTGGGGAGCTCTTATCCTGATGGACCTTCAGGTTCACAGTCATTGCAGCACAACAGCACCACCATGGTAACAAACAAAGAACACACACTTCAATTTGTTTACATTTAGCACCACCACTATGGTGACTAAAACAATCGCAACTCCAGTCATATAATTGGCTAATTGTAAAACTTTATGCTTGCTGGAGAGTTAATGGGGACTTCTATTATTATATTATTCTATATTTATATTATTCTATTATTCACTCTTTCACAAGTGTATACCTTCTCCAAGGGTATTATTCTTAGAAAACTGTTCCATTGGTACCCCATTTGTGTCCTCATGTTTTACTACTCATTCTGCATAACAAAACAGAATACTGCATTATTTTATAGATATATCTCTGTTTAGTCTGTAATGCAAAACATGTCATTTTATAAATTATACATTTTAGCTAAAATGTCATGCTTTTAATGTCTATACAGACATGCAGATTTAATAATTTTTTTGACTGTCAATTGATTAAATGGCCATCAAGTCTTTTTTTTTGCTACATCATTTAACCTTCATTGGCCTCGTTAAGTTAAATGAAATATTATTTTTTATTTCAAATAATGTGGTAATATGAAATGATATTTGCTAGTTAAGTTTTTTGCTTTCAATGTTAGAACAGTCCACCCCATAACATTTTATTGGCCAGTTTCATGTTTGTTGCAGCGGATTTTATTGCATATGCATTCGTAGGAGTTTCCCTTTCATTCACAAAATTTATAGGTTTAGAGTATTTAAATGAATCGTGCAACGTAATTTACTAACATTTGTGGTAGTCAGTTTACAGGTATTTGCACCATTATTTAACGACCCAATAAAGCATGCCTTAACACATTTTGCACTTGACGTGGCTGCAGGGTTGCTCATTTGCGCTTCTCTTGGTAGATTGTGTTGAGCATTATGGAAATGAGCTGGCTGGATCTGTGTTCTTTAATTTGCACATTGTCAGTAGATTACTTGCAGAATGTTCCACTGCCATTGGTGCTTTTAGGGGATTGCGGTCTCAAGCCAGTTTGCCCTGTTTTGTACATATGTAACTGGGTTGGCACAAAATATATTTTTAAAGGAGAAATTTAATAGATAGTTTCATGAGAATGACCATCAATACTCAAGAGTTGTATATTCACATTCTTTGGTTGATGTTGTGTCTGTTATTCTTGTGTTAACAGTATACTGTCTTCATATACAAACCTTTTACTTTGATGTATCTGTAAACCTTATGACTCTTTGTAGGAGAAGACATCCAGATCAGCCTCTATGGAGAGTCTGCAGATATAAATGTTGGATTGGACAAGAACAATGTGATGGTGGAGAAAACCTACATCTCCTTGGCTAGCTACAAGAAAGTGGCAATAATAAACAAGAGTGATTCTATTGTGCATTACCAGTGGAAAAATTTTGCCACTGAGCATGAAGAGGAACGGGACAAATTAAGGTTTGACTAGTTGACCTCTATCAGCTTTAAGTCTTAGCAATAATTTGAGTTTTCCAAGTACACATTTGAAAATATGAAATCTTTGGAATTCTGAGGTGCATTTTTTTAAACTGAGAAACAAGTGAAAGTCATTTTCTGTGGTTATGAATCATAACAGAATTTTTTTTTTTTTAATTAACTGTTCTTTTAATATTATGAATGTGTAGGCATGTATTCCCATTTCAGTCTGTCTTTGTCTCTGTCAATTTTTCTCTTTCTCTCTGTTGTTTTCTTTCCCCTTTTGTAGGCTTTCTTTAGAGCTGCATCAAGATGAGGATGATGAAATGGAGCAGTTTCTGACAGAAAACACTGATCCTTCTTTGCGAGCTCGTCTTTCACTGTTTTCCCATACCCTCCAGGAGGGACTCATGCAAACTCAGCAGCAGCTTTTGTCTTTGACTGACCAGGACATCATCATGAGGCCCCTGGTGTGTTGCTCACAACTAGACACATGACATGCATTAGTATTTTAGATTTGAGTTTCCCCGATGCAATATTACATAACCAGCAATTAAATCTGAAACTTAGGATGTCCTCGTACCGTATAACCATATGCCTAAACATATGGTGGAAACCAAACTTAGACATCACTCCACTCAGCCAAGCAATTTAAAAGATACTGAGCTTGTTTTTAATTAGCCAGAAGGGTTTGTTATGTAGGTGAGAGTTAAATATGATGTATTTAACTAAATAGTATTTCTGATTCTGAATGAGTAGTTTTTAAGTTTTAATAATAACACTTTATTGCGTCTGATTTTATTTCTTTGTACTGCATTCTGCATTGGTTATGCACCTAGTTATTGGTCATCTTATTGGTTTTGTGTCTTTGTGTTGTGTATCTGCAGTAGCTACAGAATGTATGCAATGGTGCCAGCAGATTATGACAGATCTGTGTCTAGGAAGTCCAGCTCAGCACTTTGTTTTTTTCCAAATGGCCAATCACATAACCTTCAAAAGACACATCCAAAAGTCCTCTGTGTTAATTCTGCCATCTCACTATGACTTTGAGCCTCTTAAAGGCATATATTTGCCTTTATTTTTATGTGCATTTTATTTAAGACAGAAAAAGGTAATAGGATGGATACAACTGAAAATGATTCCCATTCTCCTCTGCTCTTTTTTATTGTAATCCACTCTCACCTCGTCTGCTCATGCAAATGCAGCTTTTTCAAACCAGGACTATGCAGGCAAGAAAATACAGAGACAATGCAAAACAAAACAGATTGGTATCCCCTTTGCTTGGATGTGAGCATCTGTTTACATGCAGTAGAGCTTGATCGCACCTGCTCCGCCAACACTGTCAAGCATTGCCTGGTGACACAACATGCTGTTTGTTCACTAGTGATTTAGCAAAGACTTTTATCCAATGTAATTGGAAGGCCAACCCCAACGGAGCACCTTAATTGTAAGTGGCTTGCTCAAGATCGCAGTGGTGATAGGAGACCTCGATATCTCCCAAGTTTATTGATGCATATCCTGCTGGGATTTTACCTGTGAAGTTTGGGTTCACAGGTCTGGCTGTTAGGTTTTCACCATTGTATGTGTTTACTGTCTCAGGGACAGTATGTGGACACAATGTGGAGGTTTTTGGTCACTTTTTCCACATAATTTCTCCCATAATGATACACTACTAAAAACTAAAACTATTAAACCATAAAAATGAAATGATACAAAATAGGATTTTATATTTCATTTTTAAAATATAAATTTAAAATGTATTGAAATATTAAGTTATTTTAAATTGTAAAAATATTTTACAAAAACTACTGTTATTACTACATTTTTGATTAATGCTGCCCTAGTGAGCATAAGAGATTTCTTTCCAAGACATTAAAAAAATACTTTGTAAAACTTTTAAAGGTTACAGCAAAAAAAAACAGTAATACAGGCTTTACATTGCAGTTACACAACAAATAACATATGTTTAAATGAATCAAAATCAATTTGTTGTGACTGAGGTACAATTATGTGTTCTCTCTGCTGATTTGACTGCTTTGTTTACAGAAGGGAGAAATCTGGCCCAACAGCACTGCAGAGGTGAACATCGTCTTCAAACCACAGGAAGCCAGGATCTACCAACAGACTGTTTACTGTGAAATCACTGGTACTTACAGTAGTGTCATGATAACAGATGTCGTCTTAAAATAAATTGCTTTTTGTTGTTACAACTATGCTCATGCATGCTTGTATTGTTTTCTAACAATGCATTAGTATATTTGCATGTGGCGCTTAGGCCCATCTGCAGGTTTGCATTTATTTGCATGCTTGAGTAAGGTCTTAACAATATTCTGGTTGCCTGGATTAGTATTGACCTAGAAAGTCAGACTGTTGATATTGTAGCCAGTGAAATTTCACAGCCTGTTTCATTATGCTAACCTGTCCTTTTTTGTTTTCTTATTTGAATGCTCTGTGCTTACACAGGTCGTGAATCTCGGTTGCCACTCTGCATACAGGCAGAGGGTGTAGGCCCAAAACTGCAGTTCAACTTTGACTTTCTAGACGTGGGAAACATTTTCATTGGCTCAAAACAGAGCTATAAGGTACAACTGAAGAAAACCATGTTGCTAAAAACAAAAATTTGAGATTTCCACTAAATCCTGTATTTAATCATTATTAATCAGTAATTGAGCAGCTGCATGACACTAATGGTGCAAAGTGTGTCCATTCTGACATTTAACTTAACTAATTAAATGTTTTATATTGGAGTAAGTAAGTGCTACAGCTGAATGCAGTTTATTAGTGTTATTGTCCCCTTTCTAACCTTCAGCACAGTCTAAAAGACAAAAGCACTTAGCGTTACCTCTTCCGAATCATTACACAGACTAAAGCATGCAGCCGTGGTGGGAGAAAAAATATTGATGTAACAGAAGAACCCTTCAAAAAATTGATTTGCTGTGAAGCCATAGCAAGCAGGATCTCACATCAGATTTAATCAGGATGTTGCTGACAATCTGCCAAGTGTAGCATGGACTCAATGGCAGTTTTAATTGAATAATAAAAGCCCCTTATTATTACTGAGTCTTGAAATAGACCAGTGTTTGGCTCACTTTGAATGCACTCAATTATGTAAACATTGTGGCTTTCCAATTCCTTTTGTTATTTGAGCTTGCATGATCCCAATAATATAATTTTCCTGAAAGTTTTGGATTGTTTGTTTGAATCTGATTTGTCTCTGTGGGCCTCTTTTTGAGGTAGTATCCAAGTGTATGATTAAACAACGTAAACTGATCCCACTGGTGAAAGAATGAAACAATTGGAAGTCTGTGCAGGCAAATACAGACCCTCTTTCTAATGTGTTATCTCTAGGGATGTAACGATTCACTCAACTCACGATTTGATTAGATTCACAATTTTGATTTCACGATTCGATTGAATTCAATTCACAATTTTATTTTATTTTTAAACAAAATTATATGTAAGACAAATTATGAATTAAATGTGTCCTTTTATTATTGCTTGGACAAAAAACTGTACATTTCTTTGTGAAATTGAAATATAACTATAATAATATAGTATATAGCACTTACATATTATTGCTCTTTTGTTGGTTTTGATTGCTTCTATTGTCCACATTTGTAAGTCGCTTTGGATAAAAGCTAAATGACAAAATTTAAATAGAATGTAAATGTAAATAACAAAACTAAATTTACATTTTAAAACAAGCCCCAAATCAAATAAATAACACAAATAAAATAAATCTCTTCATATAAATAAAATAAGGCTTTGTCTGTGCTCTTTCCATTTAAAATTAGAGGCAACCACTGCATTTTAATCATGATCCAAACAAAGATGCTGCATACATGTAACATGAGCAGTTTTTAATTTAAATTAGATTGTATAATTTCGAAATTTTGAAGCAAAAACAGAATGGTTTGACTTCAGTTTTGTGAAACTATACATAAAAATATCTGCATATATAATAGTGCACGAGCTGAATGAGACACAGATTCACTCTCTGCAGGTGGCGCTTTAAGCGTTTCCTTGGTTTCTGCTGTAAACGAAGCAGCTCTGCACTTATGAACTTTTAATATGCATTATACAGAGGCAAGATGAAAAGAAAACAATACCATCTTAATTTTTCTAAAGACAATAAGTTCCCCTCAGACATGCATTCATATAAACTCCTACCCCTAATCGAATCGCGATTTGTTTAGCATCTCAACCGATTTGAATCGTCACATATTTTAATCGATTTTCAACTGACTCGTGGTTAATCGTTACATCCCTAGTTATCTCTGTCTATTTTCTCTTCCTCTTAGCTGCTTCTGACTAACAAGGGACTGATAAAGGGTGCATATAAACTAGTGAAGCCCAGTACCATGTTGGGTCTTTGCTTTTCCTTCAACCCTTCTGAAGGCGTGATCCCACCCGGAGCCTGCCAAACAATGGAGGTCCACTTCTCTTCTGACAAACTGGGTGTCTTCTCTGAGGAGTTACACTTCAGTGTGGTGGGAAACCCTGAGCCTGTAATTGTCACTTTCAGGTAAACCTCATGGATTAACCCTTTAACCACTGTATGAACATGACCTAATCAATGCTCATAGTTAAGGCCAAGACAAATATTATTTTTTTGTTTTTGACTAATTAATATTTATTTTCTTTTAATTAATATTTATTTATATTCCATTCTAAAAGTAAAATAGTTAATTTTGTATTTGGTTGTTAGTAATTTCTAAATGTGTTACCTTTGCTGTCCATGAGGAAAACCATTCATATTCATATTTAAAACCTACATGAAATTGCTCCCTAGATGATTTGTTTTGTTTGTCTGTACACAGTATGATGGAAATATTTAAATATATATAGTTTTAGGCATTTTAATCATTATCTTATCAGACAAGACACTTGTTTTTGTTTTTATCGCTTTATCAAATTCTGTCATGAATGAATTATTATCTAAACATTTGAGAAAGTCAAATGTCTTGCTTGGTATCTGTTAAATGAACCTCTTTTGTCTTAAATTGCAAATTTTCCACAACACTAGAATATTTCCTGCCAGTCCCCATTGTTTTCCATCGTTATGTACTAATTGCAGTTTTAAAACATAAACCTGACTGTGACATATGATAGATCGCATTCATACACTTTCCACCCTGGTAGGCAACATACTATTAAAAGATCACAGTAAAACCTTTTTATGTTACTTTGTGACCGTTAAAGAAAGTATATTATGTATGGTATGAGTGTGTGTAGTGTGAATGTAATCCAAATGTACTATTCGCTGTCTTTGTCAAGTGACCTACAAGTGTCAGTTGCATTGCTTCAATACCATTTACAAATAATCTCCTTTGGCCTCGTGGGAGAGTAAAGTGTCGATTGGATGCACATTTCAGAATGTAGCCTGAACTTCTAGGTCCTCCATATACTGTTCTATGAATACTGTGATTTTGGACATACCTATATTACTATTTTTACATACTTTTTTCACTGGAAAGTCGGCATATTCAAATGCAGCCCAAGTACTGCTTAAGCTTAGCCAGAGTTGTTTTTTAGTGCAATGAAGATATCCTTTGCCTGATGCAAGACTGACCCATATTTTACATCCATTCCTTTAATCAGTTGCCTCTTATGACCATTAGCGAAACCACCAATGTTTCTCCTTCACTCTTTGTTGTTTTAATCATTAGCTTATGACTGATTAAATGAATCTGTACAGGCTGAAACTTAATTAAATGAACGAAGCAGAGCTCTGCTGAAATCTTTCAAGCAAACTAGCACAAGCCACTTCCCCCTTGATTAAGATGGATTACCACTGAAAGTGCTGAATGTAGACATTCCAAAACAACCTTGACAAACTACAAATGACTGCCTTGTCATTTAAAAAACAATGGCACTCATTCCTCGTTCCACTGGACTTCACCTCAGCAACCTATTAGTTTTGTATAATTACTTGCAGTGCTACATTTTCAATGGTCTTCATTCTTGGCAAGTAGGTTTTTGAAAGTTTCTGCATCCCTTCATCTGTTGCAGGGGGTGTTTAATTGGGCCTACATTCCACTTCAGTGTCCCAGAGCTCAACTTTGGGGATGTGTCCTTTGGTAAATGAACTTGCACTCTTCGCTTCATCAGTCAGGATCAATGTAAGCATTTAATGCTTGTTTTGCATATTAGTTGTATAATCAAGAAGTCTTCTCTCACTGACCCAGGGTTTCCGCAAACGCTGACATGTCGCCTCAGCAACACTTCAGTGGTGCCCATGAGCTTTGGACTGCGGATCCCCGGAGATGGTACGGGACAGGCGAGCATTACCAGCACGGACCAGGTCGCTCAGCTGAATAGAAGTGAATGGGGACCGGGAGACAAATCCGAAAGGAGACTGAAAGAGTTTATCTTATCACCCAGCTCAGGCACAGTTCGCGCTATGGCTGAGATTGATATCCAGGTATTTTTGGTCTTTCTGATGCTAAGCTGAGCCGTCAACATGTTATCTCACTGAATACCTCAAAGCGATTTGAATCAATTTCCCTATGCAAAAGCTGAAGTGAGCCGACGAGACGATCCCTATGACCTGTCCCTGCCACAAACATCAACATTCTCTCCAGAGTCTGAAACTTTGGTCTTTAAAACTAAGTGCAGCTTTAAACGCCCGTTCAGAGAAGACCTTTAATCCCTATTAAACCTCAGACAGCTTGGACTTTTGAAAAAGGGCCTCTGTTTTCCATTAATAGAAAAATGGGAGGTGGAATATATTGGAAAAAGTGATAAATGAGAATAGTAGCCCATTCCTCTCTCTCACTCGCTTTCTCTAGGGCTGTGATTATCTCGCCCATACTCCTTTCACTGGTTGCCAGGTACCTTGCGTACCTGTCATGTGGTGGTCTTTTCCCATCAATGGGAGCTGTCAGCACTTTGGAGGGCTAATCTGTTGGATGTGTCCGCCTGTCTTTGTGCTTCCAGTGAATGTGGGTGTCTCCTGTCAGTGTGCAAATGTGCCTCTCCCACTCTGTGACACGAGTGTGGCTCACCGTGCTCTAATGAGGCCTCAGCACAAGAATACATATTAGGGGCTTGTGGTTAGTCATATTAGTGGAATGGGAGGATATTCTCAAATGCATTATGCAGCTGGCCGACAGCCTCCCAGACGTGTTAGCATAATAAAAGAATAGCTCCTGGAGAGTACGTTGCTGTTCTTCTCAGTTACATTTCTCAGTGACAGTTGTCTGTGATCCCATATGTGCGGTTTCAGAACACTTAAAGCACTGCAGGGAGAGGAATATTGCTATCTGAACTGTTTAGAATAACAGTGATTTGTGAAGCACTAAATTTAGACAAGCAGCTGTTAAATCTGTTCAGAGGTGTTTTAATTGTGATTTAAAGAATTATAGTTAAGTGGTTTTGTTTTATGATATGATGACTGAGATATAAAATTTTATGAAGAATATTAGCTAGACCCTACCTTTCAGCATGGATGCTTTAAATTGTTCAAAAAGTGGCAGTAAAGACTTTTGTTACAAAAAAGTTCTAATTCTAATTCTACATGCTGTTCTTTCTAATCATCAAATAATACTAATAAAACTATTATTTCCACAAAAATCTGTACATCTGTAATTAAAACATTATGTAACTGAGTGCATAAATGAACGTGAGTAATCTTACCTGATGCTCATATTACAATAGCCTGTATTAATAGTTACGTGATCTGGCTCTTGATTTTATTATTTTAAATTTTTTATCATTATTATTTCTTTGCCCGGAAACAAATATATCAAACATGCGCACGGTAAGAGCATCTACGGTAATTCACGTTGGCCAAAACACACAAGGAAACATGTTGTGAAATAAAATATCACTGGCAATCACAGACATTCGCATTCGGACAGGATTAGTTTTCTCAGAGGATCACTGAGTTTGCTGAAAAGCAGTAGGTATTATCACAGAGGTTGTGTGAGAAAAAGACAGACGTGGCAGATTCGGACGGGATTAAAATCACCAAGTACGTCTGTGAAACACAGATTTCTCTAACGACCCCCTGTGAAACTAGTCCCGTCCGAATAGGGCTAAAGTGTCATTTTGCATGAAAGTGTGGACTCAGAGGAAGACCGTGAGGGTTTAGGGTGCGATTAATCTTTAATTGTTTTGCAGTTAACCTTTTGCTCCAACACGGTGCAAGACTACAATATGGCTTTAGTGCTGGATGTTCAAAGTGTTGGAGAGGAAGTTTTGGCTCTCCCAATCAAAGCTAGGTAATATATATAGTTTTATAAAGAAATGAAGTGGTTTACATACACAAAACTTATATCTGAGTTTCCCTGTAGATGTGTTGTGCCAGATGTGGTCCTCAAGAACCCGGTTCTTCAGTTCCACGACTGTTTCCTGAGTCGTCCCTATGAGCAATCAGTTGAGCTCATCAATGATACTGATCTTCCTGCTTGCTATGGACTTCTGCCTCAGGTGATTTCTGTAAGAGTAAATGTGTTTTATATTGCAGGCCTTTCAAAGTTCTTAATCATAAATTAGAGATGTGTTTTGATGTTCATGCAAATGACACATTTCTGTTTCTCTGTGCAGCCATATGAGGAGAACCCCGCTCTTCTTTATTCAAGTCCTCATGCACGAGGGGTCATTCAGCCGTACAGCACCAAACAGATTCCATTAGTTCTTCAGGCCAAGACAGTGGGCAGCCTGGAGGAAACAGCTCACATCGCTATACTAGGTCGCCAAGACCCACCGTTGGTGAGTGTATGCACATATTATATTTGTGTTTACTTTCAAAAGTTTGTAGTCAATAAGATTTTTTTTTTGACAAAAGTCTTTTATGATCACCAAGGCTGCATTTATTTGATCAAAAAAACAGTAAAAACAATACTATTGTGAAATATAAAATTAGTTTTCTAAATCAAGATTTTTTAAATGTAATTTATTCCTGTGATGGCAAAGCTGAGAAACAAGTACTCCAGTTTACAGTGTCACATGAATCTTATAAAACAGATAGTTTGATTATGAATTTACAATTGCTGTTGTAAAATATTCTATGAATAATCACTGTAGGCCACGGCTTCTTGGGCTTATTGTTTTATCCAGAAATCATTCTAATATGCTAATTTGGTGCTGAAGAAACATTTCTTCTTATTATCAATGTTAAATGGTTGTGCTGCTTAATATTTTGTGTGGAAACTGTTTTTCAGGACTCTTTTGAATGGATTCTTTAAATGTTCAAAAGAACAGCATTTATTTGCAACATATTTTGCAACATCTTAAATCACTTTTAATATTTAATTATTTTAATGCATCCTTGCTGAATAAGAGTATTCATTTCTTTCAAAAAAAAAAAAATGACTGCAAACTTTTGAATGTTTGTTTACTAATTCCAAAATCATATATGGAAATGTCTAATTTTCCATCCTTAAATGTCTATGTGACATCACTATCATAACTAGCGGTGAAACACATTGGTCTTAGAAAAAATGATCATTTTCAATTATTTTCCAATTTTTGTTTAGGTTTATTTAAAGGCACAATATGTAAGATTTTTTTATTAAAATATCCAAAACCCACTAGAACAGTGTTATATATTTTGCTGACTTGTGTACTTACATTATCCCAAATGTTTGGAAGAATGTTTAAATCCAGAGAAATAAGCAATTTTAACTAGTGACACGGACCGTGTCCATAGTGTCATTTTGTCGTCTGCCAATGACGTCATAACCACTCGATTTCTGGATTTGTTTTGTAGAAAACATATGGAAACACCAAAGACGCTTTAATATGTTGTGCATTTTAATAGATCGGTGATCACCGTACAGAGTAACATAACAGAACTTTCAAATGTATCTAGTATGATAAAACAGCACTGCTTTCTTTATCCCACATATGCACGACCAGAAGGAGCAGAAGCAGTCGACTGTGGCATAATAAAACCTCCACTGCTTTCGAGCCACCTGTCACGCTCGTTTTAGCTTCGACAGCTTTCAGCCTCACCCTGCTTTATTACTACTACATTAAAAAATCATTAGCTCATCCATGAACATGATTTCTGTCCGAGTCCCATCGGATTGTATCGGCTGTGGGGATGAAAACCACAACTCCCATGATTCCACACTCAGTCATGACATCATCAGACTACGCTACCTGGTCTTTATTTATTTAGAATACGCGCCCTCTAATGCGAAAAATTGCATATTGTGCCTTTACTTTTCATTTTATTATTCAATTTTAATAATTTTATAATATTAAGACAAAAATACTTAATTTTACTTACATTAAGTACTTATTAAGTACTAATTATACCATTGCTGGGGCTCTGTGCTAAAGAATACACAGTAAAGAGCAAAAGTTCATAGTTTTTTTTTTTATTCTAGGAAGAGTGGAAGGCTCTTTAAGAGCAGAAGCCTTGCCGCATTTTCACATGAGACACGGTTCTCCTCCTCAGCTATTACATGAGATGCTGCGTTAAACAGCCTCCCTCTGTCTGTACTAGTGCTGTCATCAATCATCAGCAACTGTTTACATTAAAATGATTAAAATGGATTATTTCATGCGTACACAGCTTTTTCTCTTTGTCAGAGTTTATGTTCACTGTTAATGATCTGATAACCTATGCAGTGTTCGGTTTATGATTTTTTTTTTAAATCTCTATCAGTGTAACATCTCAAATGGATTTTATTACATTTTTGGCAAAAGAATTTCAGTGGATTCCTAGATATGTATTTTTTTTTTCTATAGGAGCTCCTGCTCTCCTGTGTTGGCCAGGGACCTTCTGTATCTGTCACGGCTGCCAAGCTGAACTTTGGCTGTATTCCCGTGCTGACTGATGTCACAAGGACTTTGCAGCTGTCAAACGACTCCCCAATCCCAGCCAGATTCTTTGCTCAAATGGTGGGTTCTATTGCGACAGAAGCGACGAATCGCTTCAGTACTGTTTCTCTAGGGCCTAGTTTCCTCACCTGATGTCCATTCTGCTTTTTTCTTACTATGAGTCCAGTATCATGATCTTCTTTCCATGTGTTGTGAATGATTTTAGATTAGATAAGATTTATACCACTACATGCCTTTTATAGATCCTAATTTCTTTTAATCTCCATTTTTCGTTTTGGCCGCTCTTTATATTAAATAAGCTCCTTTGATTCTCAGCACTGATAAATTTAGCATTAGGCTTTGTTTAATTAATCCCTGGAAGGATTGCATGCAACCACACACACACATAAACGAAGAGACTTGAAAACATACATAGAAAAACCCATTCAGATATTCAGGGCATCCTAGATTATGGGCTGATACTCATTGGTAAACTGATCCTGTCTTCTCTCCCAAGGCTGAGGACTTTCATAAGCCCATAGTTTTTACCAAACATTTTCCAGCTTTAGTCGATCCTGAATTTTATTACAGGTGCTCGATAGCATGGCTGAGTGCCAAGCAGATGCTGACAAGAGTACCATGTGAATTGAAATTACTCAAAACGCAGTCTTTCACTGTTATGAGTCCATCTGTTCATGTGGTTTCTGATAAACTAGTATTGTGAGTTTTTCGGAAAGATATGTCTCTCCTGAGACTGGCTTTTGGTTCCATTGTAAAGCTCTACAGCACGATGAAGTTTAAAGCAATCAATGGTGTTAAACCGTCTAATGCAGGTCTGATCTTATTATTGAAATTTCAGCTGGCTTGTTCTTCACTTGATTACTCTCTCAAGGGGAAATTGCCCCAACCTCGATCTAGCTCCCTATCGACCGGCTCGTCTATCTCTCTTCCCCTCCTCTATCTCTCTCCCACTTGCTTTGCCATTTCTCTTTCAAATTAAGACTTACGGAGTCATCTATGTCTCGCTGCTGACCTCCTTTATTCTGGCGCAGTTCAAATGATAGGGCCCTCTCTCTTCCCTTTACCTGCTCAAAGGCGTTTCCTCCTTGCTGAATACTGAATTTGCAGTTTCCCTCTTCCAAGGGCAGCCTACTGCTGGTCATGACTGTGTTACCATTGGTTTGTCCTGGGATTAATCAGCAGAGAGCTTCTTCTTCTTCTTTTTTTTTTTTTTAATTTAAACAAATACTATGACATGAGGTATAATATATTAGTGTATACGCTTAACTTAATCATAAATATTTTGAAATACATATATGTACAGGAATATGATTACATTATATCATGGGTTAATAGTTTGGCTGGTTAGCATTGCCCCATTAGCTTCTGGTTATAAAAATATTTACTGTATTTCTGTGTTGATGGCTAAGGAATGTTTATTTTTATAAATAGATAAATTCTGAATATAAATTATAATTTTAACGTTAACTATAGAGGGCTTTTAAAAACAAAAATTCAGCTTTGGCATCACATGAATAAATTAAAAAATATATTAAAATAGAAAAGTTGTTTTAAGTTGTAAGCATATTATATTTTTTAATCAAATAAATGAAGTTTGAATATATTCAGTATAAATTCAATATATTCATGATTATGCAACAATATGTTATAAATATTGTAGTGCTTATTTTGGAAATGAATATGTACAGTATGTGCGCAGTATGCATATCCACTTTATTTTGCTACATGGAAGAAAACTATTTCTAAAAACTAGATATAAAATCTAGAATAATAACAAAATGCAGTAAACTGTAAAACTATTTGCACTCCCAACAAATAGTTAGTGTGTTTTTTATTATAGTAAATGGAAATATTATGTAAACAAATACCTGTTTGCTGTATCAAGCAGCATAATGGAGTGTTTTTGTATAGCTAAAATATCTGGATGCAGACGACACTAGTAGCCTTGCACAGTCAAGTTACAAATGGCTGGGCCTGCTCTTACGTTGAAAAAGGTTGATACGTTAAAATATATTTGAAAGGGCTTCTCATATAAAGTGCTGCCAAAACCTTTTACTATCTTTGATGGTCAGTATATTTCTCCAGAATTATTCATGGGGCTCTGCACAGCTGAATGAATGTGAGATATGAGTAAGGCTCCTCCTGATCGGTCTCTTACACACTGTCTGCCTCACAAACACACTTTGCCACACACAAATATATAGGTCCTGCATGCCTCAGAATCCATATCAGTTTGAGGAGTTGGTTATAAAAAAGTTAGCTGCCGATTCATCTATGTGAGATGTTTACACGGTTTTCTGGAACACTTGATTCTGATTGGACAGTTACATTCTGTGGTCAAAATGTTATTTTCTGCTAAATTGACTGTTGTCATTTCAACTCAATATTCTATGCCTTTTTATCTATTTTTGTAATAAGTGGGATAATGTACATTCAGATACATCTTAATGTATTAGATTGTACACACTGAAATACTGTACTCTACCTTCAAATTCCAATCTACAATCTGCTCACTTAGTTTTTTCCTATGAGGACTGTAAAAGGCGAGAGTAATGGGAATGATGATAAATGTGCCAAAATCTATACTCAACCATCAGGATGAGCCACACTCTTAAGATAAATAACATGCTATTAATCAGAATCCCTTAACACACCAACTCCCAGGATCTCTTTGCTCAGTCAGAAAATCCCAATTAAAAGTTAATGTGCAGGACATCAATCATTTGACCGCATTATGAAAATTGATTTGAATCCTCCGCCAACAGTTATGAAAAGTAGTGGTACAAATTAAGCAGCTGGTGAGGTGCACTTTTGCATGCAAAGACAAGCTTGCACTTTTTTCTCATTGGTGCATTTCTTGTTATGAGAAAATGAAAGGAAATAATGAAGGTAGGGAGAAAAAGTAGGCCAGAGAGGAGGCGCTTCACATCTGGGGTTTTTGTATAAGGAAAAAACTGCTTATATGCATATCTTCCATGTCGATACCCCAGTACAGAGCAGATGTCAGACACTTTGGTGAGTTGAAGCACTAACAGTGTCCATCCATTAGCCATTCAGTACTCATTATAAAACTGATACATGATCACAATTCCTTTATACTATTGCCAGTATTTCCTATTCCCTTAAGATAAAAAGAATTTTGCTGGCAGGACATATAAACGCACATATGTGCACGTTATCACTACATGGATGCTCATTTAAATCTCTGTTCAATTACAAGACTGAGATAATATTTTGCTGAGTGGCTTGCAATGACTGGCATCTACTTGTGTCTGAGCCAACCGGGAGGGAATGATCATTAATATTTCTCATTCCCCACTAGAAAACTCATCCACTGTGGAATAATTTCCCCTGAACATTACATAAGACACAGAAGAATCAGTCCACACACATATGGGAGTTTACTGTTGTTTTGTGCATGTGATTTTTTTTTCTTGTGCCCTGTGTTGGACTATATATTGTATGAAGTAATGGATGCTTTAGTGTCTCATTGCTGTTTATTAATTCCAAATTATTCCTAGCTAAGTAGGTGTTTTTTATTTTAATAGTACGATTGGACAGTTAAACTGTTTACTTTAAATTTTTGCTGTTTTCTAGTTTTTCATTTATATATATATATATATATATATATATATATATATATATATATATATATATATATATATATATATATATATATATATATATATATATATATATAGCTGGTTATTCCTGGTCACAGTTGTAATAAACTGGAGAGTACAAATTTTAATTTGTTTAGTTGCTCAGTAAGAATAAATTTACATAATATACGTACAGTATATACTACCATTCAGTGGTTTGGGGTCAATAAGTTTTAGTAATACTTTCATTCAGCAGTGATGCGTTGATCACAAGTGATAGTAAATACGTTCACATTGATAAAAAATCTATATATAAGATATCTTAGATAAGATATAAGAATATCAGCATATTCAAATGATTTCTAAAGGATCATGTGACACTGAAGACTGGAGTTATGGCTACTGAAAATTCAACTTTGCCATCACAGGAATAAATTCTATTTTAAAATAATAGATTACAGTTTTCACTGTATTTTTGATCAAATAAATGCAGCCTTGATTAGCATTAAAAAGTAAGGCTATATGTTTTTTCACTAGTCCTAATTGTAACCACTTGTATGTATACTGTAGTTTACATGTCTAGTAAGCAAGATTTAAATGAGCAAGAGTAATGCTATTAATAGGTTTTTTAAACATTATAATACAGAATTATTAGAATTTTTCAATGTTTATTATCCTTTTTTGCTGTCATATGT
Source organism: Cyprinus carpio (assembly GCF_018340385.1). Classification (NCBI taxonomy): domain Eukaryota; kingdom Metazoa; phylum Chordata; class Actinopteri; order Cypriniformes; family Cyprinidae; genus Cyprinus; species Cyprinus carpio. Next base: position 16,646,503 of record NC_056614.1, on the reverse strand, counting down.
TCAAAACTTCACTATGGAATTAGTATTTTTGTGCTATACCATGTATATGTTGATAGGTGAAGAACAGGTCTCACTGGTGTGTGGATCCCCCTGAAGGGGAAATTCCTCCAGAGCAGGGTTTGGAATTGAAGTTGATAGCCCACCTGAATGACACCTTGCCCTTCCAGGATGAGCTTTTACTAGAAATCCAGGATGGACAGACCTTTAACATTCCTGTGTGGGCCAAAGGAAAGGGCACCACCATAGTCACTGACCGGCCATTTGCTCCTAACCTGGATTTGGGAACTCACTTCAGGTAAAACAACCAATCACATGCAGTTGTCCTTGAGTTTAACAATAACATGTGTCCTTGATTCACAAAACTTCATAGTTGGTTTGATCTTCCAGTTCCGTCCCATGTCAGTACGCCTTCAGAATCACCAATCGAGGACGTCGCACTCACCAACTATTATGGACCACAGAGGGGTTTCCACAGTTTCCTAATAGAGAACTTCTGTCACCTAACAAGTCTAGGAACAAGAAAAGCAAGAGTCTACAAACTTCAGTTCAAGTTTTCAGCTTATCCCCTGCACGTTTATCACTTGCTCCTGGCCATTCAGCTGAAATGCTGCTTGAGGGCTCCTCTGACATTCCCAAGGTATCTACAGTATATCTAGGACTACATTCTTTGCAACAATTTTAAATATGTTATCCAACAGTAGTTCCGACACAATCGGTTGAAGTTTGAATACTACAGTGATGAAGGTCCTGAAAGCCACACTTAATCGAGATTCACAGAGCTGTGTATTGACTTCCTCTCTAGAGCATTACAGAGGTGCATGCCTCCTTGAGTCCTTATTGATTTAATGGTAAATTAGAGATGAGAGAAGGTGAGATGTGAATATAGGCCTGCCCTGCTGCCTCCCACACCAGGATGCTGCATTGCATAGCCATCAGTTAGTCAGCTGTCAGTGTGCCGGCACTCAGGCATCATAGAGAAGGGTTCTGTTTTAATGCATTTTTGACAAGGCCGAGCAGGCTTTTTAAGGTGCCCCTATTATGGATTTTGAAAATTACCTTTCATGCAGTGTGTAACTCAGTGAATGAAAACATTCTGCAAAGTTTTAAATCTGAAAGTGCACCGTGTATAAAGTTATTGTCTCTTAAAAGAAAAAGTAGACTCTAATTCATTGAAACAAGTCGTTTTTAAAACGAATTCCAAGCCGTTTCAGGTTGACATTAACATGAAACATTAGCATATTGTCCTCCCACTTGTTGGTCTTTTTACGTTGGTCTCAATGAAAATGCATATTCATTCTTTGCCACTAGGTGCTGCTTTTGGAGCCGTAAAAATAGTTGTTTCCCCAGTAACGCTGTACACAAAGCAACACTGTGCTCACAAACACTGCTTTATCAGGCATTACAGGCATGATGAAATGAAAATAAGACCAATCAACCAATCACCGCAGATTAGCATCACGCAAAGGGGAGGTTTCAAAAAATTAAACGTTGAGTGAGTAAGGTAAAAAAAATAATGCATATTATAAGACAATGAAAGTGTTTTTTGACCTTGCATGCATGTCAACATGTTGTAGGGGACTCCCAAAACCAAAATATGAACCTTTCATTACACATAATAGTGGCACTTTAAAAATAATACTTTCAAAGATGATTCACATCCATTCATAAATTGAGAATATGAAAAGGATCTCTTCTGTGTATATATATGATGTGTTTTTAAATGGGTGTGTTTATGAATTGCAGATGGTTACAGAGAAACTGCTATGCTATGCTGTTGTCGGGCGTCAGTATGTGAGAGAGTGCATCATGTCTGCAGACGTCACATGCCAATTTGTCTCCCCAGCAGTAGACATCTCCTCACAACAAATCAATTTCTATGTGGAAAAGGTTTGCAAAAAGCTCTCTCTACCATCAAGTGTTATTATAGTTTCGAATTTACTGTAAATGTATTTATTTATTTTAACTGTTTTCCAATTATTTCATATTATTTTTAGTCTTTAGACCCCCCCCCCCCACCAGAATTTTTAGTTTATTTTCTAGTTTCTAGTTTATTTTCTAGTTTATTCAGTTTTCAGGGGTGCAAAAGTTAATCTGCTAACTGGTGTCATAGATGCTTAATGCTCTGAAATTTATCAGCAGTCTTGTTATTTAGTTGCATTTTCATGTTTAATTCAGACGAGTTGTAAAGGTTTTAACTTTTGTATTTAATTAATTTATGTAAATATTTATTTCATTTTCTATATTATTTAAATAGTTTTCTATATTAAAGAGATAGTTCACCCCAAAATGTATTCACCCTCTTGTCTTTCCAAACCTGTGTGACTTCTTGTGGAAAGAAGATATTCTGAGAAATGTGTTTTTTCCCCATACAATGGAAGTCAGTGGACAACAAAACCATTTCAAACATTCTTTAAAATATTGTCTTTTGTTTTCTGCAGAAGAAAGAAAGTCATACACTTTTGGAATGACATGAGAGTGAATAAACAATGACAGATTTTTTTAATTTCGGATGAAGTGTCCCTTTAATTATTCATTTTGTCAATATTGTATTGCTTGTGTATGTTAAATGTCAGGTCCATTATCTGTGCCGCAGCTCAGTGGTTATACATGTACCCTTTATCAAATGTCCTTTCACTTTTTAAGAAGTACGAGATGCTTTCCTTACTGCTGGAAAGATAGTTTGCAGTGTGTGGTTAGATGGCAATTAACTGCTCCCTTGTACAGGAATTAAGCCTAATTTATGAATGGTATAGAAGAGATATTGATCGTCTGTACATCCAGTCAGTCAATTTCGATTCATTTGTAAGTCACTTGACTGCAAGACAAGATTGAGGCATAGGCTAATGTCATGGTCTATTGGAATTGAAAATAGATGGCTGCCTCTAATATTGACAGTAAAGACCATTCAGTTGTTATGTGGACTCATTCAAATGAGCCGTCCAAATTTACTTCTCATTGGCAAAATGATTGTAAGTGAGCTGAGGTGGCAAATTCATTTTAACCCCAGCCCACAGCTCAGCATTGACATCTCAGGTCCTCTTCTGTTTTTTAAAAAAGCTGTAGAATAAGCACAGTGAGCTCAGGGGGAACCATCATTATAATGAAAATGATTTTCTGTCTGCCCTATTTCACTTTTATTATTTCTCTTTCAACACACACACAAACATTTTCATACACAACACCATCCCCCTTGTCAGATTCTTGTTCTCTCCATTTTTTGCTGCAGCCATACATATTTTCATACACTTTTTATATCTTCTGACAGCTGCTTTCCGGCACCTTGCAAGTCTGCATCTTAGAACTAAAAATGCTAATTTATTTCAGAGGCATTCTTTTTATCTGATTCTGTCCCATTCGTCCGTGTTTTGACAGCCCGTGCTGCTAGATTTAATGAATGCTCCCTTAGTAGAGCTTGGAGGAATAAAGCAATTAAAGAGAGTGAGTAGGAAATGGAGAGAGAGAGAGATGAGAGGAAACTGGAGGAAGAGGGAAACCAAGAGAGTAGGGGACAGTGAAATTTGCCTTTTAAGTATTGACAGTAATATTGCACAAATAACTGATATTTGTGCTTGAAAATGATGTGTCTAATAGTATTAATAATAGCTGCTCTCAATATCGCTTCCTCCATGCCTACCACTGTAGTTTCAGAAATTCTCAGTCTTGAATTGAGACAAATTTTCAGTCCCTATGAAAGATTATACAGTGCTTAGTATGGTCACAGTAAATGTGTACATACACACACTAATCCCGTAGTATATTGTGTTTTATTGGTTTTGCTTTATACAGTATGTTGTTTTTCCAATATATTTGTCTAACTCACAGGCTCCAGATGTGTCTCTGGTTCCATTGTATCAAAGGCTGGTTCTGAAGAGCTTGTCCTCCTTAAACCTCTCCATGGAACTGACCCTGCATGAGCCTTTTGGATTGTGTGATTATGACGGGGATGAACTGTATACAACCTCAAAGGTAAACAGGTGGAGTTTAGTTGCTGTTTATATACCAGTAATGACAGAGTAATTAATAGGGGCCATTCATTTTTTCTTCCAAAAAGCAAAAAGCTAAATAAATAATCTTATATAAATAAATATTTGTATTTTATCCTATTTTTGCACATCTTTGCATGCAAGTGTGCAGGTAAGATTTCAATGCTTTCCATTACCTTGACCTGTGCATATGAATTTTTGGCCTTTCAGGCTGAGTCTAGTTCTTCTCTTTCTCTAGAGTCTGGTGCTGGCTGTCGGAGCCCAAAAAGAGCTATGGGTGCGTTTCAACCCCATGTATCGACAGGACCGTGTCACCCGTATGGTTGAGGATGTGCTGGAGTTCTGCTACCACAGCCACCCTCAGCAAGACAGGGTAGTGCTGAGGGGCGAGGTCCACTTCCCTAATCTCAAGTTCTCAAGCACCACATTGGACTTTGGCTGCATTCTCAACAACACAAAATCCCGCCGCAAGCTCACCATGACCAACTGCAGCCCGCTCTGTATTTCCTACCGATGGGCCTTCCTTGTAGATCCACAGCATTGCCATATAGGGTAGGATTTGAAGTTCAAATTATAATATAAACCTTCACCCAGTTCACCCAGAATTGAAAATGTCACAATATACACACCTTCCTGACTTATTTTCTACTGAGGGACACAAAACAAGATATTTTAAAGAATATTTTGTCCATACAATCAGACCCTTGTGACTTTCATTGTATGGACAAAATCACTGGGACATTTTTCAAAATTTTGTCTGAATGCAAAGTAATCTAGGTTTTAGTCCTTTAAGCATAGACGAAAATGGTTAGAAGCACAGGGACACCTCTCTGCAGAGTAAACTTGGCTGTGCTGTGCTTTAATTCCAAGCCAGTGCATTTTTAATGTAGCCTGTCACAGGAAACGGGACAGAGCGTATGGACTTACGCTGATATTTAACAATTCAAAAGCTGCATAAGTGACTTCTTGAGATAAATGTTCAAGGAGTATTGATTTTCTGTTGACAAACAACGAAAAAAAAAAAAAAAAAAAAAAAAAATTGGGTGTAATTAAATGACTCCCAAAAGAGCCCCAAAAGATTAAGCAATCAATGCTTTAATTCAAAGCAAAACCGTTTTTGCTTTTTAGTGCGTTTTTGCAAAGAGTATATTTAAAATGAGGCTAACAAGCCAATCCAGTGTCATAAGAAAACGTGTTAAAACAGGTGACGATTTCATATGAATTTGTACAATGTGATTAATATGGTAATGTATGACTGTAGAAATGTTCGTTGTTATTATGAAGGTCCACCCCTACACCTAAATGTCTGTGGGGTGTAAGCAGATCACACAAAATAAAGTTCCACAGAAGGAGCCTAATCATTCAGTCCTGTCAATCATCATTACGAGCCTATATAAGCAGCTCTCATTTTACCGTTTCAGCGTCAATTCTTCTGGCATCCCTCCACCTCCCCATCTCCTCCTCTATTTGTTTTTCTCCCTCTACATGGTACCACATGGGGGGTGGGGTTCGAGCCTCCATTAAGGATAGCAAGCCAAGTTTGTTTACCATTAACCATCAGGACTGGAGGGGCAGGTGAACTCGGGAAAAATTCATCAAAAAATTATCCACCAACTCGCCAAAACGACTAGCAAATAGATAATTTCCACTCAATTTCATTCAATTTCACTTGTGTATTTACATAATTTTGTACAGATGCAGTAGTAATATTATGTTCATGTTGTACAAATATCTGACTAATCTTAAATATAGGATACGTCAGAATGAATTAGTTCAGTTCAGTGTTCATTCACTATTCAGATTCAGCTCACACTGTTTAAGCGAAACAAACCTTGACACTGCTGATTCTGATTACATTATTTGAAATAGACAGCTAGTGTTAGAGAATTGTTTTATATCTTGTAGTTAAAATTTTTCCCATTGTATTTTTTGTTATATTTGACAGGATGTTTTCATTAAATCCATTTAATTATTGCAGTCATGTGTATATTTTGTCTTGTCTCATAGGCAAATACAGTATATCCAACACCCTCTCAGCTTTACACACATGCTTATGGTTTCCTATTTAAAAAATAAAAATTGGTTGCACAAAGCTTTATTTTAAATCTCGGCTGTCGATAACTTTGGGTTGAGTTTTTATAGTTTAAATTGTTGTTTATTGGCTGCCATGTCCTGCGTCGGATTAATCGATAAGCCTCCTTGGGGCTACAGTGCAAGCCAGTGAAGATTAATCACTTTCTGCACTGCTATTTGCTTCCCACCTCCTGCATGATCCAATAAGACTATGACCTTTCCTATCAATATCACTGGGGTTCCAGCATGCATTGTCCAGCCTGCTAATTAAAAGCCTATCAGTAATTAAAACCAAGAGCGAAGCCGGTATTATTGCACCACTTTGTTGATCCATTTGGGCTCCCGACACATAGCGGATTTCTTGCTGATGGACAGTTTTTTTTTTTTCATGGTGTCTGTGGCTGATATGATACTGATTACTTTTTCCTTCTTTTCTGGTAGGTTTTTTGATGAGACGAGTCGAGGGACTGACGGAGAAGCTGGGGGGAAAAGAAAGGAGAGCGGGGAGGCGCAGTGGGAGCTGTTAGAGCAGAAAGAAGCTGACGGCAAGACGGACACAAACAGGTCTGAGAACAGCGTCTGTGTGAGCCTAGAGGCTGACAACTCCCTGAAGCTTCTCTGATAATAAGCAGGAATTATGAGGATACATATAAAGTGGGATGTTTACCCGAATCTCATCACGTTAGCAGACCTTTGAGTATTACCTCACCTCCTCACTGGTTCTCCATGTTGATAATGAGAGTACGGAGCGTAGCCTCCTACAGAATCATTAGATTACTCAAGAACACCCATCACGTATACACTCATTTCGAGGAGGGCAGGTAAATGTGAGGCGTTATCTGTGCGTTTGTTGAGCGTAGCAAGTGTGTCTGGCAGCACACGTCTCTTGAGAGACTTTGAGAACACCTGCACCAGACTTCCCTAGCATCTAAACACTCTCTACACTGTCATTTGTTCCGTGCTCTCAGCCTGGTTCACAGAGATGTTGTTTGGAACTACTTGTTCGTTTAAACAAACAGCAATCAAGCACAAAAGCCAAAGCACATTTTCAGACGGATTTCAGAGGAATTCAACTTTTTTCTAGATATGGCTGGTGTTTTCAATTTCCAGGGGTCCTGTGGAGCTCATTCATTATCTGTACTAAGTAATCACCTCCTGTCTTACGGAGGAAAAAAAGAAAAGGCCGATAGATTTGTTGATTAACACTGCCCCCTGCTGACTCCATTTATAATAACACCCATTGTTAAAACCTGCCCACCTTCAATACAACTGCCCTCCTTAATAATATATAAAACAAAATATATTATCTTCTTTTTTTCCGAAAGAAAAAAAAAAATAAACACACTCAATCAAAGAAACCTTATTCTGAGTGAGTGTGGTTCTTATTATGTTCTTTTCCATTTCTTTAAAGCCTGAGACTTCCCATGTGAACATTTCTTCTGATAAATTACATGCGTTCAATTATTTAATGCTTTCTGTAATTAATGGCCATCTTGACAGACCCAATTTGGTTTCCGTCTGACCCTTTAGGCGGAACGAAAACATGAAGTAAGATAGATCTGATGATTGCTGAAAACCCCTAATAATGTTTCATTGTTTATGTTTTTGCAGGGAGGCTGATGTAATCATACCTCAATTGGAAGAGGATGAATTGCATCCCGGAAGCTCCAACGGACAGGAGCAGAATAGGAACTACTCGACACCAAGGCCACTGAGCACAGAGCTGGGAAGCAAACCTATCAGTCTGACAGGCCATGGGCATCCAAGTGTGGGTGTGAAAGAGGTTGGCATAACCTTGCGTCTTTCTCTTTATGTTGACATAGGCTGTTTCTGAAAGCTTAGGCATGACTTTGCAGGCAGTGTTTGTGCACAGAGGCAACTCCCAAAACTTATTCAGGACAGATTTTTTGAGACAGCTTAATAGTTTTATGATCTACAACAAAATAGAGACACTTTAGTGATATCTAAGCAAATATTTAATTACTACAATACTAATTTCTAGGTAGAAATGACATCAAAAGTGGAGAAAGTGGGTCAAAAACATACATCTACACACAAACTGACCATTAAGTGCAACTTTCAGACACCATTTTGATTTGTTAACTCAACTGTCACAGAATCAAATGCACAGGATATAGTGGGATATCTTAGGATACACCACCGCTGCCCACAGAAATTGGACAAAAGAAGGTAACTCAGTAGACAGGATGTGGCACAGTGATTAGATTCAGATATGCCTTGTTGCCTTCTTACATCCAGATGATGCCTGAGGTGGCAGAATTTTTCAGCTTTTGCATGGAACAATATTCTCTAAACATATGATGTATTGTACAGTTTGAATTGCCTCTTTTCATGCTATACAATTATACTTATCTATTTCGTAGGTGTTTGATATCTCATCACTGTATGGGGAACTACAGCCTGGTGACACCAAGCTGGTGACCTTCTCATTTCTCGGCCACGCTGACATCAGCACGCATGTGTTGGCATTGTGTGAGGTGGAAGGAGGGCCCACCTATGAGATCACACTCAAGGGTCAGGCTTCCTTTGTTTCGTATATGCTGGACACAAACGACATTGACTTTGGTTTACAGGTAACTACACACTTTCACCATAATAGCAATAGGATCATTTCAGCAGTGATATGTATGAATGGAAGATTTCATTCTGTTTTGTCTGCTGTAATCACAGTTGTTTGACCATGTGGAGGAAGCACAGATCACTTTGAAAAACACAGGGAAAGTTGGCTTTGATTTCTCTACTCTAACTGGAGAACAAGGACTCTTTGCAGAGCAACCCTTGCCTGGTCAGCCTCTCATCGTCCCCAGCAAGGTGAGATGTTCTTCATGTTTTAATACACTGATGACTTTTCATTCATTGCGTATCAAATTTGTGGCATTAAGTGTCATGGTTGTGTTTCTTTTGAAGGGTCACCTAGAGCCGTATGCAGAAATTAGTCTCAGTGTGTATTACCTCCCAGGAATCCCAGAAGTCTTTCACAAGACCTTTCAGTTACAAGTGGCCTTCTATGAGGCCGAGAACATTACTGTAAGAGGAGAGGGTATTTTCCCTCGACTATGTCTGGACCTTCCCAGAGACCTGAGTAAGTTTCTGTCCACAGTTTTCACAAGCAGCACAACCATTTTTAACATATGATGTTGTTTTATTAACACAGTTCGGGAGGAGCGGGGGGTTGGGGGTTGGGGTGTATTCTGGGTTCGGCCCACAATTCAGAGCTCGGAGCCCTCTCCTCGGAAAGCATGACAAATATGCATAACCTTTACTCTGTTTATTATATGCAAGTTTGAACTTGTGAAGTTTTAATAATGAGAAGTGATTATTGAGCAGCAAATGAGCATATTAGAATGATTTCTGAAGGATCATGTAAAACTGAAGACTGAAGTAATGGCTGCTGAAAATTCAGCTTTGCCATCACAGGAAAATTAACATTTTTAAAAATATTAAAATAGAAAATAGGAATTTATTATTTTGAATGGTAATATTTCACAATATTACTGTCTTACTGAAAACTATGTACCAATTCCAAACTTTTGGTAGTGTATGTAGAGATCTGAACAATCAAGTATTAAACTTTGTGCTATAAACATTAATTACACCTCAAATTGAATAGCTTGTTGAGGACAGGTGTGCTCTTGGGGAATGTTCACACAAAATGTGTTTTTGCCTGCACTTGCACTGCTTTTTAATTATTTTCTGGTGTAAAAATATGCTAGACAGACGTCTTTGCACCTTGTCTCAGCTTTTTTTAGCATCTTGCATCTGAGCATCAAGTGTTTTTAAGAAGTTCAACTAATCATTTTCCATTTTCACAGCCGTGAACCAATCAGAAGAAACTAGGCAGGGCAAACATTATAAGCAAGTGTTTACAGTAGCAACTGAATATAATTTTTTTTCTTTTTTTTCTGTTTGGCTATTTCTAAAACATTCTGATATCTGTTTTTACCTGAACACATCTCAAGACTCTGTGTTTTTTGGATTTGTAGTTTTCACTTGGCTGATCCCAACTTCAAGATCAAAAGGAATTTATGTAAGAGTTTAGTCTTACAAAAAAGTGTAGCCATTAAGTGATTGGCCAAGTCAGACATAATACATCTTCATATGTTCTAATTAATCAAACCTTATAAATGAATTAGCCATTCTGAGGCCAACAGCTCTTCACAAAATTGTTGAACACATTGAGAATTTCAGACAGGATGTTTTAAATTCTTGAATATGATCCAACTTTCACTCTCATCAAATACACTTGAAAGGAGTCCAGTCCTTCGTCCTGGCTCACCTAACCTTTAATCAAACACAGTTGCACTGTGCCAGATTGCAGAAAGACATAATGGTCTTGACCTTGAACCAGCTCTCACACTGCGCTAGAACTGTTAAAATCCATTTTCCACTCTGATCTGCAGCCAGCCTGAAGGAGTGCAGTTTATCTCGGAAACAAGCAGTTTTGCTCTTGTGGCAAATTGTGCAACTATTACTAAGGAGAGGAATACCGTGTTGCTCTCTGATTACCTATTGATCGGATTCTTTGCTTTACTAACACAGGCAGTTTGTAGTAAAGAGCAAAGAAATTGCAGGCTTTGTTGCTCAAGAGATATTTTTACATTATAAGGTCAATACTTTGACTACAAGGCCTATAAAAAGAGATTGTTGAATCAGTAATAGCAAGCAGTGAGTAGACTCAGATTAAATAGAAAATTATGATTTGAACTAAAATACATGGCTGTTGTACTCAAATCTCAAACAAAATCTTTTCTGAATAAGGCTTATCAGAATAGGCTATGCAATGTTTCTGTTTCCTGTCTAGATGAGGAGATATATGGTGCTTTGCTAAATGAGGCAAAAGACTCGGTGGAAAATGAAAACTCAAGGGAGGGGGTGATGAGCAGGCTGGTCACAGTAAAGGAGGAGATGCCACCTGAAGAAGACTACATTCCTACTGTAAGTCTGTCTGTGATAATTGCATGTTATGTCTTCCTCTTTCTAGCTTGATGTAATCCGTTCAGTTTCAATGAGAATAGCCATTATTGCAGCTTTGTACAATATATACATTTTTGTTTGTACTATAACATATATGTATGCCGTAGTATGATGCCCTGCTGCAGATGGAGTTAGAACGACTCCTTGTAAAGGAAAATGCCATGGCTGTACAGAAACAACACCAACTCGTAGATCAAAGAGGATCTGGGTCCACTAACAACTGGCTCAAGAAGCTGTGCAAGTAAGTCCATTCATGTAGAAACCTCTCATTTTTACAAGCAATCAAAGCATGTCTGATGGACCTTTTCTTTAGGTTAAGCTTGCCTGAGTACACACTGGACTTTGGCTATGTCAACATTGGCAGCACCGTGACCCACATTGTCAAAATAACCAACACTTGTCCAGTTGCTGTATCTTTCAGAGCTGACAGGAGCTCACTGGCAGGCACAGGTTGGTCCTTTCCACAGAATGGTCAGTGGATTTAAAACATCGATTTCAGCAACAGATCTTGTTTAAATAGGTGTCAATCTCTGTGATGTGTTTAGATTGTTTACGAAGCTTGTGGTTTGATGTAAAGTTGAGCTTCTTCTCTTAGTGTTGTTATTCCAGAATGAATCATTTGAAATTTCATTCTGCGAAGCTTTATTCACTGCATTGATATTCATTTTTATTCTGCTCAGGGTTTAGTACAGAATTGGACAGGGTGCAGAATTTGCCCTTCTGCGAGACAGAGACGTTTGAGTTGAAGTTTGATGCCCGCGGGGCCAATCTGGGAAAGATCGATGCAGTTATGCCCATACAGGTTTGGTGAAAACGACATTAAATATCTGAGACAAGCAAAGAAATGCTGGATGAAGATGAAATATTGACTTTTTGTGCATTTTGAGACTGCAAACATCCATCATCATAAACATTCACACATTCACAAATCTCATACAGACTGTGCTTAATAAGATTCTGCACAATTTCTAGGTATTTTAACAAATGTAAGCAAAATTGTGACATCTTAAAATTCAACTCATATTGTTGATTGTCATTTGCAATAAAAAAGTATTAAATCAGAAAAATTCAAAATTGCAGCATTTTGTCAATGAATTATTACAGAATTAATAATACCTAGTTTGCATTGTTTGTATAGTATATATCTTCTGGAAGGCACCCACTGCTATTTGTGCTCTACATTATAGCTTATTGCTGCTTGATTTATTAATGTTGCTTCTGTGTGATTGACAGGTGACTAAGGGGCCCCAAGTGCAGGTGCATTTATGCGCGGAGGTCACAATGCCATCTCTCACAGTATCAACAGACACACTGAAGTTCGACACCATCCAGTGTGGCCTGTGTCAGGTGATCACAGTCCAGCTGCACAATGACGGGCCAGTGCCCTGTGAGTGGAGCATCAGACAGGAGGAACGACCAAAGAAGGTACAAGCATTGTACAGAACATACAAACAAAGAGCCAGAGTAATTTTTGTTTTTGGAATAACTGATGAATCATTCGCTGTAATATTATGATCATGTATTAAGAAAGTAAATTTTGATTTCATGTTGACTTTGAGAGACTCATTTCCATTATTAATAAGCTTGTTTAGTTTAGTAAGTAATTTTATATATATATATATATATATATATATATGCTTAATATGAATGGGTGCTGGTCGCAGTGTTGAGATACATTCGTCTTTGTGGCGTGTTTGTTACTGCTAATCAGTTTTTTCAGATCAGACTGTGGTATGAGGTTACTTCAGCGTTACTGTTGTGTTTTTTCCTCTGATAACATATCTAGTTTTGTTGTGATTGAATTGAATGGGAATTTATCCCAGATGTTGTCTCTTTGGTTATGTGATCAGATTGACAAGCACATCCCACTGTACCTCAGAAGACAGGCTCAGCTGAAACAGCGGCCTCCTCCAGTTGTCTTTGAGTTATTGCCCTCAGATGGCACACTCTATCCTGGTGACAGAACCAACGTGCAGGTCAAATTCAGCCCAGCAGAGGGGGTAAAGAAACACAGACACTAGCTATGGTTACACAATTACTAGTTTTACATATACACTACAGATCATAACTTAGAAACAAAGTTCTATTCATCAAAGAATCCTCAAAAATCTATTTCCTCCAAATATGAAGCAGCACAACTGTTTTTAATATTGATAACAATAAGAAATGTTTCTTGAGCACCAAATCAGCATATTAAAAAGATTTCTGAAGTATCATTAGACACTGAAACTGGAGTAATAGCTGCTAAAAAAATCAGCTTTGCCATCACAGGAATGAATTACATACAGTACAAATGTTCAATATAAAAGAGCAAACAGTTATTTTAAAATGCATCAGTATTTCAGTATTTATTATTATTATGTTTTATCAAATAAATTCAGACTGGGTGAGAATAAGAGACTTCTTACCAATCCCAAACTGTTGAATGGTAGTGCAATAATTATGAATGGGACTTTATGATGTCTAAATTCAAGATTAAATCTATCTATATTTTAGTAAGTCTATATACACTTAATATTTTCTATAAATATCTTTATTGTGTATCTTTATTCAAAGGCCTGGTTGTTTTCCTTCTGATATGTGTTCTTCAGAGGGCATACATTCAGAGACTAGTGATAACAGTGGCTCAGAGCACTCAGAAGATCCTGCTGCTGGCCCAAGGTCAGGGAGAAGAGCCTCAGCTGGAGTTTTCCTCCCTAGGACTAGATTTTGGGTCCATCCTGCCCTACTCGGAAGGGAAGGTGGTTGAGGTGGTTGTCCGCAACCCTTGCCCCTTCCCAATAGAGTTTTACTCTCTGGACTTCGACAAGCAGTACCTAGAAGAGGAAGAGGTGAGCTTAATAGGTTCAAAATAGAGTTTTTCCTGTTTTGTTAGTTTTTTTTTAAAGATATCTTTAATATCTATTTTATTTTCTCTTAGATAGTAATAAGATCACTTACTATCATTACTATCAATATCTCAGATTATTTCAGACCAAATAATCTGAGCTTTACCTTCAGCATTTGCCTCATTTACTGTGTACTGTATATATTTTCAGTTCTCCCAATGAATCTTATTTCTCAACAATGACCTTCAAATATGTGTGGTTCAGTGTAAGTGCTTGACACTGTCATTCCCATTGTATATTCATCCTCTTCTAATGTGTCTTTTTGTTCTGCTTCTCAGATCTTGCGAATGTTAAAAGGATACGATGCCCAAAATGTGTTACTTCTACCTCCCCGTGCTCCTGGCGAGACTCTGCCCCCAGAACTGTTGGGCTTCTGCAAAGAGCATAGCTCGCCGGAACCCAAGCAGGGTACCGTATACAGCAACAGATGGTTTTAATTTATGATTGATGCAAAATTGTTTATAAGACTAAAACACATCTGACTTGGCACATGATCATAGTTTTTGCCTTTTGGCAGAATTTTGAGTGAATCTTATAGTTCTAACCTATTTTTAGATTCCGTGGAGGGTCTTGAAGATGAAGACAAGGGGGAGACAGCTGCACTCTCTGAGGGTGAAACACTCAGTGCTAAAGGTATGGTTCAGCCTAGGGCAACAGTAATTTAAATGCATTTGCATTCTTTATGAGATTGGTATTATAATTCAGTACATTACTGGACATAAAAGAGAGTACATATTTCTTCTCCTCACAGGACAGGCTAAAGACAACATCAGTGCTGGCACTGCAGTGGGGGATCTGGAATATGACCCTGTGTCTAGAGTTGTTGCTCGTCATATGGGCATTGATCTTTCACCAGAAGGCAAGGCTGCCCTTAATCGCCGGGGCATTGCCATTGTTGTTCATGGTGCCCCTCTGTCAGGTAAGGTTTTATAGATTTACCCATGTATGCTATCTGTCCTGTTGGAAAGTTTGCTCTGATGCAAATGTAAGCATCTGTGTGCAGGTAAAACAAGGACAGCAGTTACTCTGGCTAAGCACTATGGGGCAGCGTGTGTCAGTGTAGATGAAGTGGTGCAGGAAGCTGTGGCATCAGGGAACAGCTCTGCAGCCCTGAGGGCAAGGGAACAATGTGCCAAGGTTGCTGTGGTGCATGCTCAGAAGGACGTGGATGAGGCAGCAGCAGATATGATGGCCACTGTTGGTCAGGGTGCTGGTGTTCTTAGTGTTGAGGCAGTTGCCAAACATACAGCTGAAGGCAGCCTGCCCAGTGATCCTAAAGTCCCCCCGTCATCTGCCTCAACCCGAAATAAAACAAACATCACAGGGCATTCACAGAAGAATAACAGCTCCGCTCGCACTGCTTCACTGGTAACACACAAAATCTCTTTTCACTTAGTCACTTACATATCAGAAGAAAACATTTTGACTGAATAATATTTAGTTCTTGTTGCCCAGTAAAACTAATCTAAACATCATTAAAACTATACAATTACTTGAGAGGCAGCATTATATAAGATATTAGGATTTTACTTGTTTTTAAGCAAAAATCTAATGTTTCTTCTAAATTATATATATATATATATATATATCACAGTTTCCAAAAACTGTTTTAACATTGATAAGATTTTTTTTTCTTGAGCACTAAATCAGCATTTTGATGATTTATAGAGGATCATACACATACATACATAAACATACATATACATACATACATCAATACATAAACACACACACACACACACACACACACACACACACACACACACGCACTCACACACACACACTATATTACAGTCATTTTTACTGGAATACAAAAATGCTAATTGAGAAAGAAATAAAATGTATGTGTGTGAGTGTCAGGTTTTCCCTACATTAATATACTGTAGTAAATACAGTTAGATAAGTACTGTAGTAAAATCAGTAAAACCAATGGTGTAACATATGGATCTGTACTTTATTGTATTGTGTCTTGTTTATAAGTGTCATGTATGAATGGATATAAATAAATATTTAAAATGTGTGTGTGTGTGTGTTGCAGACAGATGGTCAGGTACACAGGCGTCTGAGTGTGAGTGCCAGTCAAAATGAAGAGCTGGGGCTGATTAGCTGCCTACTGCCTGATGATGTGTTGGTAGAGATCCTGTCAGAGAGACTGCAGGTGTGTACATTTTTTGTATACCCTATACATATATAATATATTTGGTTGATAATTTGTGTCAATCACAGGATATGCCGACATATAGTAATCTTCCACCGCTTTGTGAAATACAAAATCAAAGCGACTGTCACTGTGGTGTTGTGATTGATGGATTGGAGACACTGTACTGCCACTCACCAAGTAAAACGCTTCAGATCATCCTGAAAGCCTTCGACAACCGTCGCCATATTTATGTTATCAACCTGTTTAACAGCTACAGTGTCTTCAAGCTAAGGTGCTCTACACTGTTCTGACACAAATTCAAGATTCTTCTTATATTTGAAACACTGAAAAAAATATTTATTTATTATAATATTATATTCCAGAAGATACATGCATCCAGATACATTAACTTGAGACAATTTTTTAAAAAGGTATTCAGGCTGCTTTTCAGATCGTTTATCTCAGGTTTAAGTTTAGAATTTAGATTTATGTTAAATTTATGCTTAAAACAAGAAAAAGTAACTTACCAACAGGATAATAAAAATATGTTTATTTCAGGATGTATTCTCTAAAAACAAGTCTTAATATCTTAAGACTATAAATATTTTTACTTCAAGATATCTTCAAAATATCTTCAAAATATCTTCAAAATAAGACTGAATTAAAAAGATTTCTTGCAGTGTATCCTATAAATGAGATTTAAATGAGAATACAGGTTTTCATAGGTTTTAGTAATGACAGAAAATATTCAACAAGTTCTTCACACTCAATTTTATTTAAAGAACAAAAAACTGTAGGTAAGAATGAGTTTGTGAAATTGAATTTGTGGATTACTTTAGAGAACAGGACAGGTTTGACCAAGAACAAGAAGAGAGTAGACAACAGGAGCTTGAGACTTTAAGAGAAGAGGAGATGACACCTAGTGAGGACTGGGATACAAAAGCAAAACATGAAGACCCCCTGCCACTTTCTGAGGACCTACAACAAGAGATGGTAAGTTTGAGTGTGCAGTTCGCAATATACTTACCATCAGAAGACTATTCTTGTGAAGCCTAAATATGTTTCAGATTTTCCTATGTAAAATTTTGTAACTTGATTACATGAACTACATGAAGTATTTGACTTCCAGTCAAGGTAAAGTGTATAATCTATTTACCACAAACAGCACCAATTTTAATTACTTTAAAAGAGATTGTCTGGCTCGTTTGCATTGTCCAGTTATGTTTGAAATCTATTTTGAAAACTATGTTTTGTTGTTGTTCTTTAACAGTCCAGTGAGAGTGACAGACAGCTACTGGCCCGATTCCATCTGTACGAACAGAGTCAGCCAGAAATCCAACACATTCTTCAGTTCTGGGACCGAACACAGAGTCTCTTATTGCAGCCCATGGCCTCCGATGCCCAAGAGACTGTAGACATAACGAACTGTCCTCCTCCCTCTGCCAAGAAGAGTAAGAAGGAACGAGAGAAGGAAAAAGCTGAGAAGGAAAAGCTGAAAGTGGAGGCTGCAGAAATGAAGTCACCAGCCCCCAGTCAGACCCAAGTGTCAACTGATGGTGGCGAGGGGTCGGAAAAGATAGTGGTTCCACACCCTATCCCCTACATCTGGCTGTCTATAAAAGAAAAGGAACAACTGGATGGATTTGAGATCATCAGTAGCATGAAGCTACCCTCCCATGAGGAGGTATAGTACTTCAATGTTGGAAAAGTTCTTCATTGTGCAAAGTTTGTATCCGTAGAATATCAAGTACATTTTTTTTTAAATGTTTTTCTCACAGGTTTTGGATGGGTTAGGGTTAGGACCTAAAGGTCCACCCATCCCACCACCTATAATATTCTCCATAGTCCCATACCCTAAGATGAGATCAGTGCCCAACACACAACTCTCAAACAGTTGTTTTACTTTTTTGATGCCCACATCTTGTGAGGATCTGCCAGAGAAGAAAGAAGCAGACCTGAGATCAGAAATTGTTAAGGTACTAAAGCCTTAAAGAAATTCTCTTCTACATATCTAAGGTCTTTTAGTGATTTATACAGAATGTAACTTTAGCTTAAACGTGGAAAAAGACTTAAAAAATGGTCTACTTGTCTTCCTGCAGGAGGGCATGACGATTACTAACACATCTAATCCTGGCCAGGGTGTACCTTCTGAGGAACCCAACCCAGAATACAACCAGGGGTAAGGAGGTCCCTCACACATATAAACCTCATGTACAATTACAAATAAATAGAACCATTTCAATGAAACCTTGAAAGCTGCTGTTCTTTTAAGACTCACTAGTTTCCGCTGGATTGTACCATCAAATGGAGCCATCACTCTAAGGATCAGGTTTTACTCTTCTGTTCTTGGAAATTTTGATCAGACTTTCAGCTTTGAGGTGATGGGGACTAAGCGATGTTATCAGCTATACTGTAGAGGAACTTGCGCTTACCCAACTATAAGCAGAGACCCCAAGTGAGTAACATTTCAGTAGAGAAATATACAGTAGTTATCATTGTCCTTGGACATGTTCTACATAGTGTCTGTGTGTTTATGTAATAGGATTGTGTTTGCACGCTGCAAAAAGAGTCTGCGGCCTGAGAGTGGACTTCAAAAGACTTACATTATCCAGTCAGACCTGTATGAGTTTGGACCTCTGCTATGTGGAAAGACCAGGGACAGGTGCTGGCCTGTTGTTCTCTGTTGTTGAGTCTCTTAACAGTACTTTTCTCTTAAAGTTATTCTCTAATAAATTTGTTTGTACATTAGGTCTTTAGTAATATTAATTATGTTATCCTGACCCAGGTATAAAGAAGCAAAATACCCTGAGAACATGGATAAGTTTGTTATTCACAATACTTCTAAAATAAAGGCAGAGATCCATTTTTGCTTTCAACATGACACCAAGGCCACCACTTTCCTTCTTGACCCTCCAAATATGACACTGGAACCCAATGAGAGAAAGGTATGCAAATTTATATATCTTATTTTTTGCAGAGTGTATTTTTGGGATTGTTTGAGCTGGAAGCCATTTTTTGTGGTTAAAAATATGAACTTAGCTGTATTTGCTCCAAACAGTCTAACTAGCCATTTCTTAATTTTGTTAACTACCTTTGTGGTTAACTATGCTGTGCCTTATGAAGACCAACTGGTTGAAATGTTGCAATAAATTGATCTTTAATTTCAGTGCGTGTGGACATATTTCTTCTTTGTCTTGTGTTTTGAAGTTGTACACACTGAAACCTTTCTTTTTTAGCCACCTTTGTACCATCTTCAGCCTCAGTCTCATTAAACTCAGTTTAACACCAAAAAAAGGCATTTACTTAAACTCCCTTGTCATTGATGTTTGATATCCTCCTGGCAGCTACTGATGGTGTGGGCATACCCAAATACTCCCAAACATGTAGAGGACAGCTTGGTGTGCTGCATCATGGGAAACCCGGAGCCTGTTGTCTTCTGCCTCTCCTGTATAGGAGTCAGGCCTGAACTGGAGCTGGACCGCAAGCTGCTCCAGTTTGACAAAACTCCACCATACAGGTCTACTGTACTACATTCACTTCAACATATACTGATTTTTTGTTCATTGTTATAATTATTCAGATGTATTACGGGTGAAAAAATCCTTTTCATAAATTTTTCATACTTTGTCTGCAGAAAAGAAACCCAGAGTTTATGTCTGCGCAATAACACCCTTTTGCCAGCTGCTTGGAGGCTGAGGGGTCTGGAGATTCTTGGGGATGAATTCAGCGTGTCTCAGAACAAAGGCATCATAATGCCTCATTCTGACTTCAGGCTGCACATGTATTTTATAGCCAAGAACCCTGTCAAACTGAAGAGGGCCATTTGTTTAGAGGTACTGCAGAATGAAAAACAGACTTTTTGTAATTGAATCATAAGCAGTGTTTATAAATGTGAAGTTGTTTAAAGCAGATAAAGAGTAAATGTAATCATAATTTGCGTACATGCACTAGTATGCGTTAGTTTGTCTGCATGTGTCTGATTAGACATGTATGTTTACCAGGTGTCAGATGTGGAGAACATTCTTGGCATTGTTCAACATTCAGAGAACATTCAGATTATAGCAGAGGCCTATGATATTGCAGTGGACATAACCATTCCAGATGGTACTTGCCTGAAAACAGCTCATTGGCTCTTCACAGCATCACATCATTTTCCAGCTAAAAATAAGTTGTTAAATAGACAGTTCAACCTAAAATTAAAATTCTGTTATCATTTACTCACCGTCATTTTGTTCTAAACCTGTATGACTTTCTTTCTTCTGTGTAACACAGTGACCAATACAAATTCCCTTTATTCATTTGATGGTGTTTTTGCATTTGTTGTAGATTCTGATGGTTCAGTAGACTTTGGAACAATCAAAGTATCAGAAGAGGTCAAACGGTCTATTAAGTTGGAAAACAAAGGCAAATATGACATAGCTTTTAAGTAAGTTACTCCGTATATAGATATTTATAGATCGATATCTTCTATTTTAATTAAAAGAAAAACATCAAAGATGTCTTAAACATTTCTTCTCTCTCCTTTTGTTAATAATTTTCACTTACAGGTTTACTCTAGTGGCCACAGAGCCAGGAATGCCAGATCTGAACTCAGTGTTCTCCATCACTCCTCAGAAAGGCTCATTACGCCCCAACAATAAGCCCAGTACTGTCCAGATTATTTATCACCACAACCAGGAGATGTCCATCAGAGATAGCCCAATCCTTCGCTGTCAGGTCTTTTAATCTTACCACTTAATAGAGTCTTTATCATACAGTATTTTTTATTTTAGTTCTGCTGTCATCAGAGACGAAAAAAATGAGTTATGTTGTATTTTCCCCAGGTTATTGAGCCCAGTTTGGATGGTGGCGAGACCATAAACACTATACCAATCAAAGTGTCAGTCCAGGCACTTTTCTCCAAATACAGTGTCAATCCCTCTAATGATATCAACTTTGGCCCACTGGTATATGGCTCTCGCAAGAAACAGACTCTCATTGTGGAGAACAGAGGCAGCTTTGAGATGCGTTTCACCATTAGGATGTGTAAAAACGCCCCAGTTCCTGCACAGAGGAGAGGGTATGGCTACTGTAAAAATATAATTATATAATGTAAAAAAAGTAATTAATTAATTATAAAAACATAAAATATATATATATACCTCAGAACGTTTGTCAGCCAATCAGATTCAAGCATTCAACGGCCCAGTAGTATGTATATATATATATATATATATATATATATATATATATATATATATATATATATATATATATGTATATATATATATATATATATATATATAATACACACACACAGTAAGTACAGTATATACAGTAGTCAGCATTTGATGTGGATCAGAACTTTTCATCAAAGTTGTCCTAAAACCAAAATGCATTCTTGCAGCTTTATATAAAAATACATTAATTTGTCTTTTTTAAGCTTGGGAAGTAAGAAGCCATCAAAAGACAGTTATGCTACAAAACCACCCAGTGCCAGTGAATTACGACACACTGTGCAGAATGAGACTGGCATATCAACACAGGTAGAAAAAATATTTCTTTATTTACAGTTCTTGATAGAGTGTACAGTAACAATCTAACATGTAATATATTATAAATAATTTGGGTATGTTTTTTTTACAGATACATTTGACATGTGGTATTTTTTCATTGTCTCCGTGCTTTGGGGTTCTGGTACCTGGAGCCCAACAAGTGGTTACAGTGGATTGCAAGGCAGAGCATGTAGGTAGTTGGGAGGAATGTCTAGCTATAGACATCACTGACAGAGACCCCTCTGACAACCCTGATGGGATTCCATACAAGCTAATAGCAGAAGTTTGTATTCCAGGTTTGTGACTATGAATGATTCTATATAATGTTCTGTGAAGTACATTCTCTTATGTATTTTTTTTGCTCATTCTTTGATGGTTCGTAAGAGTTGAGTATTTTGATGACTGCCTAATGGCATAAATTGTCCTCTTCACTGAAGAAAGGCACCAATTTTATGTAACTTATTTAACCCGTAATTTATACAATACACCATCAATGTGTAAGGGTTCTTATTCTGGTCTTTAAATGCTAAAATAACTTTTATGTTTTTTATTTTATATTAGCCATCCATTATTTTTATTACATTGAACTCTACCTGCCATTATCCACCTTTCAGTGCATGCCTCTGGGTTTAGTGGGCCCTGTGGTGTTGTGGGTGCACCCCAGGACTCAGTAGGTCCTCTGGTGCAGCTCCACCTCTAGGCTCAGTGGGCCCCACGGTGTAGCTCTGCCTCTGGGCTCATGATGTGTTTAATGAATGGCTTGTTGCTTAAAAATAAAGTTATATACTAGTATGAATTAAAATGTAAAATTGATCACTTTATTGTTTACAGGAATAGCGAGTACAGACATTGCTTCTATCTTTGAGGAGCACCGTGTCTGTAAGAATAGTAGCATGTTACAGTGTGAGCAATACCAGGACAGTATGGGTGTCTATGTACAGGACGAGAACAAGTTTGTCTTCAACAATGTACTGGTGGGTCATTCAGCCAAAGCCCAGTTCCGGCTGACCAATCCAGGAAAAGTGTCCTGTGAACTCAGCCTGGTGATCAAAACAGTCAAGGTATGTTTGTGAGAGGTGGTTCTGCCACTATTGATGTTATTCTGCCGAATCTGTAAAACTTTTATAGCAATTTTATGTTTTGAATGTTGTAACTGTTAATTGTTGCTTAACTGTCTCTTTGCTTACTATTTCGGTTAACCTTATTTTTTTGTAATTTAAACGACAACGCACAATGCAGAGGTTTTTGAGGTGACCCCTACAAAGTTGTGTATCCCCAGCCACTCTCATGCTTTTGCCACCATCACCTTTTCTCCTGTGACTATGCACACATATCATGCAGTGTTTGAGGCACTTCTGAAAGGGATCGCAAGGTAACTGCTTTCAATACAGGTTTGCACTGTTTGGATGGTTGTTGATATTTTGTTGAGGCTTTACCTATTCTGTTTTATAACACAGTCAAGCTTCTGCCACCAAACCCAAAGCTCTGGTGTTTGATCTAATGGGTGAAGGCAATTTGCCCTGCATCACAGTTCTGAGACCTATTCAGAGGACTAATCGAGGTCAGCCGGTGCTGCAGTTTAAGCGCTTATTGGTGGGACGAAGGCAGACTCTTCCACTAGTGATCAAGAACAATGGCAATGTGCCTGCACAAGTAAGATCAAAATTAGTTTTCAGCTAAGTTTCTATTTCTCCGACTTTATTTTTTATTGTTATAATCCATTCTTTCCTTGTATTTGCAGGTAAGCATTGTACTACAGTGTCACCTGGACGTTTTCACTCTAAAAGCTGCTCCTGGCACTGTTTGCAGACTGGCCTCCTCACAAATAGAAAGCAATCCCAGAGAAGGCAAGCCATAAACACAAATGAAGAGTCTGCATAGACATTCATTTCTGCAAAATGCTGTTTTGATTTGCTTTTCAAATAAGCTATGAAACCAATAACACAAACAGCAGCAGATTGTTTTAGACCTTCATTAGATTGGGTGTCACTTTTATAGGTTAAAGAGATCAATTAGAGCTGGTCTTATCACAAAATGCAATGATCAGTATATTGATGTCAAGCGGTCATGTTTGACCAAAGAATGCAGCCATTGACCATAATAAGTCGTATAATAAACTATATGAAAATTTTTAAATTTAATAAAGTCATTTCAAGCTTTGTGGTTATTACTTTTTTA
This sequence comes from Cyprinus carpio, assembly GCF_018340385.1. Lineage (NCBI taxonomy): Eukaryota > Metazoa > Chordata > Actinopteri > Cypriniformes > Cyprinidae > Cyprinus > Cyprinus carpio. The sequence goes on along the minus strand of NC_056614.1, from coordinate 16,622,712 downwards.
CAGAGTGCTGTAGTGTAGGAGAAGGAACAAAGTGCTATTTCTTCTATGACCTGTGTACAAACTTTTAGCTTGAGGCAGGCAACCATAAGTAGAAAATTGAAATAAAAAGAACAGTAGCATGAGATATGCAATTGAAACATATTAAAATCAAATATATGTGACATAACTGCATTTTTGATCCTCTTCAGAGACACAACTAGTGCATGTAGCCTCTCTGATCCTCATGGCTGGACAACAAGCAGAATTCCAGGTCGGGTTTCATCCAAAGGTGGCTCAGAAGTTTGAGGCCTGCTTGAAGTTAATGGTAAAGGATAACCAGTATGATCAGACAGTGGTGCAGCTTGTGGGTGAGGGTTACCATGACATCATCATCCTGGACAACATTGGCAGCAAAGTTCAGCAGGACAGCACTGAAAGTAAATGCAAGTTAATAATGTGATTTTGCTTCATTCTAAAGTATGATTAAAATAAAAATCTTACCATTTATTTTATGGAAATTTTGGTTCAGTACCCACTGTTGGTAATTATGGTAATTATCCCTTCTTAATTCTTTCCTCAGGTATGTCTGACCTTCTAAATTTTGGAGATTGTCATGTGGGCCGCACTTACCAAGAAACTTTCACCATGACAAACCCAAGCAGCTCCAAGGTGCTACGCTTTGAATGGCTTCCCAGTGGCCCACAGCTGAGCTTTTCTCCACAAGTTGGTCACTTGCATGCTGATTGCTCCAAAGTTGTGACGGTGAACTTCTGCTCAGAGGAGCCCATTGTGCTGAACGCACAAACAATAAAATGTAAACTCAGCAGTATTACCTTTCAGCAGCCTGTAGACCAGGTCCCAGACTGGGATGACTGTCATAGGACTGTTAAATGGATGGATGTAGAAAAGTCGCCACAACAACCAACCAAACGGAAGGTGCGTTTCATAGAATCAGTAATAGAGATGACAGTGATCTGTTTACTGGGGGCACTTCATTAACTTGATTTTTTTAGTTTAAGATATAAAGTGAGATAAAAAAGTCACAGGAATAATAGCTGTAATTGTTAGATATGAAGAAAAATAAAGTGGCAATTGTTAGGTATATAGTAGCAATTGGGAGATATGATGTGGCAGTTATTAAATATGAATTCACAATTGCAAGATACTTTATGAAGTCGCAACTGAGAGATATACTGTGAAGTGGTTCACTCTCAGAAAAAAAAGGAACAAAAGCTGTCACTGGGGCGGTACCTTTTCAAAAGGCACAACTTTGTAGTCCATATTGGTACCTTAAAGATACATATAAGTACCTAAAGTGTACATATTTGTAACTAAAAGGTACAAAAGTGTACCTTTTGAAAATGTACCGCCCCAGTGACAGCTATTGTACCTTTTTTTCTGAGAGTGTAGGTATTAAATATAAAGTCAAGTATAAAGTGCGAAATATAAAGTTGCAGTTGCTATAAAATAGGGCTGCCCTCGACTAAACATTTTTCTGGTTGACTAGTAGTAGTTCATTTGAAGCATTATTCGACTAATCACATTTATAAATAAACCATTTAAATCATAAATATAAGCCTTTAACTGCCTACGTAGCCTAATAAGCGCTCAAGCGCGCATAAAGCTTGCCATAGCCAACTCACAGAAGTAATAATTATGACTTACTGTCAGGGAAAAACAGTAAGGAGGCTGCATGAAAATAAAGTCACAGTTACTAGAAAAGTTAAAATTACCGTTTTTTACACTGAGATGGAAACAGATAAATATTAAGATATTAAAAGTGTTAAATTAAAACTTGTGATTTTGTCACTGTGATTAGGTAGTAGCGACAGACCCGGAGCCTCCTCACTCTGTGGTGGAGAACTCCTCAAGAGAGATGGAGCTGATAGTTAATGCCATATGTGATTACGCCAAATACCAGTGTGATACTGGACCCATCCGTTTCAAAGACACAATGCTGTACCAGACCAGGGTCTTTCAGTGAGTGAAAATGCACTCATACAATATTAGCTTAGAAATTAATTTTGCATGTTGAGTTTTCATAAGTCATGTTATGTTTTTTTAGCCTCCAGATGGAGAACAAAGGCAGTGTTAAGCTGGAGTATTCCTGGCAGGTTCTGATGGAGACATATGGAAAGACTGCATGCTTTGAACATGGAGGTAAACCTTCAGCCTTAAAATGTTTGTGGTCTGATGTACCGCAGAAGTATATTTTTACATTTTCATTAGATGCAAGTAATTAAAAAAACAAACAAACACCATATTAATATATCAGACGGATCAGGAAGGACTTCCCGCTCATCTCAAGGGAGTAGGACACCAGAAAGACCAGCGAGCTCTCTGCAGAGTGTGACTTCTCTACTGCTAGGAGACCCAGAGCTTCCTCCCTTCAGCATTGAGTCCGATGTAGGGTTTATCAGCCCAGGAGCGAGTCAAACTTTCCACATCCGGTTCTCTCCTCTGGAAGTCGCTGAGTTTAAGGCCAGTTTGATCTGCAGGTCAGACTCCCAGAGGTGAAATTATTTACTGATTATGAGTTTTTGCTCCGTTCTAAACTTTTTATTTTAATTTTTTTTAGCATCTCTAATCTGAAGGATCAGCAGAGTCCAGTGATCACCGTAAGTGGTCGCAGTTTGCTGCCATACTGTCATTTCCACCTGAAGGATTCGGACTACCTCACTGGAAACAGGCGGAACCCTGAGCCCCACAGTCCCCTCACTGTGGACCCCAATACCAGGGTTATAGAGTTCACCTCAGTGGGTATTGGCACGTCTGTCCGCAGGTAAAACATTTCATTTAATAGTTCTGACTTTGATTTAAGTCAAATTGTTTATATTACAAGCAAATATAATATGCATATATGTGTATTTCTGTATACTACCCTATATTATATACACTTAAATGATACATACTTACAAATATACATATACTGTAGTGTGCATCTATTTGATCATACTTACAAGTTAAGTATACTGATATATTGTAAAATGCTATTCAAAATAACTGTTTTGTGTTTTAATATATTTTCAAATGTCATTTATTCCTGTGGTGACAGCCATTTCTCCAGTCTACAGTGTCACTTGTTCCTAACAGTGTACATTCTATGTACTATATATAAACAGGATACTTATAGACTTGTTTCAGATTTAAAATATGGGCGATTTATTATTGCATAGCACAAATAATGAATGCATTATTTTCTCTCAGGGAATTTGGTGTTATTAATCCCACAAACAAGCCATACTCTTTCATCTGGAGATGTGAGGACTTTGGCAAATCTTCTTTCAGCTGCCTTACACCAAACAAGTCCATTCAGCCGGGGAAAGAAGTGAAGGTGTTTTTTTTTTAGATTTTAACAAATCATGCTGCAAATATTTTTCCTTTTCAGACATGAATCGATATTAAATTTTAATCACTGTTTTCAGGTCTCATTTGAGTACCAGGTTCTCAACCTAGATTTAGTGGAATCCTTCTGGACCTTCTTAATCCCTGAGCACAACTTGTCTTTGCCCTTTCTGCTGGTGGGCACTGCTAATGAGCCTGTTGTCTATATTGATCGAGCCCACCTTAATCTGGGCAGTTTGCTACTAGGTAAGGTTTCAATAAAATGCTTGATTTTACCATGTTAATAGAATAGTTCTCCCAAAAAATAAACTCTATGTCCTCATTTACCCTCACCTTCATTCTGTTCCAAACCTTGTATTGATTTCATTCTTCTGTGGAGCACAACAGAAGTTATTTTAATGAGTGTTTCTGCTGTTTTTGTCCATACAATGAACAACATGACTTTCAATGTATGGACAAAAGGCACTGAGACTTTATGCAAATTATGACAGCTAGGACTGAAATGTGAGGAACTGGTTTAGATTACATTAAAAAAAAAAAATGATGTTATTGGTAACGTATACCAGTCTTTTTAGCAGGAGTGTCCATGTGCTTTTGTGTGCAGGTTTTGAAGCTCATCAGACTGTGTTTGTGGTGAACAGAGAAGATCAACCATTTCATTTTATGGTCCAAGAGTCTTCTTGCCACTCTGAGGGCTACCAGGACAGCTTGGTACTAGAGCCTATGGAGGGCATAGTTCCACCTAAAGATAAGTATGTTATTTCACTCATATAAAAAGTCTAAGACATTTCTCTTTGAGTAAAAAAAAAAAAATCATCTTGAATTTGAACACTGATCTTGTCACACTTCTTAACATCTGCCTCTGACAGGATCCCACTGGTCATACGGATCACTCCCACTCGGGAGGGAGATGTGGCTTTTAATCTAGTAGTGACAGTACGGAGGAAGCTCCAGCCGCTGACCATGAACGTGAAGGGAGAGTGTTACAGCATGAATGCTCATGTGCGATATGAGAGCCCCGAGGGATCCATCACAGAGCTCTCATCAAACCAGATCCATCCTGTGGACTTCAAACAGGTTCAAATTTATGTGAAGTTATTTATGCACCCTTGGTTAGTGTGCATGCCAGTATGTTGTGTTTGGCAGAGATTTGTCTTTGGCAGAGTTCCAGCACAAAACTTTCAGATCAATCTTTCTGCCACTTCCTGTTATCTGTTCCCTAAATAGGTGGAGCTAAACGATAAAGCCACATGCACATTTGTGGTCTCTAATCCTGGGAAATTCAGTTTAGATGTTGAGTATGACCTGTCTGGGCCGGCAGCGCTGCAGCCCCACCTGCAGGTGGAACCTAAATTGGATACAGTGGCTGTAGGTGGACAGAGTTCCTGCATCTTGACCTTTTGCCCTCAGCGGAAATGTGTGCTCAAAGATCTGACTTTTTCTGTTAAGGTAGACCCTGTCTATTACTTTTTGTCCTTTTTATCCTTCTTATTGAACAAAATATTTACATAATTCTTCTTTTTCTTTTTTTTTCTTCACTGTTTGTAGGTAAAGAATGGGCCGATATTCTGTTGCGCAGTAAAGGGTTCAGCTGTGGCTCCAGATCTGGAATTTTCTTTCCTAAAGCACAACTTTGGAAGGCATTTCATATATTGTGTTGGTATGGTACCTGTTACACACACACTGGTGATTAGCAACAGAAGCAGCAGAGAAATCAGGTAAATAAAAACTTTAGAAAACTGATTATATTTGCATTTTGAAGTGTGTAAAGCAAAGTTTCATGGTTTGTTTTTATAATACGATGGTATTTATTCAGTCTAGACTGCTTGTTCTCCAACACACCTGTCTTGGAGGTCAGCTTCACCCCTCAAGTCCTTTCTCCTGGCGGCTTCGTGGAGGTTCTCTTCTCATTCTACCCACGCAAAGCAACTCGTTACAGCGAGAAGGTGGTTTTTGAGATGAACATGTGTGCCAAACAAGTGGTGGAGATCCTGGGACAGGGTGTTGAGATGAAGGTGACAAAGTTTTGAGTTTTAAATAGTCCTACATGTCTACATCCTGGTGTAATAGATACTCAACCTCTCCTGTTTTTGTCTTAGATTCATTTGGAGGACTCAGCTCATAAGGTGGTCAATTTTGGAGCTCTGCAGACTGGCCAGCAAAGTCGGAAATTGATCCCTCTGGTGAACAACAGCCACGCTTCCCTGACTTTTAGTCTTCGCAGGCACTCTGATAACCTTCTTCTGGACTCTATGGTAACACATGTACACTTGCTCTCTTTAATTGTTAAAGTTTTTGAAAGAAGTAACTTTTTCTCACCAAGGCTGTATTTATTTGATTAAAAATTAAATAAACATATTATTACAAATTAGAACAAGTGTTTCCTATTTGAATATATTTTCAAACGTAATTTATTCGTGTGCTGGGCAAAGCTGAATTTTCAGCAGCCCTGACTCCAGCCTTCAGTTTCACATGATCCTTCAGAAATCATTCTAATGTGCTGATTTGGTAATCAAGAAATATTTCTTATCAATGTAGCATTTTTTTCATGATTCTTTGGAGAATACAAAGTTCAAAAGAACAGCATTTGTTTGAAATAGAAATTTGGACTTGAATGTAGTGAATAAATGCATACATTCCACTGCATTGCGTACATTACATAAAAAAATCATTGTGCTTTTACAGATCTTGTCAGTGCATCCAGAAGGGGAGGTGACACTAAAAGAGGGTGGTGGCCGCTGTGTGGTGGAGCTTCTCTTTTCTCCTGAACAGCGCATGCCTCCTTTCACTGAGGAGCTGCAGCTGGAGTGTTTAGGTGCTGTTCGCCCCCTGCTGGTCATGAAGGGATGTTGTCAGGGAGTGGAGGTCAGACTGGACACAGACTACCTGCAGTTTGGAGCTGTGGTCCAGCGCTGCCAAGCCACCCGTCGCATTATAATGCAGAACACAGGAGACATTGGTGCGAGGTACAAAACCTTAAAATTCAGTGACTGGTTCTGTAAATGAATAAATCTGAGTGGCAATGCTATTACATGGCTTTTCCTTGTTCTTAACAGATTCAAATGGGATGTAAAAAGTTTTGCTCCAGATTTCATCATTTTCCCTGCTGAGGGCTACATCACTCCAGGAATGGAAGTATCCCTTGAAGTGACCTTTGCCCCTACTGAGCTGAATCAAGATCTGCGCTATGATGATCTCTGCTGTACTATAGAAGGGGGCAAACCATTAAAACTCACCCTCACTGGCTCCTGCATTGTCCCTACAGTTGCAACAGAGGTAAGGTGTTGCAGAGACAAAAGAAAACACAAGTCTGAATGTTACAGCATGTCAGAATTTCCTTTTGTGAGTACTGAAACCTTGTATGTTTGCTGATATAAGATGTGATGATGAAATGCTGAAGTTAAAAAGCAAGGCTAATTCATTGTCTCACTGTCTTTTTCATGCTTGCTTTCTCTTTTGTGTGAGCAGGTGGTGAATTTTGTGTGTCAGGTGCGCAGTCAGTGTATTCAGTCTCTGGCTCTACCCAACCGCATTAACCAGCGCTGGACACTGAAATGTGTCATTGAGGGAGAGCACTGGAGCGGGCCGCCCACTCTCCTCATTGAGCCCCTGCAGCAGAACACCTATGAGATCACATACAAGCCACTGGTCATGACTGCAGACGGGGAAAGACATGAGGTATGACACTCTCTCCACAAGACTATTTCAAGTAATTATTTTTGAAACAATTGTTCAGTCAAAATAAAACAAGGGTGCAAATAGCCATTATAAAAAACAATTTCAGTACAATAATAATAATAATAAAAAACTGATATGCTATTTTCCACTGTTAATGACACCTCCCTTTGCTGTGGTGCAGGGCTCCGTTTTCTTCTCTTTTCCTGATGGCAGTGGAATACTGTACATATTGCATGGCACATCTGAGCCACCGAAGGCTGAAGGCACAATAACCGAAGAGATCAAATGCAAAAGCCACCACACACAGACAGTATTTCTCCACAACTGGCTGCCCAGACCCCAGAGGTACCTCATCTACAAGAAACATATAAATGCAAATGTAATAATCACAATACAATATTTCACAGTCATGAAATAGGCCATTTTTCTGATTTTGTTTAAAAACAAATTTTTCAGTCAATTAAAATTTATTGCAAAAATTTCAAAATCAACAGATAATGATGCTAGAATTCACTAAAAGAAATTACATTATTTGACGTGACATGCAAAATGCACTATTATCCTGTTTAATACATTTTTTTGTCATAATCTTGATTCATTACCCATAAACATACGGTTATTGCACATGCATAAACATTGTTAATCATGAAAATGCCCATAAAAAAGCCACACATACAGTGCCTCTTGGGATATGCTTTGTAATGATAGTAAAATCTTTCATTGACATAAAGCCTCAGTTGCAGATTATATTCTGCTTCTGTTTTATAATTCTGTGTTTTATATCCTGCTGTGTAGGTTCCGTGCTGTGATGGAGCTCATCAAACCAGATCGTTCAGATGGCATTGTTTCCCTGAAGGGCCTGGAATACATTGATGTGCCTGCAATGGATACGAAGAATTACATACTCTCCTTCTTTACTTATAAAGAGGGCCAGTACAATGCTAAAGCAAGTGCCATCATCCACCCTTAAAAATGTGCTAATACAGATTACTTTGGTTATAAAACAAATTTATGGTCCATAAAACATCATCATATTTCTTACTTACACAGGTGACTTTCAAGAATGAGACAACGGGCGAGTACCTCTTCTATAATCTCAACTTCAAAGCAACGGCTCCAGGAGTGATCAGCACTATAGAAATGGCGACCCGGGTGAGGCAGATGACGTCAGGGTCTGTGGAGGTGGAGAACCCACTTCTTTTGGATGTGTCGTTCTCTGCAGAGTGCCAGAATGCAGACATCTGCGTTCCTCCACAGTTCCTTGTGCCTGCTCAGTCTAAGGTAGATTAACTTTTTTTTAAAAAGAGACCGCAATCACATATAGGCATGCAAGGTAGTGGAAATTTCTGTGAGTAATCTACTGACTGATCAGTTGCGGGAAATGAACTCAGGTGTAAAATGGGTTAACATGCTCATTTGGGCATTAAATAATGGTGAAAATACCAGTAAAGTGACTACAGCAAACTTTAGTAAATCACGTTGCTTGATTTGTTTAAATACTCCCATAAATTTTGTGTCTGAAAGAAAAACTCTTACAAATGCATATGCAATGAGGTCAGCCACAGAATAACTTTCTCTATGCCTTTTCTTTGCTAATTTTTTGCTGTGTGTCTTTGGTAAATTCTGACATAATTTTTTTTTTTATGCTAACAAAAGGGTTTACACTGGTGCAAACTGTTAATAAATCTAGTTCTAAGTAGTAAAATCATCCGTTTCCGAGCATCATTTATGCAAAAAAAAAAAAAAAAAAAAAAAAATAGAATTAAGAATTTGTTTCCACAAAAGCTCAAAATCTTATTTTTTCTGCTTGTCATGTGTGGGGCTCCATAGTGTTTTAAAGGGTTATTCCACCCCAAAAATAAATATTCTGTCATTATTTACTCACACTCATGTTCTTCTAAACATTTCTCTTTTGCTGAACACCAAAGAAGGTATTTTGAAAAATGTTAATAACCAAACCGTTTTGGTTTCCATTTGACTTCCGTGATTTTTTGTCCATACAATCTAAGTCAGTGGGAACTGAAATTACAACATTCTTCAGGTAAACTTCTTTTGTGCTCAACAGAAGAAAGAAAGGTTTTGTTGACATGATGATGAGTAAATGATTACAGAAATATTATTTTTGGGTGGACTATCCCTTTGATATGTGATATCCCTTTAAAATAATTTAAAATTGAAAAGGAAATAAATTGTGAATCAATGCAAATGAAGAAAAAAACAAAGAGGTTTTTCTGTGGTGACCCTGGTATTTATAGAGTGTTTTTTTTTTAAGAGTGTTTTTTTTTTTTTTTATTGCTTAGGTTACATTGACATTTGAATATCAGCCTCTGTGTGAGGGAGAGTCCACAGCCCGGCTGGTGATATACGCTACTGAACTTGGACACTTCTTTTATGAGCTTCAACTGAAGGCCCTGCCTGCACCCTTTGAGAAGCCTCTATATTTCAGAGCACCACTTGGCAGCAAACACAGTGTCATAGCTAAGTTCACCAACTTTTCTCGTGTCAAGACTGAATATATATGCAAGGTAGGAGCCCTATTTTCCCATTATTACCTAGCCGACTTTATCTATGTGATAAAAGACATGAATGTTTCAATTGTTTTTGTCTAAAATAACATTGAACCGCAATAATTTCACTGTATTGATTTTTTCACACAAAGAAAGTAAGTCATGTTTTGGAATGACATTAGCTGCTTAAATTCTAATGTTTCTGTTGTAAACATTCCATTCAAATCTTGTTTCTAATTCAGACGGACAACCCAAACTTCACTGTGGAAAAGAATGTTAAAGCAGCAGCGGGGAACCAAACTGGCACAGATATCAGTGTGACGGTGCATTTCGAACCTTGCCAGGTGGGAGACATCCAAAGCCTGCTCACCATCTCCTCAGACTTTGGAGGGGAGTACGTCTTCCCTCTGTATGGCACCTGCACCCCACCTAAAGCTCAGGGTCCCCTCATCATCAGCTCAGGTTCCAGTGTCTCGATTTCCTTTAAAAATGTCTTTCAACAGGCCACCACTTTCTCCTTCCAGGTGGACAACCCTGCCTTCACTGTCAAGGGTGCTGAGACTATTTTACCTCAAAAAACGCAGCACATACAGGTTATATTTGACAGCCCTCCTACGGGGTCCAGAGGCCCATGTCATGGAAAGCTGACAATCTCTTGCCCACGTATGGAGGGCCATGGACAAGGCATCTTCTGGGTTTACTACTTGAAAGGTTACTGTCCAGAGCTTCCTTCAGAGAAAAGAACATCATGAAGAAAGAACCATGCTGTTCTTTGGATAAAATAATTCATGGTAGTGGTTAAAAACGGCTTAAATTTAATTGAATATTGTTTTTTTTTTAAATATAGTAAGATTCTTGAGCAGTTACGTTCTTAATTAAAAAAAATAATAATTATTTATTTTTCATCAGATTTTCAGTTTTAAGAAATATGCTTTTTTTAAACAAAATACAAATTTATTGTAAATACTGAAAATGAACAGGAAAAAAATAAACATTTCTGCAGCACTCAAGTTTGCAGTTTGATTGAATCCCAGTCAATTATCAAGTTAACTGCTGTTGCTACTGGGTGCTCTTTTTTAGTCCACCAGGAGGTGCACTTGTTGCTACTATAGTACATCACCTTTAACATGTCCCATCTACTTAGGCATGATAGGAGGTACATTCCCTCTAGGTTCATGACTCAGATACAGATATTTGGCTGTGTGTGTGTGTGTGTGTGTGTGTGTGTATTTGTGTATACGTGTTGCTAGCGTTGTTTGTTTCATATTCATTTGCAGTATGAATGTGTGTGAAATCTCTTGCATTTATCTCTCATGCCAAGCCTTTCTGCATGCTTTTTGCATTTTCTAGCCATATTCAAATCTCAAATAGACAAAGTGGGTGGGTGAATGAATGCAGGGACAGGTTGATATTAGATGTTACTCTTGTTGTTATTGTTAACTAAAACTATTGAAAAAAATGTGATAATAGAAAAAACAAATATATTTTATTTTATTCTGCCTGCTTTATATAAAGTACAGTATTATACATTTAAAATATTTTAAAATATAGTTTAAATATATTTTATATATTTATTTTTATATTTATAGCCACCTAAGCAATATATATAAATGTATAAAAATATTAGCTTAGAGCTTTTAGTGTACAGAGTGACAGTCTATCTGTGTATCCAACCTCAGATGCACAGGAACCAGAATAACTGTTCAGTAGTTTCATTTCACCCCCTGCTCATTCCATGATATACCACTGAGTTTGTTTACGTGCTGAAAAGAGAGGCCTGTCACTGCTACGCACAAACTGGCTGAGCATGTCCAAAGACAAGGGATTACTGCTTGTTGTAATTACCTGAGCACCCTCTGTGGTGAAGAAGGAGTAACAGGTTGCTGTGAGTTGCCCTACATTAAAGAGATGCATCCAATCACTTTTTTTCTGTTTGCCTAAATGCCTCACTATAGGAACGCAAACTGTAGGGGGGTTGTACATGGTGCCAATTAAATAAAGGCCCTTTTAGTTGGGATGACTTAATCACCCCTCCTAAAGGGCAGGACCGGGGAGCCTTTCAGCAGTCTTTCAACTCACAAAGGTCATTTCAGACCGTTATAGAGACAGTAAGGTAATGAGGGATTTTCTAAGTGAAGGAGTACCCACCCCAAAAACTGTCAAGCTGCTGTTCTTTTCTGACATGATACAAATTCCCGATGTTGATCAAACAACAGACAAAAAACTGTATAGATGCTCCATCAACATGAATGGGTTTAGTGAGGTCAGACTTAAAGGGATACTCCACCCCAAAATGAACATTTTGTCATAATTCACTTACTCCCATGTTGTTCCAAACCTGTAAAAGCTTTGTTCGTCTTCAGAACACGATTTAAGATATTTTGGATGAAAACCGGGAGGCTTGTGACTGTCCCATTGACTGCCAAGTAAATTACACTGTCACGGTCCAGAAAAGTATGAACGACATCGTCAGAATAGTCCATCTGTTATCAGTGGTTCAACCGTAATGTTATGAAGTGATGCGAATACTTTTTGTATGCAAAGAAAACAAAAATAATGACTATATTCAACAATTCGTCTCTTCTGTATCTTTCCGCATCACTGTAGCATAACCATTTTGCAGAATATCCGCTATAGCAAGCAGCTTATGCTATTCTGTGTCAGCCACGACACAACAAGGATACATTTTCTATGTGTAGTTACGCTTTGATTTGAATGAAAACAGCGCATGTGTGCAGTGCGGCTGACACAGAAGAGCGTAAGTTACTTGCTCACCGGATGTTCTCCAAAATGGCGCTACAGTGATGTGGAGAGACACAGAGGTGAAGAATTGTTGAATAAAGTCGCTATTTTTGTTTTCTTCTCGTACAAAAAGTATTCTCGTCGCTTCATAACATTACAGTTGAACCATTGATGGAACTATTATGACTATTCTGACTTTCTCTTTCATACTTTTCTGGACCTTAACAGTGTAATTTACTTGGCAGTCTATGGGACAGTCTCAACCTCCCGGTTTTCATCCAAAATATCTTAAATCATGTTCCGAAGACGAACAAAGCTTTTACAGGTTTAGAACAACACGGGGGTAAGTGATTAATGACAAAATTTTCATTTTGGGGTGGAGTATCCCTTTAAGGCTTGAACTCTTAATTAGGTTAGGGAGTCTTAACAAATGTTTTTTTTTTCATACAAGTTTTTTTTTTTTTTTTGAGTAATAGTAGCGTGTATTTTTAACTGTCACCAAATGGAAGCAAGCAAAAGTCACATTTCCACTGCAATTCGGGCCGCTATGTTAATAAAGCATGACAAATACAGTCATATATGTATCACTTTAATAAAGATTTAACCATTACAAATATCACAAATGTATTGACAATTAACTGTGTCGGTTGTAGTTTGCACTGAATTGAACCGCAACAGATAACAGATATGGCTGATTATCTATATCTTGTATGTAGCTATAGTTCTGTATAGATGCACAATTACAATAAATAACCTATAGTAAAATGTATCAGCCACTGATACATTAATAATTGTATCTTTATGTATTGTAATTGTACATCTATGTAGATCTATAGCTAGTGTGGGATACTTGTATAAACGGATGTTATTGGGAGTTTTATTGTCTAGTACTACAGTTAGACTGTACAGATCTTACGAAAATAAAATTAGCCATGGTTTTATAGAAATAAAACAAAAAATCATAGTTAATTGGCCTATAGTTAAACCTGGTAACCACAAATTAACCATAGTTTTGCTACACTAACCAACCATGGTAGGCTATTTGTAAAATATGGTTATACAAATGGTAATCAATCTTCCAAAAAACAAAGCAAAGAAAACTTTTACTATAATAAAACCATGGTTACTTTTCGAAAGGGATATCCACGAATGGTAGCTCTAACTAACTACGACTGAGAGTTACTGTAGAAAACCAAAAATAGACCTAAACAACATTAGAACAGTTTATTTCACAAGTTATTGTCTGGGATCAATGGGCATTAACATTGATTCCTACTTTATTAGCTTCTCTCTGTCTGTCTCTAAAGTGCAAATAATGCTTTTCTAGTTCATTTTTCTGCGTCTGAGCTAAATGGATGGCAATTATTGAACTGCTCCAATTAGGTGTGACAGGAGGGGTGAGTTTTGGGATCTGCTGCTGATGTCATAGAGGAGGAGGGATCGCCCCCATAGCGCGCAGCATGAACGCTCCGCGGCAAAAGGATGTGTGAACAAGCAGCGCGCTACTGCAGGGACGGTGTCCACAAACTGCTCCACAAAGAACAAGCCAAACTCCGAGCACAGGACAGCAAAGACCAGCCCAAACCCGGGGCTCAGGACAGCGAGACAGCGACGGCTGCACAGTCCGGAAACAGCGGCACTCAGCCCGGTGGAATAGACGGGCTCGTCCGCTGGATAGTCACCAAGATGAGCGACAATAAAAGCATCTCTACTCGGGAATATGTGAAGGAGGAGGCGGCGGTGGCTCAGGAGCAGTTCTTTGCACCGGAGCCCCGAAAGGGCATCTCTGTCATTTTGGATGTAGGTTTTTGATATTTTATTAATGCATGTAGGCTATAAAGAAATATAATGCATGCACTTGCTTACAAACTTTATTTAATTGTCTTAATTAATTAATTAATTAATTAAACAACCCCAGAATGGTGTTGAGTAATCCCATAATTAGACAAAGAATATCACATTGATAACTCGCCAACCTTTGATACTCGAATTACAGCAATTATGCATTTTTGACATCGACCTACTTAACTTTTTATCCAATCCAACCATTTTGCATAATTTGACACTTAACTATCATCCCTGTGTAATCTAGCCTACTTTATTACACGGTTCTCTAGAGAACTCAATTCTGAATGGCTAATCGTGAACAATCAATTTTTGTATAATAACCGAAATTATAGCCTATATTTCGCCGTTGCCGTTGGCAACATACCGGCGTTTCTCTCGTGTGTCATCCGCGCACTGCATGGCTCGGTTCTTGGCGCCACCGTGCGACTCGAAAGGCTCGCTACGTTTGTCGTGTGTAATAAAAATGGCTTGTATTAATTTTAGTATAGGCCTACATTGTGAGCATACAACCTTTGATGGATGGCTAGAAGCTCAGAGAGTCCCCAAGCAAAAAACCAAAGATGTACAACGAACAGTAAAGGACTGTATAGACCTGGATGAGAAAGCTACAGTTGTATCTAAATCATAGATATATATAAAAACTGGTAATTTTAGTATAATACATTGTTGCAGTGTTATAATATAGCTATATGTAATAAACTGTTTTTCTTAGTGGATGCTTTAATATGATCTATAACTAACAATGTAGCCTAAACTCAAATCAATATTTTCTGCACAAATATTGATTATAATAAGTGGGATAATGTACATCCAGAAGGAGATTATTGCAAAATAACCTCGTTTAGGATGTGATAAAGTACTTACCGCCTTGATAGGACACGTACATTCACAGTCATATCGAAACACTGTTGAGCTTTTAGTATGTGCATTTATAATCAACCTATAACTATAAAATAATCTAAACATACTCTAGATTTTCTGGTATGAAACATCCAGCTGAACCTTTCAGCATCTTAAGGTTATACAACAGTTCTTTTGCTCTGATTTTAGGGCCGTATCTCCGAGAAGCATACTTGAACCTAAATAATTTATTGTGCTTTTCCTGTGAGCCTGGCAGTTATGCTTTGTGGTTGGCTGCTGTGGTGAGGTCTCAGCAGTATTGATTTAGTAGGTCAAAGTATTGCCTCAGTATTGTTCATCGGTGCTGGATAATTATGAGTATCCGATGGTCATACCTCTTGAGATTTCTGCGTTGCTTTTAGGGGGAGAAGTTAAAACATTTAAGAGAGTGATAAGTAGTTCAGTCCTAGACCCAGATTCAGTCTCAGGTAACCAGACTATAAAGTAGAGGGGACAAAAACTAATTAAAAACCTCAGAAAAAGACCAGAGGCACCCTAGTATAAATACAATAGTGAATGTGGGGAGGGGTTAAGCAGATAATGAGGTGCTGTAGATAATTTGTCTTTTATGGATAGTGAGCATGTGTACATGATTTCTCCCGGAGACTTTGGTACGGAGCGCAGGTGCTTGTAGGGGAATTGATTCCCCCAATGCTTTGTGAGAGAATTCCATTACTTAACTCAATCTATCTCTACCAAATAACACGTCTGCTGCCACGTCTGTTCCAGGATCAGCCATCAGCCCTGACCGAGCTTTGAAACTGCATTGGTGAACAACAGAGCCACCGAGCGCCATCCAGCATGCATTTGTAAAGACCCCGTTTGCATTTCAGAAAGCTTTCGATTCACCGGCTAGACCAGTTATGGATTCAGGGTGTGTTGAATTCTCTCAGCACGGCTTCCCCAAACCTGACAGTGAAAAGTGGAGCACTAACAAGCTGTCGTGAAGAAGGCTAAGTGTGTTTCGCGTTCACTATATTTCATTCTTACATCATCATGTCTCAGGTCCCAGACCTCATCTGGCTTGAGGGAGTAATTAAGCGGATTGAATGTTTTTTTTTTTGAACGTTTCTTTTCCGCTGGGGTTGAATGCTGTGCACATAATTACAGTAGGGCTCTTGTTCACGCTTTAAAAGTGAGGATGCTGGTTGTGTGAGAACAGATGATCAAATGGTCACCGCACATGACATTTACTAAAGACTTGATTGCACTATTGATTTGAACTTCAAAATACAAATATATTTGGCATTTGTTCAGCAAACTGGATTTGAGCCAAAGCATTGAGAATCAATCCAATTGACTTAGCAGGTCTAAATGTGAGTCCACATATTAGTGCCTATTAAACAAGTCCATTCGTTGAGTTACACTCTCTCCATTCTTTATAAATCTTTATCTCCCATTGACTAATACCTCATTCTCTCTTTCTTTGTTCCATCTTCTTTTGTCAACACAAAGAATATGTGTTAGTAAGAGTCTTTTAGCCTTCATGGGCCAAAGAGGAAAAAGTGTAATTGTTGTAAAGCAGAGCCTTTTTTTCCTGTGTTGTCTGGATTTGATTTGGTCCAGTTGCAGTATTTAATATGATTATTGTACTGGATAGATAGTAATTTGGTTCAATTGCTCTAGTTCTTCTTTGTTTTGTAGCTGGTTTCTCCTCAGTGTATTTTTCTAAGCAGTTTTTTTTTTGTATTCAAAGACATATTAACCATGAATATGAATATGTATTTTAACTGTAGTAATTATTTTGTTTCTCCCTGTCTTTTATCAACTTGTAGCTTTGTAGTTCACATAAGCACTTTAGATCTTTTGGTGACTGTCCCCTTTTCCTGTCCTACAGAAATATATCTTCTGAGGTCCAAACAAACTGGGTCACCTACATTAAGTGACTTCATATTGTCAGACCATACAAATGGTATTTAACAACCTCATACCTTTAGTGCATCCGCTTTATTCTCAAACACTTCAAGCAGACAATCACAATGAAGAAAGAGTGATGTAACTCCCAGCTAATGGTGGTTCTGTTCTTATTTTTTTTACAAATATTATTTAACATTATCAACTTCTCTTTTTACTTTTTAGGCCATTTGGCATCATCTGCTACTGTTACTGTGATCTAGTTTTGTATCCTGGTTCTCAGCTGGTTTTGCTTTTGTGTACATAATAATACTATCATGCCATATCATTAATAATCCTAACATTATGTCCAAAATAGGCCCAAAAGTTATTAACATGACATACACTAATATTCAAACATTTGGGGTCAGTAAGATTTTGTTTTTCTTGAAAGAAATTTATACTTTTGTTCATCAAGGACAAATTAATAGGTAAAAAATTATAGTAAAGACCTAAATTGTTCAATTTCAAATATGAAGAATTACAGTTTCTACAAAATTATTAAGCGGTATAATCTTTGTTATCTGTGATAATAATTAGAAATGATACAGCAAATCAGTATATAAGAATGATTTCTTAATGATTATGTGACACTGAAGACTGGAGTGACAGCTGCTGAAAATTTAGCATTGCCATCACAGGAATAAATTACATTTGAAAATATATTAAAATAGAAACAGTTATTTTAAATTAAAATAATAATTCACAATATTTGAATATTGTTTTTATTCAGATCTTCACTTTCACAACATAAATACACGCTAAAAGACTCATAAAAACACATGTAATACACAAAAATAATAATATAAAAATCATGATTAACATCTGGAAACAGGTTCCTACATTTTGTCAAATGTAGCTATGAAATATTTGATCTAATACTTTCTAAATTTAAGGCAGAGGTGAGCCCCACTGACCAAGTAGAATATTTCTACTGTATTTTTGATTAAGACTCAATGAGCATAAAATACTTTTTTCAAAAACATAAACAATACTACCGACCTCTAAGTTTTGATTCATATTCTGGGCAGCCAATTATAACACATTATTATCCTTGTTGCAGGTAAACCCCAATTTAATAGAATCTGATAATCCCACCCCAGAATGAAAATTTTGTCATTAATCACTTACCCCCATGTCGTTCCAAACCCGTATTTTTGTTTTCTTCGCATACAAAAAGTATTGTCGTTGCTTCATAACGTTACGGTTGAACCACTGATAGCAGATGGACTATTCTGACGATGTCATTCATACTTTTCTGGACCTTGACAGTGTATTTTATTTGGCAGTCTATGGGACAGTCTCAAGCCTAATTTTCATCCAAAATATCTTAAATTGTGTTCCGAAGATGAACAAAGACATTACGGTAATTGAACAACAAAAAATAAAATTATTAATGACAAAATGTTCATTTTGGAGTGGAGTAATTTGTAATCCTGTATATTTTTATTTATTTAAATATGCTTGGTTATATGGTTGGTTTTATTACTTGGGTTTTTTTTTTCTTTGCATTCCACAAAATCAGAGCAAAACAAATTTTTGGATCACGACCCACCAGTCGAGAACCGCTACTGGCGATTAATGCTGCAGACACTTTTGCTGTAAGATATAAAATGGCTAGGAAGATTGAATACCAATAGTGCTTCTCAAGCGCTTTGTAAAATACATTACAGTATTGATCGAACATGGCTAATGTCACTGTTCCCACATTCACTCTCCTCTTTAAATGGTTGAGAAATATGCGCTTAGTTGAAAAGAATGAAAAAATCCCATTGTTGTTCTACTGCAGATGTTTCAGTGGTTGTCCCGACATCCATTTATCCCTTCTGTGGGGCTTTTGTGTTTGTTCTGTGATGGTGAAGTATCCTGACAGGTGGAATGCTGTTAGCTGTCAGGATTGAATGAAGCAGCTGTTTCATCCAATCGAGAAGTGATTTAGACCGTCAACAGAAGGTGATCACTCTATTGAAGCAGATCAAATTGTGTGCTGTCAATATGGGATGTTTGACACACGCTCCCCCTTCGAGACACAAACATGCATGTCCAATAATAAACATGCACCTCTATTCTTGTTTGTGCAGCATGGACATCCAGATCTGATCACAACAATTCATGCTTCACTGTATTTATTTATTTAGAAAATGAGAAAGGCTGGATGGATCGACTGCTGTAAAATTAGCCTGTAGCTAGTAACGCTTCCCAGCACATTCTATTGAATGTGATTTTCCTCTGCTACTAGAGTCTTAAGTGGTCCATTTCACATCTGACTGGACCGTGTGATCAGGTTTCTCTTGCAGACTTAAGCACCTCACTCAATCTCTCACAAGTTCAACCAATATACAAACTTGCTTAGTCTTGATTAAAAAAAGGAACTTAAAGGTTGTAATGTCATTTGTGCTGGTGGTGTTCTGAATGCAATGTAAGGATTAATCATTGCAACATGTTAAGGGCCAAGATTTCATGCAATTGCAATGCAATCAGCCTATTTATAAAAACAATGTCTCCTTTAATAGCTTTTCTGAGTAGGCTGACTGACACTGAACTCTACAGAGAGGCGCTTTTTTAATTACTTCTATCCATCTTTTCTAGCATGTACTTCAGTTTTCTGCAGCCAGTGTCTAAAGATAATTGTTATGTACATTTAAGATTAGACAGCTGTTTAATAATAAGTTCAGTTCTGAAGTCAAACAGGTTTCTGTCAACAGTCAACTTTATTTAAGAGATTATACTGTAGAGAGTCCTAGAGACTTAGATTTGCAATTATAATGATATTGTGAATTAAAATGAATAATGATTTTTATTAATATATTGTATTTCTGTATCTGTGTATGATTTCAGATTTTCCGGAGAGCTGATAAGGATGGTGAGTTTAATCTAATGTATATCATGTCATCTTAAATCATTAATGTGAATGTGTTACTCAGACTCTGTTTTGAAATTCATGTTTCATTCATCTCGTCTGCACTAGAGCTCAAAAGTTTGAGGTTGGTAAGATTTTTTGATATTTTTGAAAGACGTTTCTTATGTTTGCCAAGGCTGCATTTATTTACTAAAAATACAGTAAAACAGTAATATTGTGAAATATTTTTACAATTTAAAATTCTATTTTAATATATATTAAAATGTAATTTATTCAAAGCTGAATTTTCAGCAGCAATTATTCCAGTCTTTAGTCACATGATCATTCTAGAATCATTCTAAATATGTCTTTACACAGCCAAGTTAAGGTTGCTCTCTGCCTGCTCAAAATTTTGTGTAAAGACACAACACCTCATAAAGGCCAGACTAAATTATGCCTGCTCTGTGTCGAAGTACGAAGTCGAATTGGTGTGTAAATGCATTCATGCCACCTCTGAGCAGCAATGCCACTTCAGAAGCACTTCTGTGCCACCTGTGCAGTGTAATAAGCTGATTTGCATTTATTTGAAATAGAGACCTTTTGTAACATCATAAATGTCTTTACCGTCATTTTCATCAAATTAATGTGTCTTTGCTGAATAAAAGTAATATTTTCTATCAAAAGAAAAAAATGACTTGACCCCAAATTTTGGACGGTGGTGTACAGTACATCATTTCATAAAATAAATACAGCTATTATAGCTTTACACTGAAGATCTTGACCATCTGTCCTCACACGTTTCTGACAGCTGAAAAGACAGATCGGGAAGAAACATTCCAGGAAAGGCAATAGAAATGTACTGCCTTTTGCATAATCTTTTAAATAATTCCCATTTGTGAGGCTTATTAAAAGTTTAGGGGTTTTTTTTGTTCTCAGATGCCTAACCAGTATGATTTCTGCATGGTATTATATTAGTAAAATATCATCTGCTAGGAAAATATTTTTTTTCCTATATTGTAATGCAAATTAAATTGCAGCAAAAAATTCAGATGTATTTGCTAATTGATTTTAGATTAGTGTCATCATGCAAATTAGCCTCTTTATCCATATTCAAACCCTGTGTCCGAAGAACAATTATGATTATGAAGAAAGGATCTGTTAAATATTTTGCACTGCACAAATTCATGTATGAGAAGATGCATATTACTCTACAGTACATTTCATCCAGTTGTATTGTAATGTATTTTCTGTATGATTTCCGTTTGCCTTGAGGTCTTGTCTGTCATTATCCTGGTCTCATCATTATCTCATCACTGTCATTATCCTGGTCTCATACAGTCTAAATTTTGGATTGAGATGAAATGTACATGTAACATTTTTTCTTTATTTTAGCTTTTTAAGAGGAAAACTCCACTCTGTGAAACTAGCTCTTGTACCTGGCCTTAAAAGAGAGTTGATACAAATAGCAGAGAGAGAAAACCTGCAACAAACCTGGTTAAAAGGAGTAGTGGCTATTTGATGTGTGGTTCTAGTGCAATTTGTGTTATTTTTAAACTACTCCCAGGGGAGCAGCTTGGTGACAGTTTTAATGAGAGAGAGAGAAAGCGAGAGGGTGGGGGAGAAAGAAAAAGCAAGAGTCGGGACCACAGGAGATGGGTGCCATGTTTTCCAACTCTTTGGTTTTCAATCACAAAAATGTCTAACAAGAAACAGAGCACAGCGGGCTAATTTGCCTCCAGCATTCAGAGCTAGACTCCTAGAAGTGAAACATTATCATCCTCTTTCTTTTTGAAGAACGCTGCATGCATAAAAGAGACGGTTCTTTGCAAAAATGAATATTTTATCATCATTTACTCAACCTAATGTAATTTTAAACCTATACAACTTTATTTTTTTCCTTTGAACACAAAATAGAAATGTTCTCATTTCTGACAGTTTAATGTGGCCACATCTGTCAAGCAACTCTATAATATAATATAATATAATATAATATAATAAACTATGGGTCAAAAGTTTGGAATAATTAAGATTTTTAAATGTTTTTGAATATGTCGACCAAGACTGCATTTATTTAATTAAAAACACAGTAAAAATTGGTAATATTCTGAAATATGATTACAATTTATAATATTTACTCCAGTCTTCAGCGTCATGTTGTTCTGAAATCATTTTAACTTGTTTTTTTGTTTTTTATTAGCAATGTTAAAAAATTGTTGTGTTGCTAAATATGTTTGTAGAAAACATGATAAACTGATATTCAAAAGTTAGGAGTAATATTTAGAAAAAATTCTGAAAATATTCAGTGAGGATTGATCAAAAGTGACAATAAAGACATTTATAATGTTACAAAAGGTTTCTATCTCAAATAAACTGTTTTCAACATTGATAATATTAAGAACTATAATTAATATTTAATTACCAATAATAACATAATAATTGAGCACAAAATCAGCATATTTGAATGATTCCTATAGGGTCATGTGACACTGAAGACTGGAGTAATTGCTGCTGAAAATTCAGCTTTACGTCACAGGAATAAATGTAATACATTAAAACAGAAAACAGTTATTTTAATTTACAATAATATTTTGCAATATCATTGAAACAAAAAAATCTAGTGTAAACAAAACAATAAATATTATAAAAAAAAACAAATAATTAAAAAATATTATAAATAAAAGTACTTTATATGACTGATGCACATATCAACGCCTTGTACATTTTGAAACAATATGGTTTGTGAATAATGACAATTTAAATTTGTAAATGGACTTCCTTTGAAATCATGGTTTATGGATCAATTTATCTTCCAGAGTAAACCATCATACTGAGCACAAACAACACACAGAGTGTCATGCCACCCTGCCGCATGTCTCTTACTGCAGAAGTGATTGGTTACATCATGTGTGTGGAGCAGGCAGAGAGAATCATTAGTGTCTGTTTTATAGAGGAAATGACATGCTCTTTTGGCCTAAGAGCCTTTATGCAAGCTTGGTGTGGCAGGCTCATCCTCCTGCTTTTTGATTACCTGGTCTGTGACCATACATCTGCAAGGGCTGTTGACATGAGAGCAGACTGGCAGAGACCTGCATGACCCACCGCCTTATCTGCATCTGCAGTTCGCCCTCCAAACCATATCACTCAGTTTAAGGGAGAGAAAGAGTGGTACGGGTACATGTAATGGAAATTTAATTGGTTCTATCAGCTGTTTTAAATTCTGTGCTGTTTCTCTGTGCAGTATTTTTTACATCAAAAGAAATCACAGGGGCAGAGAGAGCAAAAGCGCTGCAGAAAAAAAGAGCCAGCTATTGGCTACTAGAATGAAACATTTAGAAGCCAAATGACTTTTTCGTTGACATATTAAAGAACCTCTTTATGCAGTAATGAATGGGAAGTGTATATATAGGCTAGAGCTATTTAAGAACAATGGGAAAAAAAATAAGTATAGAAATAATTTTCTTTCAAAAATTGCTAGTAAATTTCACAAGCAATAACAAGGAACAGCAAATAACAAACTGGTTGCAACATTACCCAAACCTCACAGTCAATTCAACCTTACAACTAGGCCTAATACTGTATGCAAAACAAATACATTTTTCAAAAATATTTATATATGATATTTGAAATATATTTTTGTCAGCTGAACCCTTTTCATATAAAATATTTACAGCGATTTTAGTTTAACAACACAATTGGATGTCCACTGATGTTGGTTAATTGTCATATGATATGCAGGTATATGTGTTTTATTTCAATTTTCTTTCATTTTTTATGATTTTTATGATTTAAGACTCATAGGCCCGCTTTCACAGACAGGGCTTAGATTAGGCCAGTACTAGGCCATAGTTAAATTAGGATTTTAAAGCAATTTTTATTAACATGGCTTAGAAAAAGCATTACTGGTGTGCATCTTGAGACAAAACAAGGGCACTGACATATTCCAAGATCAATCAGTGCAAGTTTCTTTCAGTTCAGACTTTAGTTGGGGACTATAGGCTTAAGCCTTGTCTGTGAAACCGGGGGATAGTTTTTAGCTTTAGACTCTGATTACAATCCTTCAGAAGACATCAAACATGTTTGATATTTTGAGGCAATTTCAGAACAAATGTTGATTTCATTTGTCACGTATCTTCTAGCAACAAAGCAAATGTTTGAGTTTGTTGCATTCGGAGCAACTTAATAGAGTATGATCCTCAGTTGTTTAGTGTATGAGACCCAGTTTTTTCTTTAACGATTTACAAAGTCAGAAAGTGTATGATGCCTAGTGTTTTAAAATCTATTTAGATTGTAAAAGTTGTGCAGTGTATTACAGCCTTGTTTTAAACTGACTCCTGAGCGAACGAGTTTGAGGTTGTGAATCCTTTTTATTGATTAATTAAAAAGAATTCAGTTCATAAGAGCCAATTTCTCCAAATCAGACATTCCTCTGGTGTTTCAAGATGAAGCAGAAAGTCGGAGAGAGAGTTTGTATACAGTATTTAATTATCACGCTTAGATTTCACTGAAACCACTAATTTGTGGGTTTGAATGTATAAATACAAGCTCCTCTCCTCTCTAGTACTTTCCCTCTCTCTGCTCTAGATTTGCGGGTTCTCACTGGCAGTAAATGAGTGTTTATGTGTGTGCTCACTGAAAATAAACATGCTGACAGCAGCCTCCTGCACAGCACGCAAGCATCAAGACGACCCTTCTCTAGATCTTATGAATCATTAAAGTTGTAAAAAGGCCTTGATGGGTAAATAATGTCTCAGGTTAGTTTTCAGTCCTGAATATTCCTGGTGATAATCTTGTAGATGTTCCAGTATGTTTACTGGAAAGTGTTGTGTACTGCTAAATAGTAAAGTCTTGAAGGATTTGCTGATGAGAATGTGGATTTGTTTTACTTTAGTTTAATGCTTAGTGCAGTCCTGCATAACCTCATTAAGAGTAGAGCTTTTGGACACCAAATGTCTGTATCCTCCAGGGGCCGACACTGAAGCTATCTCCACAAAGAACAGCAACACATGTTGTCTCTTCTTTGGATCAATAGATGCATATTGCATGGTGCTCTTTGATATTTCATCATACTTTACTTGTTTGTGTGGATGAGCAGCTTTGTCTTTATGCAAAAACAAGGAGAACGCATGTGCCATTTAGTGTGATTTAAGCTTCAGTTAGTTCAGTATTATGTTTATTTGGTCCCACCCAGAGTGCTTTATTAAATTACATTAACTTTTGTACTGTTTGTTCCAGTGTTATTACTGTTAACTAAAACTAGAATTAAAACTGAAAACTGAAAGATGAAATAAAACACAAATATTAAAAGAAAAACATAAATGTATTTCAGTTTGTTGCCAAGGCAACATTTCTAATTTTCATTTAGTTTAAGTTGAAGCACTAACTTTACTAACAAGAAATAAATAAAAACTAAAGCTGATGTAAAACTAAATTTAACCAAAATAGTAATATTTATAAAAACTAATATAAATAAATGACAAAAGCACATAACAAAATGATTAAAAATGTAACTAAAATAAATAAAAAATTAAAATGTATACAAAAGTTAATAAAAACTACTAATAACACTGCTGATAAAATACAAGCTGGCAAGTCCAGTTCAGTTTTTATTTTTATATTTTCCATTTTCATGTTAATTTTAGTTAAAGTTTTAGTTGGTTTGGTGTTTGTTTTTATCATTTTAAGTAGTCTTTTATATACCCTATATATAAATAGGCCTATGTCTATATAGTTTTTTATTAATTTCAGTTTTAGTTATTTTAGAACATCAAGTTAAACTAAATTAAAATGATTTTTTTTTTTTTTTATGATTTTAGTTTTGGTTTCAGTTTTAGTTAACTATGATAACCCTGAACTGGAAACATCACTGTCACTGTTGTAGTATATTAAAAAGTCAAAACTAATTGAGTGCCAAAGGAGTTCATTTGTTCTAGCTTCAATGGCTATTCCTGTCTTTTAGACCACTGGACACACAGCAATTCACACATTTTGCTGTTGGCCGGTGGAGCATGAATGTACTGTGTGAGGGCTCTTTACACAGTGGGCAGGGGCATATATTATTTAGCCGTTTTTGACATGCTGCTAAAACAAGAAATGCGCACCTATGCTGATTCAGACTTTGGCAGAGTCGCACATTTTAAGTCACAGCTCTGAAAAAGAAAAACACATGTATATGTGGCTATATCCTACTATAAATTCTGTGGTGTTTTATGCCTATATGAGGTCAGTATAATCTTCTCTTAATGCATCACCTCCATTTACGCCAACACATATGCACATAAACACATGTAGGATTGCGTTTCCATGGCAAATAGCTGTCAAGCATTGGTATGTGCTGCACTATGAATACCTGTCTTACACCCAGAACTTGCTTAGACTTAATTACTGCTCTTGATGCTCCAGCAAGTTATGTGACACCATGTCCTAGACAATTCTTGTCACTCACGTTGAAATACAAGGAACAGGTTTTTATACTTGTACATTTTAGGTGTGCAAATCTGTGGTGTGCTAGATGCATAAATCTGTTAATATATGTATACAATTGTTTGTGGTCAGTAAGGTTTTTTTTAATGTTGTTGAAAAAATCACTTATTTTCACTGAGGCTGTTTGTTTGATCAAAAATACAGTATTGTGAAATATTATTAGAATTTAAAATAAGAGTTTTCTATTATAACATAGAACAGCATTTAATTGATATTAGATATACTGTAGAGTCTTTACTGTAACTTTTAATAAATTTAATGCATCCTTGCTCAATAAAAGTATTAATTTCTGTAAAAATGAATATATATTTCCTTAAGACCTTTATAATAAAAAAATCATAAAGCATTATACACTCTCTCTCTCTCTCTCTCTCTCTCTCTCTCTCTCTCTCTCTCTCTCTCTCTCTATATATATATATATATATATATATATATATATATATATATATAGAATGTCATTTACAGCATTTATTTCACTTTAATTAGACTTTTGCTGTTCTCAGTTGGTTTAAAGGTCATCTGTGTACTAAACTAAAAGTTAACAAAACAAATGTCTATTGTACTGTAGAATTGTAAAATATTTTTTCTCCCAGGACCATAAATATTGATATTTGAATATATATTTAAATGCTCTTAGTGAGAACATCCCCTTTCCCTTAATAGCAAGTAGCAAATTGTGTTTATAGCATGAAATAAAAGCTATTGGGCTTTAAAAAGAAAAGTGACGAGCCTTCAGTTATGTCCTACACTCTCTGTCAACAGATGTGCTCATCTTTTAAACTGAATCTGGGCTTATCACCCAATCTGTAACAGATAAGTAGAAAAATTTCATGTGCCAAAGTCTATATAGCATAATAATCCTGGTGTAGGAAACAGACAGGTGTAAGCATAGCTAATGGTCTTTACAGCGGGTACCATCTCATTTATGAATATACAGCATTTACAGAATAGCTGGCTCTCACATTTTCCTCAGGATTAACCCTACTTTGATGGAAGCTGGCCTGAGATCTGAGACCCCTCCTATTCTCACTCTACTAATTAAAGCCTGACTGAGGCTTCTGGACAGATCTCAGCTTTAAAAAATGGCCCTCTGAACTGCAAAACACGGTCTAATGCCAGCTATCTGCTGCCTTAAAAATGAATCGGGAAGATAAATGAACATCCCGAGCCCATATGCTTCTCTGGGCACACTGTGTCAGTCCTCACAGCAGTCAAATACAGCTCTTGAGGGGCAGCAGGTAGAGAAAGTTTAATTAAAGCACAGAGGAGTATACAAAGGATCTCAGTCACTGTGAGTTATGAAGGTAGTGCTTTGTTATCTTTGTTTTAGATGCATTTTTCTGGCTCTCTCACAAACAACTTAAACACGAACAATTGTTGTTTGTGCAAGTTTTTCTGAAAAGTTAGCACATCTGAACAGCATTGCTGAAGATTTGCCATAATGCTTAGATATATTTTTAGGGAAGTTTTAAAGTCACCAGAATTCATTGAGAGAAGAATTTTCTCTGCTAAGATCATTTAGTTGAAAGTGCAACATTAAGTGAAGTCAGCAGGGAATCTTTAGTATTTGAAGTATTTGAAAATGTGTTTGGTTCCCACAGGTCTGTTCAAATCACACTGTTCCGTCCCAGGAGACTCTGCCTAATTAAAAATATTCAAGGCCTCCAGCTAAGCGATTTGGGTTTATTCCCATTCTTCCATTGTTTTGTCTTCCACCTCCACCCCATGTTCACTCATCCCCCCCCCCCCCCCCCCCCCCCGATCCACTCCTGTCCTTGATGCTAATGCCAAAGTTTGACTAATTAAGTTTGGCTAAAATTTGGACTTTTTAAGCCCTCATGTTGTGTTCCACTCATAATGACCCAGAGAGGATTTCCTTTTTCACGAAATTGCTAGTTAATTTATCACATTGCACTAAAGCTTACTGCTTACACAGGCTGTAATAACTTTCCAAAAACGTCCTTTTCTGGGACTTTTTCCCACTTTGTTACACCTGAGATATTCCAGGGTCAAAAATGACCAAGCTACAAAAAATAAATTTCTTGTTATAACCAAATATTGTGTTCAATCTTTTTATCAACTTGTTCTCTTGGTTATCAAAGGTTTTGTATCTCTTTTTGAAACTTATTGATCGTAGCCCTCATTGATCTGAGTTATGCACCTCAATTTTTGAACGCAATTATCTACAAATAATTATTTTTTCACTTAAACCTGAGGTGCATAGCTCAGATCAATAAGGGCCACGACCAATCACTTCCAAACAGAAATATAAAACCTGTGCTAATTGACAAAAAGTTGACAAAAAGATTGAATCCAAGATTGGGTGATAACGTAGCCTAATGTGAGATTTACACCAAATGAGGTAAATGATTTTCAGCATATCACAAGGGTTAAAGAGGTATCTGATTAATTTCCACTTTTTCACATGTAGAGAGAATGAAAAAGAAATATTGAATGTGTGCTAGTCTTTAATTTAAAGCAGATAAGCACATACTGTGCCCAGTTGAGGAAGCGGTTGCAGTACTTTGTTCTGTGTGCACTGAGGGTATTTCCCCACATTTCTCTGTCTGCCCGACCGCACACTGCCACATCAAAGGAAACACTCTCTTTAATGTGCGAGAAAGCGCTGCAGTCACAGGACTGCACTGCAGATAGGGAAGCAGCAGGCCAGAATTGTTTTTGGGGAATCCTAGTGCTTTCAGAGGATGTCCCAAGGCATTATGGGAGAAAGTCGATTGGATCCGAGGCAGTGGAGATTGGTTGATTTTTGATGTTAGCGGAAACTCGGGGGAGTTCACCTGGCTGACCTGGCGGCCCACGCTTTGTGCTAAAAACTTCTCCCCCACACAGAAGAGTTGATGTGGCATGTCAGTGTTTTTCTTCAAAATGCCTCAGGCTTTTGTTTTGCTGAGCATTAAGGGAATCTACCTTTTTATTTACAAAAAAAAAAAAAAAAACTTACAGTAAGCAGTGTGCTTGCTGTTATTAGTGGTCAAACAATATGCACTGTAGAATTTCCTCATACCTTATTACTGTAAAGTCTAGAAAGAATTGTGCTAGAGCACAATGTTAACTGTCACTCTTAGCAGTTGTTTCACTGGGGAAATGCCAGTTGTGACACAGTGGTGCAGCCTGCCAGGAGAACACGGACAGAATGCTGACAGCATTAGTTTGCTCACACAGCAGCGGGAGTGAGATGGTGATCCGGTGGGACTCATTTGAGTTTAGAAGGTGCTCCATATGACTCATGTGCTATCATATGCAATGGGAAATTAAAATGAGCACAAGGGGTGCATGATTTAATTGTTTATACACCCCAGGTTCAGAGAAGTACGGTATTTGTGGTGCATGGGCATTATGGGAGATCTTTGTTCAACGTCTGGTGCCAGGCAGTGGACTGTGTTGTTGTGAATTGTGCCAAAATGATTGGCGTGCATGATGGGTGCAGGAGAAGAAGACTGAGTTGGGGTAAAACCTAACGTAAAACAGATTTTAAAATTAGATTTTTCAAAGGCCTTGTCAAGCCTTCATTCGAAGTTTCTTTTGATGAATGTTCCCTTTTTAATAAAAAATTACTCTTATTGCATTATGATTTTTAAATTCAATTTTGCTTTAAATTCAGTTTCAAACTGCAGTTCTGCTTGATACTTGCTACATCAGTTGTAATTAAATTTAAATTAAATTGTCATTTAAAAAGCATTCAAATTCCTCAGTTCTGTAATTTCTATTTATTATCTATGGAAAGCAACAAAAATCTCTTTTCAGCCACTAAATATAAAGTCATAATGGGAGCTATTTGCTCATGTCAACAGTAGTATTGGTATAAAGCAACAAACTGGCAAATGAAATATGCAAATAACCTCAAAATGGTTTCATTTTGGAGTGTTTTCAATTTTAAACTCCTGTCCAACTTAATTATTTGCTTTCTTTAACATTTGTTGAAGATAATGTTGGCTGTTCAAGAGTCCAACTGCAGGAATTAACAACCATGATTTTTTAGTTATTCTCCTGTTGTCTCATCTTTGTTTCTCTCCTGGTTTCACAGCCCTCTCAAAGACCAGCATAGTTGCTCACCAGAATTTGTTGGGTTTTGGAAGTTGGTGTACTGGTATCTCCTCTAATGTCTTAACTAGCTTAACCAGGGAGACTGGCTTGGTTAGCAGCATCAGTGTTTTGTGTTGGGGGGGTTTTTTCGGCAAAGAGCTGTCACATCTTATGCTACACTATTATTTATTACTTTATTATTACTATACTATCAATATATTATAACATTTATTAATATAAATTAGGTTTTATTTTATATTTTCAGTGTTCATCTCAATTTTAGTTTAATAACTTTGTGTTTTTGTCATTTTTATTTGATTTGTACTTCTATTTATCTTTAATTTATTTTGGTTTTAGTTTTAGTTATTTTAGTACTTCAACCTAAATGTACATTAAAGCAACATTTAACATTTTTATTACATTTAGTACGTTTTTTAAATTATATTTCAGCTTTAGTTCAATGAACAAAAATTATTTTAAATAATTTTTATTTTAATTAACAGTAGGGCTGGGCGATTTTTTTCAGATTTTATCGATTTGAATTTGTTTTGCCACAATTTTTATTTTTTACAAATCGAGGAATTGCGATTTTGAATAGAAATATTACCAAATGTTAAAATTAGACACTCTGACAATATGCCAATGATAACAGTATAGAGAAAAGAACGATCCAACCACATGTTGGCACAAGAGATTAACCGACACGCTCATATCACTAGGTGTCATTCACACAGAATGCACTTTTGTGTTGACAAAGATGCGACACGAGCAGTGGAATAGGAAAAACATGCAAGAAAATGGGAGTGAACTTCTTTTAACTTGAGTGCTGCATTTTTAGACTGCCATTTCATGCATGAGACGCTGCAAGAGACGCGAGCGCAACAGTCAAACGCATCCATGTTTACATAGAAAAACAATGGAAAAGCAGCACAAGAATAAAAAAATACTGTAACTACTACTGTATATCTGATATTTCATGTTTACATCAATGTGACAGGCTGAAAGCTGGTGTTTTTACAGAAAATTTATAGTTAATAATTGTCTACTGCATACCTGCAGTCATTTTGAATTTGAATTAGCTACCTTGACTTTTGAGATTTTTTTTAAAGCACTTTCCTCGTATTATTTCTGAACATATAATATGTATAAGGCAAGTTTGTAGAAGATGTAGTTGTAGTTCATCCATCATTTCTGCAAAGATATTTAACAAGTGATTTGTTTAACATTGACAAGTTGACAGCGCACTTGTGGTGCACTAGGAATAGAATTTTCTTTAACTAGAGGGTTAATAAAGCAAAAGTTACTTGAATCATGTTGTAGTTACATTTTCATGTTGAGTAGCCTAGTTAAAAAGTAAAATAAATAAATAAATAAATAATTTCAAGAATCGGTCAAAGGTTCTGGAAAATTTATTTTTGTCATATCACCAAGCCCTAATTAACAGTAGCAACACTGTTCTGCTGGAGTTGCTGTTTTCTTTCCATTCTTTCACTCTTTGTGTCACACTTTTACTCTTGTTTGTAAGGTTTTGGTTGTCAGGTTTGCTTCAGTGCCTCTCGGTGTCAGGATCATGTATGATGTGATATGTTCATGGTGCAATGAGGTGTAGCACTGAAATCTCATGAGGAATGCAGTTTTGATGGACCAGCCTTCCCTAAAGTAAACCCACTATTCTTTGTAGAAATTCAGTTTTTTCAACTTGTGAACACAGCTTTTGACCGAAAAAAAGGACATTTACGTTTAGTATGCTTTTAGTATGCTTGCATGATGTACATGTATTGCCTGACTCAAATCACTCAGAGCTTCACAGCATTAACACATAGCCTGCATACCTATTGGAGATGATTCCTTTTCCCCTCACAACTTGAGTCTTGAGATGCTATTTTCAGAAAAACAGAAAGTGCTATCTGGTCTGCATGACTCCAATGTGTAAAGTGTAAAATGTGGGACTGAATCATAGACCTGACCTTTCCGTTAAAACCTCTTTCCACATGGATGTCACCTCTAACTTTTTATAATAATTAACCAAACACACAATTCACAAAACCAAGCACACCGCATTAGAATCAGGATGGAAAACTGAAGACTTTAAGATGAGCTGAATGAAGCAGCAAGCAGATTCTCTTAATCAGTACTAATCACAGCTGTACCTTTGTTCATAATCCAAGTCTCGGTCTCAAGCACCTGCTGATGACCTACCACCATACACAGCCTTTGAACAGGTGTCTGATTCAGATGAGAATACAAACATATGCTTGTTTTTGGACAACTGTGTTATATAATACTGTACATCTATTTTGATAATGAGAAATTTTATATTATAATTACATTGATACACTATAATATGTGTGTGTGTATGTGTGTTAGTCAGTAATTGTTCAATATAACTTGTTTGCGATTCTCAACTGCTCACTGCAGACTGATTCCTTCAAAGAACCAGCTGTGAAGAGTTATTTATTCTCAAATCAGACAACTGTGGTTTAGTTGCATGCATCCACTTTAGACAATGCTATAAAACGTTTTCTATTTCTAGTTTTTTTTCTATTCTTTATCATGTCTGGTAGCTCTCTCATCACTTTCTGTTGAGAAAGCAAGCTCAAAATTCATCTTTAGCGTCATTCATTTTTGTTGCATTATAGATTCAGTAGCGGCACAGAAAACACTGTGTCAGGAGTATTTTACTATAGTGTCTTTTGTGTTTTTGGCATTACTGCAAAATTTCAATTGCAAAATATGCAATTTATTTTAACATCTGTTACATAATTAAGTAGATAAAAAGCAGGGGATCTTATTTATTCATGAATAAATTTATATGGTCTGAGTTGGCATGAAGCACACATGGCATAAATAATGATAATATCACACTGGTTGTTCTTGCGATAACTAACATCATGAGGGTACTCTACATGCATATGTGAATTTATGACCTTTCTCTGTTCTAACTAATGACAGACAGTTAAGCTGTTAATAATATGGCAGACTCCAAATGTGCAGCTGTAGGCTTGTGATATTTGGTGTCCGTTGTTAAATAGCATTTAAATGGCAGTTAATATACAGTATGTTAACAAGGTGTGTTGTATGTTCCTGTATGAGTGTCTTTTGGTAAGTGGACCAGTAAGTGGACCAGCGTATGATCTGAACAATGGTCTTTTCTTTCTTCTGTGGAACATAAAAGCAGATATTTTGATCTTTTAAATAGTGAAAGTTGTAGTGAAAACTGTAGTGAGATTTTTCTATATTTCCACTTTTGTGTTTGACAGTAGACAGAAATACAGTTTGGTATGACATGAGGGTGAGTAAATGATGACAGAATTAAATTTTTGGATAAACTATCTCTTTGATCTTTGGGATCTATTATTGTAATTAAACGGAGCAACCGTTCACTACATGAAGCTTTTCAAAGTCGACATGGTTTTATCGTATCGGTGGTGATAAAACCACAACTCATGCATTGCATCAGGACAGTGACAGCAGGATTTAGTGCTGTGGTGGCAGCTTTCCTCCATAAATCAGCCTATAAGTCAATAACTGCAATTGAAAAGAGGTTTGTCAAGAGAAGCTTGACACTGTGTAACACTGTGTTGATCTCTCCCGGAGTGCTCCTATTGTAGCTTCTTGTGTTGCGATTCTTGACTACAAATAGGGTGAATTCAGTTTATCCACTTTTGACAGTCAGGGCATCAAAGCCACTATCTAGGAATGTTTTCGAGCACATTTAGCAGAAGTCAGCAGGGGTGGTGTGTAATATATAATGTTTTTCCTTACCATCCTCCGTGTAGCCAGTTACCCATGGTTACAGCAAACTGCGATCCCTATATCCCATTAGGCCTCTGGCTCCCGAGGTTGCCATGGTGCCATCATCATCTCCCTAAGCTTGTTTCCTCAGATGCCTGAAGGCTTTAATCAAACGGAAACCCAATATGGGGTCACATCCATGTCTTCATCTCTTTCACGCATCCTCTGAGCCCTTAAAGCGATAGTTCACCCAAAAAATGAAAATTTGATGTTTTTCTGCTTACCCTCAGGGCATCCAAGATGTAGGTGACTTTGTTTCTTCAGTAGAACACAAATTATGATTTTTTTTTAACTTCAGCCGTTGCAGTCTCTCAGTCTACAATGCTTGTCAATGGTCAGAATCTATGAGAGAAAAAAAAAAAAAAAACATGCACAGAAAAATCCAAATTTAACCCTGCGGCTCGTGACAATACACTGATGTGTAAAGACACAAAACGATCGGTCTGTGCAAGACTCCATGCAGTTAACAAGTGACCAACAGCACACATTTGCATACTAAATGTCACTATTCTTTTTACCATATGTAAAATATGACGTTGACGGGAGGCGCAAAGAGTCACTGCGCTGGCATTTGCAGAGTAATTGCTTTTGATTTAAGCAACATTCCAAAATTCTCTCATCATTCATCATTATCCTCATGTCATCCTAAACAATATGGTTGACTTTTTTTTTTATGGAACACAGAAATAAGATATGTAGAAAAATGTGGTACAAAAAAGTTGAACTATTCTTTGTATAGGACCATATGAAATCTATTCTATTTTTTCCCAAATTCTGTTAAATTTTTTCCCCTTTTGTAATTTTTCCAGTTTCATTTTTTTTTTTTTTTTACTTTTTCTGGATTCAGTTTTTTCCAATTTCATTTTTCTATACTATGTTTTAATAATTAAATTAAATTAAATAAATCTTAAATCATGTCTAATTAATTTAAATCATGAAAAATATAAATCATGAAAAACCACAATTTAACAGAAATTTATTAAAAGTTTAACAAAAAATAAATTTTTAAGGCCTTATGAAACAATTTTTTTTTCTCATATTCAATTTTATTTTTACCTAATTCTGTTTTCCATTAATTTTATGAATTCCATTTTAATGGTTTCATTAATTATTAAAATGATTTAATTTTATTAATGGTTTTATTAATTATCAAAAACATCTTTTAAATAATTGATTTTATATAAAAGAAAACTTGTGTGTTTACATTCTTCTGGTAAATATTGCTTAAAATAATGTTTTAATAATAACTTTATTATTAGTAGCTGTGCATTACATTAATATATTTCTTTCAGAGTTTCTTCAAGTTAAACTGGACTTTTATTTTGACGGGTTGTTGTGAAGACATTTGAGTTTGTTTGTATATGTTATGACATTTTTTTTTTTTTCAAAAGAAAAGGTCAAATGCTCATGAAGTGATTCTCAGAGCAGTTCTAGAGACTAAAAGTGCATCCCAAATGACACTATACACTATGCACTTATACACTATGTATTTATGCACTATGTACTCAACCATGTAGTGTACTATGAATTTTATAAGGTTATTTTGTCATTAATAATTGGAATCTGATAGCCCCTCCCACTTTGCGACGTAATTTAAGCTATGCCGGTTGAGTGCATGAAGTGTCCAACATTCCACACTTCGTTTTTTCGGTCATTTAAGTGCATCATCTGAGTATTTAAAGTGCACTTTTTCTCTTTGGAATTTTCAGTGTATACTAGAGGATTTTTCGGGAAACAAAATCACTATTAATCACCTGATCGGGACGGGACAGGAAAAAATGTAATCGGGAGTGGGTGGGACCGGGAATCGTAATAACACTATGATACCCAACTTTATTCACAAATATACATTTTATATAAATAAACTATAAACTGTATATTTTAATTTTGAACTCAATTTTGTTGCCCTGTCTCTTTATGCTCTGGACCTGTTTTCTTTGGTGTGGCAGGTTAAGTGAATCACGTACGCAGTCCGTAACGGACAGATCGTTAACGGCTGGTCTATGTGGTAATACAGTACATTGGGCAGGACAATGAGAAATGTGCGCTATAGAAGTGTCTGTGCGGAATTTGGAAGCTGAACAGTAGCACTCACTGCAGGACAAATGGAGGCGCCGGTGCGCTCACTTGCTCTTAAAATACTCCATAATTTTTGGTCATACAGATAAAAGTAATACATCTTTCAAATCTGTAAATACTTTATGTTTATTAGTGTGCACTCAGAATAACAGCGAAATGTTGCTCTTCTGTAAAATAATTAAAGCAAACAGGATGCGCTTTCTGCCGTCTCAGTCATGTGAACTTGAGCGAGAAACTTTGAAACTCTGGGTTTGAAAAATATATCTATAGTGAGTGAAATGTCTACTTTCAAATGAAAAAAAATTAAATAGAAAATGTGTGTTAGCATGGATGATTTACATGAAATTTCATATGTGTGCAATGCACACTGTGCATTGTTTAAGATGGCTTTCAGTTCAATAAAATAACAAAAAACTACATTTTCGATTTTTATTCAACTAAAGTGGGCATGCTGTGATCGGTCCTATATTGTTTTTACTGTAACTGACAGATTCCGTCCAACAAAACACAACACGGGAGTGGGAGGGAATTGGGGTCATTCTTCTGGGATTGGGACAGGACAGGACAGGACAGGATTGTCCCCCAGTTTTTTGTGGGATTGGGACGGGACGGGATTTTTTTTTTAGGGGAGTGGGAGGGGAGAGGTTTGAAAATCCCCATCCCATGTCACCCACTAGTCTAGTGTATACTACAAAACATCAGAATACTATAAGTATGCAATTTGGGATGCACCTCATGTTTATGTGTTCATGTATATATTGAGGTTGGCAGAGCCTAAAAAACACTGCAAGCGCCATGTGCACTTCAGGGTATGTTTGTAGTAAACAAAACCATGTGTTTGCGCCATTCATTTACACAGAGACACGCAGAACATGCAGGGTTCACTTTTTGCAGCTTAATATTCACAGACACTAGTCCATATTGCATTTGGATTTAAGTATACTGACCTATTTATTCATCCAAAATTTTGAACATTTTACAAGAAAATACTATTTAATTCACTTACTAATTAATTCAATGCAATGTTTCTTGCCATTCTTTGTCATTATTTGTTTAATTTACTAGCAATTCCTTAGTGAAAATTGTTTCAAAGTAAATCCTACACTAGATTGTTTTTCAGTGCATGCTGTAAATCAGTTTTAGTTATGCTATGGTAATTCCAGCCTAAATTATTCATGTAGTCTCTGTGCAAATGGATTAAGTAAACTTCTGTTTTACAAATTTAAATGGATTGAGTGCAATTAAATTAAGTTGTGACAGAATGCTGAATAGTTGTGTTGCATTAGCTCATTTTAATTAAGTAAATTGAGCAAGTAGCACAACTTATTTTTGAGTCAGGGATGAAGTTATTTTCAGAAACTCTTTTCAGCTAGTTGGTGGAAATAGCTGCGATAAGTTAGCTGTAAGATATTCTTTGATTTAACACCTTTTAAGAGGATCTTTAACTTCTTATAAGTTCATCTTGGATAGTGTCCCAATATCAGTACTGCCTCTTTTCAGAAAGTTTTTTTTTTCTCTAATTTAATAGCCAATTTCTTCTCTTAATAATTTGTTCTTCTTTTACAGAATGTGAAAGATAATAGATCTCTGAAGGAAAGTACTCAGAGAGATAGGTTTCCTCCCTCAACCATCTTTCTCCAAGTAAGGTTTTAGAGCAAAACCCCTCCAGGATAACTAAAAAAGACATGTTATGCATTCCCAATGAAATATACACAATGGAAAGGATAAAACACCTACTGACTTTATACCCAGTTCTATACTGGTGCTGAATGTTGAAGAGTGAATTTCGGTCTGTGTCTGCTTTTAAAATCCAGATGGCTTTCCTCCAGATTGAACCTTTGAGTATACCAAGTAGACATTTGCCAATGCCACATATTGGTGCAATGCAGATGTCTTTCTAAAAATATAAAAAATATAAACTAAACCTGTAATGCACATTTTTTATAAATAGAATAATTTTATACTTCTATTAAACCAAACATTGCACTTTTTCTGTTTGTATTAGCAAGCAGATCCATTTCAACTAATGCATTTTAATAGGAAAATCCCTGTTATAGTTGCTACGTTTTTTGGGGTGGGGGGTTGCTTTCAGCCAGTTGTTTAACTTTTTTAATGGTCCCTTAGCATTTCTGGTGATCACAGTCGTGAATCTGCTCTCCTAATAATTAGCCAGCTGCAGCATTGAGCTACATATTCATCATACTGCAGTCTGCATTACATTAGAGATGGGATTCATGGACTTTATTGACCACAAAACAAGCTGAACTTACATTAGTCGCTTGGCAGACTCTTCATCCTTGACTGATGGCATTGCTTTGAATGGTGCAGTACTAATAGAGCCCCACCCATTTTCCACTGGGCCACAGATACATTCACTCATATTCATAGACATACTCAAACAAGCTCCACTTTGAAGCATGCATCTAACACTCTTCTAAATTGGCCCTTTTGTCTGAGAGGCAGAAAATGATGCTTTCTGTAATTATAACAGACTCTCCAGTTCCAGTTTGAAGAGTTTGTCAATTGTAAAATAAAAATGAGACAGGAAAGCTTATTAAAACAAATCCATTGCAGCTAAATTATATATTTATCTCACTATCCTTAGCCCTCTACACTAAGTGTACTTATAACTTGTAGTCCTCTTTTTTTACTTGAAGCGTGAAGTCTCTGCAGTGAATTGGTGCCATCAGAATGAGAGTCCAAACAGCTGATAAAAATATCACAATAATCCAAAAGTAATCCATTTTATCAGTTAAACATCTGGTGAAGTGAAAAGCTGATTGTTTGTAATAAGCTAGAGGAAGCGTTATCATGGACTCATTTTGAACAGAAACAATGGTTTAAAGTTAAAATACCTAAATGATGGATTTGTTTCCTACAAACACACAGCTTTTGGCTTCACAAAATGTTAACTGATGAACTGGAGTCGGGTAGATTACTTAGATTATTGTGATGTTTACATCAGCAGTTTGGACTCTCATTCTGACGGCACCCATTCACTGTTGAGGATCCTTTGGGCAAGTGATGTAATGCATAATTTTCCCAAATCTGTTTTGATGAAAAAACAAACTCATCTACATCTCAGATGGCTTGAGGGTGACTGAAGATATGGATGAACGATTCCTTTAACATCAAGCAAGCTTTAGAGCTGGTGGATATGGCAATATAAAACATAGTGTAAATGATCCTCTGTATTTAGATCGATCTTTATTGTATTTATTATATTGTGTAACAAAGTTACACAAAGTGTATTAAGTTAATATAAGTAGTTATCAAAAGTCTGATCTGATTTTTTTCTTGTGATATTTCAAGTCTTCAAGCAACAATGTTTGAAAATACTGGGTATGGCTTTAATTTCATTTAGTAACTTCTCAGTATAGAGACAAGACAAACAGAATTACTATATATATATAGTGTGATGTCTATCTTTACTGTGGTTGAAAATGTCATATTTTCCATCACTAAGTAGTTTCATTGAAATAGACTAATCAGAATGTGTTTTGTTTTTACGTGCCTTTTAGGTGTGAGTTTATCTGAAATAGTTGATAATAGTCGTAGTGGGAAATAAATAATTACACAGCTGTCAGCTCATAGTCTGAAAACAGAAGAAATTAGGGGAACTTTGGGAGACTTTGTGATCAGAATTTATGCCAGAACATTCAATTCACATAATTTCAAGGCAGACTGGTGCATTTTTACTTCTGGAAATTGCATAGAAGCCAGTCAATCAGATTGGTCCTGCCAATTTTCCGATAGCGCTCACCAGTTTTGTGTGAAATATGCATCAGACAGTGAACAAACTGTGGGTGGTCTGTGGACAAAGCTCTAGAGACCGAAACTCATTTCTCAACAAAAAAGTGTATTACTTTCTCCATGGCTGTTTCTCTTGAGAAGGTCATTGGTTTGGTGCAGAGCTACAGTATATCTGAGAGTGTTGCTTTCGAGATTTGCAGATTTGTAGCCCTCGCTTCTCTGTGCTAATGCACTTTTCTGGTGGCTGGGTCACACTAATAGGATTTCCACATGAAATGCCCACTCAGGCAGCTGAGGTTAATGACTCATTTGAATGAACTGTGATTGAATCAGATTTGTTAGATGAAGCATTAATTGATTCTGTCAGTGGTGCTGGGGATTAGGATTCACTCTTATTCAGTCAGATTCTGCCATCCCTTATCTTCTCCACAGAGACAGAGTTTGGTTGGCTATTACATGTGCTGTAGTAGCTGAGGTCTTCATAATGAGGAGTATAAATATTGCTCCTTAATTGTTTGCATGTCATTTGTTTGATTGATAATTGATGAGATATTGTTTTGAGTAATCGTGTAATGTCTGTACATTCCATTTGACCATAAGTGCCCTACGAAGTGGATTTTACAGGGTATTCCATCATCTTAAGTGAGATTCCAGTGTTCAGTTTGAAGGGCCACTCTGAACGGCAGGGATACATAATTTCACAGGAAGTGAAGAGGGAAATTTACCCAATAGTCATTGCACATCACTAAATTACTTAAAGAAATTTGATTTGGTGAAAGAAAAAAAAAAAAGTTGAGGTTCCAACATTTTTATTGAGTTTAATTAGTCCCAGGTGTGGTTTGTACGTGGTTGCTAGCTGGTATAAAATGTGCAAGACAGTTACAGTGCAAATCTGGTTAAATAAGCTAAAATATACATGCAATATAAACAAATATATTTTTATTTTCATATTAAAAATTGCATCAGACATTTATCAGTCAGGTGAGCTGTGTTTGTGAGCTTAAATCATTTATTCATTTATAAGCTGTACTTTAAGCCAGATCATTTTTAATGGCCCTTTAGCACTTCCTGTAATGAAATGTCATGATCTACTGTACTGTACAGTCATGATAATCTCATTATTATTGTGAAATAAGATAGATCAGATGTCTAATATAACCCAATTTTAAGTGCTGGGTAAAAAATATTGATCTCTCGATTTTAATCCATTCTCATTTTTACGAAACAATATTGATTCTAGGGTGTATTCACACCAGAAAAGTCCGCTAGTTCACTTGCTTTGGTCCAGACCAAATACAATGTTGATTTTTTTTGTTTGGCGTGGTTCGCTTTCACACTGCCCTTTTTGTAAGTGAACCAGAAACTGTAAAAAAAAAAAAAAAAAAAAAAAACCTGCTTAAGGTCATCCATTCATTGGTTTATCCATCCTCCAATACAATTTTCAGCACAAAATAAACATGAATGAACATCCGAAGGTATGTAAAAAGGAAGAAATACAACTTACCAAAATCCGTATCCTGTCTCATGTAATCGCTCAATTTCTGTTTCAACCGTGGAAAGACGTCAATGTAACAGCTTATAAACAATGTGTAAAGTAATGTCACATTTACCTCAAAAAAAACATATTCAGTGACCATAAACTCATTAACGTTAGTCAGCAAGAAAAATAAACTCTAGAGAGGAGTATTTTGCTAAATATATGCACCATATAACATATTAATTATAATTGTTAGTTTTTTTTTTTTTTTTTTAATTTTTTTAACTGTTGTTGTTTTTATGACAGCCACCATTTAAATGTTTATATTAAAAAAAAAAAAAAACGAATTGGAGTAGAAATATAATTATGTAAATGTAACTTTATTATTATAAAAACTTCACTGAGTGTAATTTAAGCATTTGTATACAAATCAGTTGATTTTGACCCTCATAGAAATGTAGTACCAACTGACTCTCATGTATATTTTACAGTATTAGTTGAGAGATTTTTCTTTCCTCGAGAAAATTTGGCATGTACTGTACCTGATACAGTATATATCCAAAATAACATACTGAATTGAATCAAATTGAAATGGAAATTCAATCGAGTCACAAGCTTGTGAATCAGAATCGAATCAATTTGTGAAATTTGTGTCAAAACCCAGCCCTACAAATTATGTAAGTATAGTAACTATGGCAATAGACATTTAACAGTCAGTTTAGCACTTTTAAATATGAAAATTTATATTAATGAAATAACAATATTTATGTAAATACACTTGGATTTATTATATTCACAAAAGTTAAGTATGTTCATGGTAAAGTATGCAGCCTATGTTATGTCGTCATACCTCAAACATCTCTAATATGCACTACTGAAGTTTGCTATGTATATAATGATGTTTCAGTCAGTTCTGAATTAACATTGTGAAGTGCCTAGATAATAGTGAGCAGTGAACACTGTAGGGACCCTGTCAGTTGTAACGTAGCTTCCATTTGCACAGCAAATTGTGTTGTTGTAATGCCAGATTTCATGTTCTGCTCATTTGAGTTTGCTCAGTGAGATTGTTTTCTTCTTTGTTTTAGTACAGTAGGATGCCGCCCCGAGAGCTTGAGTATGTCGTACAGTCTCAGTGACACCTATTTGTAATTTGGCTCACTGTGCACAGTTACACTTTTAGCAAAACATGTCTGTGCTGGAGACATATGGAAGTGGGAGGATGAGTTGGGTAAATGTTTAGCATGGTCTTATGGGTCCTCTCATGCTACCATCACACTGTTCGGACATATGGCTGAATCAAATCCCAACAGACTTCAAAGGTCCACCTCAGACGGGCAGACAGACAGGCAATCTGAAGGCAGATAGATTAAATGATGCTTTGACAGACAGGCTTACAGTGCGACAGGCAGGTAGAGCTAGTTTTTTCCATGCTGATCGATGTTACTGAGCAAGAGAAACTGACAGGTCTGTGAAAGGCTCTTTTACTGTTCATCCATCATTACTCGCCGAGTGGTGTCTTTGGGACGGGCCAGAGGGAGTGTGCGACTTTCATACTAGTTTAGCTTTTGAGTTTATTACTGTTTTGGCAATGGAGAGGGGGGCTGGGCAGTGCAGGTTTATACAGTCTTCTGCATCAGCATCCCAACAATCTCCAGCATCATTACTCTAGGGTCACAATATATGTGATGTTTCTGATGCAGAATGGACATGATTTATTTTATTTTTTTTGGCAGAGTCGCAATGACAAAGTGAGCTTTGGGCAATGAAAATTAATAAATACTTTTCTTCTACAAGGTGATTTGAAATGAGTGTAGATCAGGGATATTTTCTCAGATTTTGCTAAATAAAAGATCAAATTGTCTTTACCGTCATCTAATACTCACCTAAAGTTATTCTTGTAATAACACTAATCATTCAATAACACTGTTAATAACACTGTACACTAAGAAAATAGTACAGAAACAATTTTCACTCTGAAATTGCTTGTAATTCTTTCAAAAAATTACAAAGAAATTACAAGTAACACATTGAATTAAACTGAAATAGTATTTTCTTGTAAAACATGCATGAATAATGTTTTTGTACAACTTTGTAAAATTAATTTTACATTATAAGTTAATCTTTAGCAAGCCTCAAAAAAAAAAGTTTAATGCTGTAGATAATAGGGTTGTGATATCTAAATTTACTTGTAACATTTAAATTACTGATTTTAGTTTTTAGTGTTTTATTTTCCATTTATGTAGAAAAAAATCCTATATAATTTTAATAGCAGCCTTTTATCAGTGCTAAAAAAACAATTATTATTGATTTTTTTTTTTTTTTTTTTTTTTTTTTTTTAGTAAGTAAATTTTGTTTCATTTAATTATAATTCATTTTAATATGATTACAGAAGTCAACCACATATCGCTGGTGTGGAACATAGGAGAAGACAGGCGAGAGAAGGAGACAAACAGAATGAAAGAGAAAAAAATGAGAGCGAGCGTATGTACGATTAAGACATCTCAGATCCCAAAGGTCTGCTCCTGTTCTTTTGGTTACCATGGCAACATGTACCCCAGTTCTCCCCAGAAATGTGGCGTGAGTTGTGAGAGATGGGAAGAGACGCGTTTGTAAGGAGGTGCTAAGATTTGCAGGGGCCATTGGTTGTGAAAAGTGGTAATTGCCTCTCTTTCATAAGAAGCAGCGAGGTCTGTGACAGTGTCCAGTCCCTGCAGACTCTTGGCTTCCTACACACATTAACTAAACTTCACCTCTTGGTCCATTTCCACCTCCCAAAACCCATCTCATCAGTCCCTTATCCTGGTCCCAAGGCAGAGCAACAATCGAGATTCCGGTTTGTTTTTCTCACCACCAAATGAAACTTTGCACTCTTTAGTCGTACTGAAAGACCCTTTATGTTATCTAGAAAGATGAAGCATTTCTGTCTTTCAAGCAGCATTATAGAGTGGCAGATTTTGCTGTATTCCTCTCCAGTCTACATTCTTACTGCAACTGGAGTGACTTATGTGCCAAAGACTGCATCTCTGGAGGATATAATGGTCACAGAAAAAAGATGAAGAGAAAGAACATTATATAGGGTCATTATTACATGAAGTACAATCCATTCCTTTACACTGCAGTCAGAGGCAACTACTGTAGAGGCATCATGTTTGCCTTGTCCAGTGTTCTGTACCAGTGGTCAATAGATGTCCATCAACTGACTAGTTTGTGTAGATTTTTTTTTTACTGTCTATATATGTGTGTGTGTGTGTGTTTGTGTGTGTG
Organism: Cyprinus carpio; assembly: GCF_018340385.1. Taxonomy (NCBI): domain Eukaryota; kingdom Metazoa; phylum Chordata; class Actinopteri; order Cypriniformes; family Cyprinidae; genus Cyprinus; species Cyprinus carpio. The sequence continues at coordinate 16,578,089 of NC_056614.1, read as the reverse complement.
TGTGTGTGCATGTATGTGTGTGTGTGTGTGTGTGACCCTGGACCACAAAACCAGTCATAAGGGTATTTTTTTTATTGAGATTTATAAAAAAAAAGCTTTCTATTGATGTATTGTTTGTTAGGATAGGTCAATATTTGGCTGAGTTACAACTATTTGGATCTGGAATCTGAGGGTTCGAAAAATCAAAATATTGATAAAATTACCTTTAAAGTTGTCCGAATTAAGTTCTTAGCAATGCATATTACTAATCAAAAATTAAGTTTTGATATAATTATGGTAGGAAACTTGAAAAATATCTTATATGTGTGTGTGTGTGTGTGTGTGTGTGTGTGTGTGTGTGTGTGTGTGTGTGTGTGTGTGTATATGTGTATGTGTGTGTGTGTGTGTATATATGTGTATGTGTGTGTGTGTGTGTGTGTGTGTGTGTTACAAAAGATTTCAATTATGTTCTGTTAAACTTTATATTAATCAAAGAGTCCTGAAAAATATTAAGCACCACTACTGTTTTTAACATTGATAATAATAGAAAGGTTTCTTAAGCACCAAATCAGCATATTAGAATTATTTCAGTATATCTAATGGATCATATGAAACTGTAGACTGGAGAAATAGCTTTAAAGAATGTAGCTTTGCCATCACAGAAAGAAAATTACATTTTAAAATATATTAAAATATTTAACAGTTATATTTTAATTTATATAATTTAATATTATATAATATATAATATAATATAATATAATGTTTCACAATATTACTTTTAAACGCAGTCTTGGTGCGCATAAGAGACTTTCAAAAACATAAAAAATTCTTACTGTCAAATGAGACTTTGCACTTTTAAATCCCACTGAAAGGCCATTCACATTATCTGGAAGATAAACCATTTCTGTCCATCAAGCAGCATTACAGTAGCCCACCTGCAGTTTAGGGAAGTACAGCTATTTCCAGGTAATTGCACAGCTGGACTGTTCACTATCTTAAATACTGTAGCTCTGCAAGAAGATAAAAATCATTCTTTCCAACCACCATCATGCAATCATTGATCATCAACATTAAATGCTGGTTGTATAAGATTAATTTGTCAACTTAACCCAGTGCAGGGAGGTTTATTGACTCATTAAGATATATTACAGAGGTAATGTTACTGTTACGCATCAGCTGTCACTAGAGCACATGCTGAACGTGGAAATTGGGCAAGTAAATGTCTGTTTTCTAAGCAGGCACTCCTTCCTGAGGAAAAGAGAAGAAATGTGGGTCACTGCCTAATTAAGGGCTGGGTTCCCCGTGCTCCTCAGCCTTGCATAGACACGGGGAAAGACAAAAACACACACTTTATATGTAAGCTATGGTTCAGAGAAAGATCTGCTTTTGATTTGCTTTCCTTCCTACCTTCACTTTCTAACGGTGACAGAGAAAGGATGAGAACATTATGGAGCTAGAGAAAGAAAAACACAAATGCACAGATGTGGTAGGGTGTTTTTCTATAAAGAGCAGAATGGATAAAGGGCATGTATAAATACATGGTCATGTGTTGGAGGTGTAGAACTGCATTGACAAGCCGTAAGTGGTTCTCATTTCCAGTAAAAGCTTTTGGATTTAGAAACTACAATCCAATACAATCTTTGGAGCCACTGATTGGCTGCACTTACTTTCATATTGTATTTCGGCTCTACTTTGTCCAATAAGCGCAGGTCTAACTTCAAGGACGAATCCAGGGTGATGAATATTTCATTTCTTCCAGAATTGACTACAGCTGTGTCTCCTATTCGTAACATCCCCCTTTTCTCACCAACCTTTTCTTGACCATTCCCCATAGAGGACGCCAATACAGTATATTCTCCTAGTAGCCTCCTGTCTCTCATCATTGGTGATGCGTTAATAAAAGACAGTAAGATTTGTATTTTTATTTTAATTAATACTTTTATGTACAATATGTTAAATTGATCAAAATTGACAGTAATAAATATGTACTACAAAAGATTTCTATTTCCAATAAAAGTTTTCTTTTTTCAAACAATCCTGATAAAAATGTTTCACAGTTTCCACAAAAATATTAAGCAGCAGTAATAATAAGAAATATTTCTTGAGCAGCAAATCAGCATATTATGGTTTATGAAGGGTCACGTGACACTAAAGCTGCTGAAAATTCAGCTTTGGCGTAACAGTATAATGAATTACATTTTAAAATATTGAAAGAAAGTAATTTTAAATTGTAAATTTCATAACATTCCCGTTTTACTGTATTTTTGATCAAAGTCAAAGCAGCATTGGTGTGCATAAAAGACTTCTTTCAAAAATGCTTAAAAAATCTAACCGACCCCATATGTGTGTATTGGAAATTGAATAACTAAATGATCCTACAATAAATTCAGAGTAATAAAAATGACTGATGTGTCAATTCTGCATTAAGAACGACACACTAGTTTTTTTTTTAAAGATCTTGAATAAGCAAAGAGTGACAAAGGGATAAACAGAAGAGACTGTGCAGAAAATCTATAGATGGAGATGGTATAGTAGCATATACCATCTATACTGTATGTTAATTACTAACCGTGGGCTCACGTTCCCTCATTAAGAATAATCCGGATTCATCAAAATTAGAATGAGTGTTTAGAATAAATGAATGTGTGTACGCACCTAAACCCATCAATTTTCTGTCCATATTGGTAAGAATGTTTTGTTCACATGTAGTTATTAGGGAACGTGACCCATGCAAGTGTATGGAACCCACATATAGGTGTATTTTAATTTTAGACAGATTATACTGATTGTATCTGCCTGTTAAGGTGTAATTGCAGAAATACCCATGATGCTGATACACAGTACTGTCCGGGGGTGTAAAAAATGAATGAGACATGCAGCTGAAATCTCTGTTTCCCCCTGCAGATGATGGAAAGCTCTCTCTTGATGAGTTCCAGGCCTTCTTCTCTGATGGGACTCTGAATGAAGAGGAGCTGGAAAAACTGTTTCACACCATTGACTCTGATAACACCAGGTGATTCTATAGACACACAGCGCTCAATACACATCCAGTGAATCACAATACAGGACAAAAGAGGGGCAATAAAAATAGTAAACAATATGACATTGGTTAAATTGTCAGGGAATGAAAAAAAATGAATTGGAACTTTGTTAATTCATTTAATTTTGTGTTTGTATACCATGGTCCAGTTGTTAAAAGTTCCAGTAAAAACATTAAAGCTATATTTAGAAGTATCTCAATAGTTCATGTCATGAAGTATTATCCATTTCTCTACATGAGAATCTAGTAGTCAGTGGCGAAGCATGGATGAGGTGATTACGCCTAGAGCACAAGCTTCACCTCATGTAAGCTGCTTTGCAAAGCACTGTAACTGTTTCATCAGATTTGGCCCTGTGGAGTTTCTGAGAATAAATTCTAACTTCTCACACTCTTTCTATTTTATTCAATTAGTCTGCTTTCTGTCCTTTTTGAATGGCTAAGGCAAATTTCATAGCTAGCTTTAGTAATTAAAGTCACCATGAAACGGAAGTAGCGATTGTCTTTTTTTTTTCTAATGTGACGTCTATCCGAGTGAAATGGCGTCTGAAATGAGAGGGCGGGACTTGATTTCATCCTTTGAGAATTGATTGGATCATTGGAATTTGGGGCGTTGCTAACGAAATGAAGGCAGATCTGAATGCCAGTTTGCAATTAGTTGTGGGGGGATTTCTCTCCACTGGATTCACTGCTGACACCCTAGCATGAAGGATTTTTTTATTTATTGAGGATGATGACGACGAGGACTATCAATGGCACAAAACATGCCAAACAGTGTGTGCGCGAGAGAGACTGCCTGAATGACTGAGCACGAAATATATATATATATATTTCATTACTTGCTTTCTCTCTCAATCTCTCTTAAAGTTTTGTGTTTGGAAAGCTTCATCATGACTACATCTGTCTCATCTATAGCGATCTACTGGCAGATCTCTCTCTTTCTGTTCTCTGTGTCTCACGCACCCTATTTCTCAATGTTTGTGTGTATAGGTGTGTGTGAGCTAGTCTCTGGAGGCAGAGCAGCTCCAGTGTGTGTGTGTGTTGTCTTTAATCACATTTCAGAATGAATAATGTAAAAAAGGAGGAGAAGTCTGCAGCTGCTAGGATGCGGTCGCTGCTCTGCAGGTCCAACATAGCATTCTCTCTAAATAATGAACCACCAGAGTCCATAAGGACTGGTGCAGAGAAAATGATGGAGACAAGAGGGCTAGATGATGAGAGGGGGGAGGGCTGGAAAAGACACTGGGGTGGGGGTGCGGAGAAAGACTGAGATGGTGAAGATCGAATGGAAGAAGAAAAATGAGAGCTTTATGCATGTCACCTTTTTGTGCTTGTTTCTCATTTACACTTATGTTGTGGATGTTAAATGAAACATGAGCCTCTCATCTTTTGTCTTCCATTCATCTGAATATCATGGTGACATTCACACACACTTTTACAGCATTCTTAACAGGTGCGACTATGATGGAAATCTGATTTTTGTTGTTCTTACCATTTGAGACCATGACGAGCTGAGGTGGACATACTCTTTACTTGACAGCCCAGGAATCAAGATCTCAGTAGCAGTGAAAGAAGAGAGGATTGTTAGCCGTGTTCACTCTCATTGCCCACACTACACCTATAAATGTCATACTTTATATCTTTTTTTGTGCTTCCTTTTGCAGATGGCACTTCAATTTGACCAAGTTAAGGAAAGTATAAAGAAGTGAGAGATGAAAAGTCCAAGAGCAAAAATAAGATAGAGAGAGGATAGGAGCCCAGAAAGGGTAACAGCCAGGCAGTAGAAAAAAGGCAGTAGGTTTTCTGTAGCTTGTTTCTCTTTCTTTTTACTCTTCTTTGTTTTTGTCTAGTAGTGCCCAGTATAAGTACTCTTTGTAACATTACAATAGTCATTTTTGTTGGAATCTATGGCATATTTTTAGATAATCCAGTCTATTAAATACTTTTAAATGTTAAATACTTTGTCTTATTTGAACATTTCTCTTTTTTGTTTTTGTTTAGAACTTAATAAATGCAATCTAAAAGATAAGATTATTCATATCCAACTAAGTCTGGCTTCAGTACAAATGACAAAACGCCATATTTTGTAACACCTCAGTTAACCCTCTCGGGTCTGAGGGTGTTTTGGGGGCCTGGAGAGGTTTTGACATGCCCTGACATTTATGCTTTTTTTCAGTTGCTTATGGACATTTAAATGGCTAAAGTCTGATAACACTGTAATCAGCACAAACTGGGTTACAAGAATATGTGAGCAGCATGTATGTACATGATTGTGTTTTTAAGGAAAGCAGAGACCAAGAAGCTTAAAAACACATGCAGTGGATACAGCGGCAGCTTCTTGTAGAATGAAGGAAGCGCTCGCAGGGAAGCTCTGTAAATGTATATGTCCAGTGCTCGCACTGGACACACACAATTAAGCTTCTGCTGGTCAGGATCCCGAAAGGGGGGAGGACAGAAGACCTGAAGTACGACATTCACAGAAAACAATATATTCATTAAAATAGTGAAAAAGTCACTTTTTAACTTTTTAATACACATTTCAGAGGGATTTTTACAAAGACTGAGATGACTGAAAGCACACCCTGTTTTTTCTTTATTTTACAAAAGCACAAAGATTCAAGTGATGTATTACTTTTATGTGTCCAATCAAAAGTGACAGAGCAGTTTAAAGGGTTAGTTCACCCAAAAATGTTCACACCTGAGGCATCCTAGGTGTATATGACTTTCTTCTTTCAGACGTATTCAGTCGGAGTTATATTAAAAATTGTATTTGATCTTTCAAGGTCTATCACTGCAGTCAGCAGGTTCTGCATTGCTTCAGTCCAAAAGATGTGAAATAAAAAGCGCCCTTCCATAAAAAAAATTGTCTCACACGGCTCCGAGAGGTGAACAAAGGCCTCCTGTAGCGACTCGGTGCATTTTTTGTAAGAAAAATATGCGCCAACAGTTGTACACAGAATCAGTTTTGGTAGCATGACGTATGGGGTCAGCATTGTGCATGCACCGGTGAGTCTTGTGAAAACCAATGTTTGTTTACAGGATCAAAGGAAGCAAAGTTTCCTTACTTTAGCAAAGGAAAACCAGTCTCCTCTTGGCTTATATTGAAATCATCCGACGTTCTTCTTTACAAATCCCCATTTTGTACTTCTAATTAGTGACCGCTGTTTTGTTTTGATCTCTCCGCTGCATTTCCACGTGCACCACTTCTGAGCGGTGCATGCGCAAAGCTGACCTCATGCGTCATTACCTCGGAACTGCTTCCGTTTACAACAGTGAGCGCAAACTAGATTAAAGTGTTATTACGTTTTGAATATGGATATTTTTCTTACAAAAACGCATCGATTCCCTACAGGAGGCCTTTTTTCACCGCCCAGAGCCGTGTGAGACACTTTTTTTTTAATGGAAAGGCACTTTTTATTTAATATCTTTTGGACTGAAGCAATGCAACACCCGCTGACTGCAATGATAGAGCTTGAAAGATCAAAGACCATTTTTAATTTAATTCCGACTGGATTCATCTGAAAGAAGAAAGTCATATACACCTAGGATGCCTCAAAGGTGAGTAAAGCAGCCTAATTTTAATTTTTGGGTGAACTAACCCCTTTAAGTTCTTTTATCTGTCATCTGGAAAATATGCAAGTGCTCCTGCCGCCTTCTTTGCCCCTAAAAACAAAATACTTAAAACCTCTTAAAAACCTCTCTAAAAACAATATATACTGTACATCTCTCCATTCATTATTTTCAGATCGGTGTCAAATTGGCTGGTTAAATCATTTTGATGGAGCATGTAACTTTGAGGTCTGCTAAGGTTCTGGTTTCAAAAATCTATATTTGTTAAGTTTTGTGTTGTGTTTTCTTTAGGATCCCTATAAATAGATACAGTTTTAAAATAGATATAGATATAGTTTAGTGAGATTCTACCTTCCCACTGTTGTAAGACACAGATGTAATGTTTGATTTGTGCTGGGTTTCCCCTTGTTTCTTATCTCTTTCTTCTTCTGCTTCTTCTATTCTGTTTTACTGTACGCTTCCCTTTTCCTGGGATGTGTTAGTAATGTTGACACCAAGGAACTATGCGGTGAGTATCAGTATTTTGGTGTGTTAGAGTGGCAAAGAATAGAGTTTTCTTCACAAACAAATATTTTTATTTGAATAGATTTGGTATTTACTGGTAGACAATATGTGAACCTAATGTGTATGCTTTCAGTTTTAATGTCAATGTCAATGCATAGTAAAAAAAAAAAAGTATATTTTTGAGTATTTTTGGTCATTTTTGTTGTCAATTTAATTTTTCCATGTTTTCAGTCTTCCGTATGGTTTGTGAGTTTGCAGAAAATGTATAAATCTGTTCTGCCTCATTTCTCTGTTCATCAGACTACTTTGCCAACCACATGGGGGAATATGAAGGTGTTCTGGCCTCCCTAGAGACACTCAACCTGGCCATTCTCAAAGCCATGGACTTCACCAAAAAGGTTAGTGTGCCAAAAACTGATTAAAGTGTCTGCTTCAGTGTCCTTCTGCATTTGTCAATACAAGGTCCAATAACATGCATTCAGATTTTTAAAGACATGCATATTTTTATTAAAACATTGTTGGTTTTGCTTGGCATCTGCTCCTAAATCATAGCTTGAATGATATGTATCTAAAACAGAAAGCCATCTCCTATAAGCATAGTACAGTAAATCTTTCCTCAGATGAGGAACAGATATTGAGAGAAGAGTGTGAGCAAGTTATTGCAGTCTCTCCTACTCGTCTAAATATAACCTTTCATTTCAAAGCTTGGCTTGCATATTCTGTTTGTGGTTTTCTTCTCATTAGCAAGCTGGTGCTCAGTTAGACAGCACTGGAGATTACTGAGCTGTGGCCATCCCAAATATGTGCCTCTCTTTCTTTCCGTTTCTAACTGAGTATGTAATCTGATTTATAGAAGACGTAAAAACCCAATCGCTCTCTTTCCTTCAGCTCTTCTTATATCAGTCTTTGAGTGTATTCCTCCCTTCTCCTTGTATTTCACACTCCCCACCAGCACACTTTAGAATTTAATTGATGCTATGAAGGTCCTTGTTAATACTGTAGGTTAGAGTTCTTAAATACCTGGCTGAGTGATAATATCTGGCCCGATACAAAATGAGTTTACCCTTTAAAAATGTATAGGCCATTTAGGGTACAGTTATTAGTGTTTGTTTTATCTTTGCACACATAAGCTTTACAGCGAAGGTTTCTGGTTTGGTCTGATTGCAAACAAACGTACGTTGATTTCAGAAAGCAAATTATTACACCCTGTGATTCTTCACCACCCCTACATTTGCATTTCTGGTGCTTTCTTACCAAAGCCACCTTACAATTGTAAGTGTGTGTGCATAATTTTGTCTTTGAATTCTCCTAATTTTTTCCTGCCACACCTGAGATTCTGTTATACAGAATTACTCTCTTGCAAACACAGCAATGTTCTGCTTGTGTTTTTGCATCTTCAGACATTATATTCCTACCTGAGCATAATTTACTATTCAAATGAATTGTTAGACTGCGTAGATGTATGTTGTACAGAAGGGGTTTTCATACTGGGGTTTAGAGACCCTCAGGGGGCAGCAAAGGGCTGCTTAGAGGTCCATATCTACTGTATGAATGTATTTTTACCATTAAGTTAATGTGTTTGTGATAAGGGTGTGCGATAAATTTTAGATCGTGGACAATCTGCTTTTGAAGAAGTATCAAAGTATCGTGCTATAGTGCACATTCTATCAGTTGTTGTTCTGGTGCCTCTGTCTCTATATACTGTACAATGTGACATACATTCACATCAAATGTTTAAGTGCCCATATTATGGGTTATGAAAGGTTCATATTTTGGTTTTGGGTGTCCCCAACAACAGGTTGACACGCATGCAAGGTCAAAAAACACTTTCAATGTCTTATAATATGCATCTATTTTTACCTTTCTTGCTCAACGACTCCTAAACGATTCGCTCAACGATTTATTTTTCCAAACCCCTCCTTTGCATGACGCTAAAATTTCATTTCATCATGCCTGTAATGCCTGATAAAGCAGCATTTGTGAGCGCAGTGTTGCTTTTGTGTACAGTTGTTACCGGGGAAACAGCAATTTTTACCGCTCCAAAAGCGGCACCTAGTGACAAAGCATGAATTTATGCTAAGCGATATGCTAATGTTTCATGATGTCAACATGAAACAGCTTGGGATTCATTTTAAAAACGATTTGTTTAAATGATTCAGAGTCAACTCTTACAGTTTCATTTTTTTTTGCACTTTCAGATTTAAAACTTTGCAGGATGTTTTCATTCACTTAGAGCTGTGTTACACACTGCAAGAAAGGTCATTTTCAAAAATCCATAAAGAGCCCACTTCCTGCGTCTTTGAGTCCTCGCCTCATCCCTTCACCTAACCCTGACAAGATGAGCCTGTCTAAAAATACAATATTAGGTTAACTAAATATTTACTGAAAGTAGATTTTAAGGACAAGGAGAGAAAAATTAATAAGCACAAATTATGAATTATAGTCCTCTTTTATATGAACTTTTTAGAAACTTCCGGTGCTTTCTTTTCTTTTCTAAAGGTTTTATGTAGGAAGAAAGAACGACAGTTCCTTGAACATAGCCACAACACACTACTAACCACTAATGCTTCTCAATTAGGCCTTTCTGCGCATGCCTTGGGCAGAAATAATTTAAATAAGGGACATTGTGATGTCTTTTTTGATACTTAAACCCTCCACCAACATATATAATGTCTAAAACCTAAATTTCAAAGTTATACTTATATTCACTTTTTTGGGGGGGGGCTATTCTTGGAGTCTTGTCTTAAAGCATCTTTGCGTCTGTCTTGTGCATCAGAATTTTAGCCAGCCAATTATCCGTGGGCATGACATCTAAGTCTGAGACTACCAGAGATCTACTGTAACAAAATTAACTCCAAGAGTGTTGTAGAGAAAGAAATAAAAGCAGTTCTCACACACACACACACACACACATATTAACAAGCCAGACACGGGTGATATCAGTGAACTAATCCACCTTTTTCCTACACCCCATGATTCTTTATGTAAATTATGGGAATAACTGTAAACGGTGAAACATTAACTCTATGAACTAAGTATTATCAAAAACTGGGTTGATAAAGTGACATTATTCCAGTGTAGTAACTGATTACACGTAATCTGGATTATGTAATTATGGGAAAAATCAGGTGGATACCTAAAACCTGTCAACAGCAAGTCTTGTCTGGTACCCAAAACCATGTATTTTGTCTGCTACTAAAACCAGCATAACAGCCTTCATGACTGAGAAGACCAAGAGCAGAAAGCCGAAAACAAAGTGATAGTATGAGCAGGGTTGGTTTATAATCTTAGCTGTGATTGTTTCAGCGCTCAGACTTCATCTGACCAGTACAAATCCAACAAGTTATTATACCACAGCAAAAGCAATGGAAAATTCACAACATTGTCATATGACTTTAAAAACCTTGAAATGGAGATGTTCTCTTATCTTTTACACACAAAGACAAATATCTGTTGAAACCACACAACCATATGACTAAACAATAACAGCAAGCATGGCAAATTACGTTTTAAAGCATTCAAAAAAAAAAAAAAAATCTGGAAAGAGATGAGAGCATAATTTAAAAGCAGTAGGCTCGCCAGGAAAAAAGGTGGATAAGGAAAGATCAACACAAATAAGACCAACAAAACCACTTTAAGCTAATAGTGGTTCATCATAATCATTATTAATTAAGATGATAATATTTGCTAATGGCAACATTTAAAGACATTTTAAATGTTTCAATATTTATGTTTAACCATTTTACATTTTTACATTTAAATATTTTGAAAACCTGTTTTACGAAAAAAAAATAATAATAAAAAAAATATAAATAAAATTATTTTTTCATCACCTAAAGATTTTTTGTAGAGTTTTTACTGAATGATCTTAAGGTATGTTTAGCTCAAAGGGAACTAGATACTATATTTATATTTTGACAGAATCGCTGTTTTACAGCTGATCAAACAAAAAAAACTGAAAATTTTTAAACATTGAGGAGGACAAATCCCACCCAAAAACATAGAAATGGCCAAATTGTCTTCCCCCAGTATTCCATTATTCTTGCACTGCTCTGTTGCACTCCATTATGTTGCACTCTGTTTGTTGTTAGGATGGCAAAAAGGTTTAAAATTTAAATTTTTGGTCTGGTCTGGCTCAGCAATCTAGCGACATTTGTCAGTGTTAAAATGATTAAGATGGCCAATCAAGTCATAGCAGGTGGGGTGTACTGTTCACAGAAGCAGAGCCCGAATTCCAGTGCAAAGCATCAGGTTTAACATTGAAAGAGAGTGAGGTAAAAAGACTGAAGTAAAAACTTTTAACTTTTGACATTTGTTTTAAAATATGTTAAACAGCTGACAGTAATATCCAGTGATGAAAATCACTCAACATTTTTCCTCAAATTTTGCCGTTTTGAATTGAAAATATGGTACCATTCACATGATTCATGTATTTTCAAACTGTATGTGATGAGACATGAAACATTTTGTGTTTTCAACAAATTGGGCATGCAAAAAAAGAGTGCTAAAAAAAAGAGACTCGATATACAATTGGACATAGAATTTACTGAGCCCCGCACATGACATGCAAGAAAAAAAAGTAGGCTAAATCGTGCACAGGATTTACTCATTCTTTCCCACGGTTTCAGTAAATCGTTTCAGTAAGCTACTTATGGTTCTAGTTTAAATTATATTATATATTTGGGACAAAATAAACTGCAAACTAAAAAGGAATATGCATACCATCGAACAATCATTAAACATAAAAATGACAATCGGCATATGAAAAATTAAATTCATATTTTGGTGAGAATGATTGGGCTGCTCAGTTATTAACTAGAAATCACCATGCCCTTTGCATCATTTCAGCCAAATCTAAACAATCAATTTCAATGCAATTCAGCTGTTCAAAATGCTATATTTTTATATCCACAGTGGAAATGATGGTGATTACAGTAATAGAACATAAATGCACATGCAGAGGTGTACACAAAATGATTGTGAACTACATACACTAATAAATACATAAATATATACATACAGTACATATTAAATACACAAATATTCCATATATATATATATATATATATATATATATATATATATATACATATATATATATATATATATATATACACACAAAGATATATGGGTAACTGAAGAACATAAGAAATTCCAGTTTGAAAGTGACCAAGAATTCACCACAAATCATAACATGTTCTTGCTCAACATATGATGCAAGAAATATCCAATACTTTTGTCCACCATGAAGTGTTATACAGTCAAAAAATTGACACAAAACGCTCTTTTGATCTTTGACCAGCCTTACCAGAAAAAAAGTTCCAATATTTATTACACTAAAGAGCAAAACACAGAAAGTTACATTTGAAATGCAAAATCTGGTTTATTGTAAATGATTTTGCCCAAAGAAATACATTTTTTTTTCTCTAGCTAGGTCCTCCAAAGGCTTTGCATTACATTGACACAATGAAGCAAAGCATTGACTCTTCTGTGACTCTTCTTTGAAGGAACTTTTTTTACATTGAACTTTTAGTTTAATAGATGAAAAACTTGTGCCTCTGTTGTTTAGTTTAAGTTTAATGCTCAGGGGATCTGCAGAGTTTCTCTCTATTCATACAAACAGCTTCCTCAGTAAAATAAATCTTGCAGTATTTCACCTTTATAAACATAGCAGTGCTAAATAATTTTTGGAGCAGGTTTATAGCTTGTAACAGGTTATAGCATAGATTGTTGATGATTCCTGACAAACTGAATGGAATGGGTTTGTATGATCAGATAGGACAGAACTGACAATACGCAATGGGAAAATATAACAGCTAGAAAATGTAGAAAAAATATAAAACATATAAAACATTGTTATTTATCATTAAATACAAAAACATAAAATAAAATCATATATTATCCTTAGTGGAAAACTTCACAAGAGCAGTCAGAAAAAAGGAATGACAATTTTTTTTTTTTTTTTTTTTTACTGTTTTTGCTTAGTAAAATTACTTCTTTGTCTTCTCTTCCGGGTCTGTTGTGAACGCGACTGCTGTGACTGTTGACGTACGACGCTGCTGACGTGTTCTCTGGTGCGCCCAATAACAAAGAAAACACATCAGCAGCGTCATACATCAGCGGCGTCACTGCAGTGCTGTGAACGTGCTCACAACAGACCCGGAAGAGAAGAAAATGCTGAATAAAGTCCTAATTTTTGTTATTTTTGGACCAAAATGTATTTTCGATGCTTCAGCAAATTCTAACGAACCCTCTGATGTCACATGGACTACTTTGATGATGTTTTTATTACCTTTCTGGACGTGGACAGTATACCGTACATACATTTTCAAAAGGAGGGACAGAAAGCTCTCAGACTAAATCTAAAATATCTTAAACTGTGTTCCGAAGATGAACGGAGGTCTTACGGGTTTGGAACGACATGAGGATGAGTCATTAATGACATAATTTTCATTTTTGGCTGAACTAACCCTTTAATGTTTTTCTCACGCAGTTAAAGTTTATCTTTATACATAAATACATATTTGAGAGGTTTGAAAACCCCTGTTGTATGGAATGTAAAATGAGACAGACATGATGTTTAATATGCAAGACTGTTTTCTTTTTGTTCAATAAACACACATTTGTATTTTACAAACTAATAAACATAATTAATTAGGTGAGAGTGCAAAGAAACAAGCAAAACAACAACAAAGCAGCTCTTCATAAGGCCATTAGATGTTGCACTGGGTGTGTAGATATGTGTTTGTGTGTGTATCTGAGTGGATGAGATGGAAAGAGAGACAGACACTGTCATTTACGCAGCAGTGTAATGTGATATATACCAGATGCTCTGCAAAGTGTTGGTGTAACAGCAACTGTCATCTAATACACAGGGTAGCAGCAAAACCACAGACTGCTTCTCCAGCAATGAAGATGGCATTGTTGTAGAATATATTATGGCTGAGAAAAATCTAGACATGAACCTTTGACATTAGACTGAGTAACATAAGCTACAGCTTTTGTTTATTCACTGTCTTCTCCATTACTGCCAAGTCTCTGGAGATTCAAACCCCTCCACTAGCTGAGTAGCAGAGCCATGAGATTGATGTCTGTTTTGAGGGCGGATAATCAAATAGAACAAAATCAAAGCGATGTTTGCCACAGGCATTGATATTGATAAGTGTTAGTGTCCCCTTACGCCTCTTCATTACTCAAAATGTAGTCCTCTGTTCTCTGGAGAAGGTTAAAGGCTGCTGCTAATTATTAATGTAAATGTGTTATTTTCATACAGCCTATGAAATATTCATGTTCTTGCACACCAGGCATCAATTTGCACTTATGTGCATTTTAGTGGTGTATGATGTGTATGGAGAGACACACTTCTATTGAAACAATAGTGGAAATGAAATGAACTAATTTCCCAGATACCTAAAGCAGATTTAGATTTTTAAAGTGCTGTGTATAGACTAGATCATTCTTTTAGGGGGAAGTCATGGCCTAGTGGTTAGAGAGTTTAACTCCTAACCCTAAGGTTGTGGGTTCGAGTCTCGGGCCGGCAATACTACGACTGAGGTGCCCTTGAGCAAGGCACTGAACCCCCAACTGCTCCCTGGGCGCCACAGCATAAATGGCTACCCACTGCTCCGGGTGTGTGTTCACTGCTGTGTGTGTGCACTTTGGATGGGTTGAATGCAGAGCATGAATTCTGAGTATGGGTCACTTTCACTTTCTTTTTTCTTTTTTTTATGGTCTCTAATAGGATCTGATGCTTTAACTATGCCATGGTGAATTTATCTGAGGTGTAGCCATTGGGCTTGTATCTTTTATAGATTATAGATAGCAATATCCACTCCCCACTCAAAGCAGTCTGTAATTGCTGTGCTCTATTTTGCATTTCCCGCTCTGAGTTTGCTCATTCATGTTGCCTTTATATCAGCACCGAAATGTTTATGTAAATATTAGTCTCTGCCCCTGTCAGGCGCGGGTGAAATAATTATAATGCTATATTTCTTCATTGAATAACTTACAAAGTAATTTTAAAACCTTGTGTGAGATGTAACTTCACAAACAGCGGGAGTGAATCACCGCGCAGTCTCTCTTTCTCTCTCAAAATATGCAAATGGCTTCAAATCACCGCACATCGTGTCTGTCTATAAGCGAGCTGCACAGATGACACAGGAATTGTCACTTGCACAATCAAGGCAGTGTCGAATCGTCACTAAAGTTTAGAAATAGCATTACTTTTTAATTCTTGCCCGTGTTTAACCATTCAGCGCTCGCGCGCTCTCCTGGAGACCGTGCGCTCATGCACACTCGCAGCGCGCATGACAGGTTCACATTACTCCGTTTGCAGTGTGTATTTTTCCCCCGCACTCATGTTAACGGATTGTTAACGGAAAGCTTTCACACTGCACACACAGGGCGTCTGCAGTAGTGTAGAGATCGTTGCCGCACCGAGTCTATTGCTGCTGAATTAAAATAACAGCGCATTGTTTTCAGTAAATATAAACATGGATTGACACGAAAATGTAGTAATTACACCATACATGCATATTATTAAAGTCTACTGTGTTTCACAGTCAACACATTTGGCTTTTTGGCACTCGTGGAGGAAGAAAAACAAAGTTCTTTATGAATGGCAGGATTGCTTGTAATAAATATATATATATAAAAAAGGAAAGGCAGTAGAGCTGACTATTTCTGTCAATGGTAAGTTTGTGATAACATAAGAAAAGTAGTTTAAATGTTTTGCCACTTGCTTGAGCAAATTAATATATAAATCTAAAAGTAAATGCAAAAGTAAAAGCACTGAATAATGTGTTGCTTATATTTATTGTGTTTAAACATGTCCCTTAAAGTTTGTATTACTGTACTGTGTAAAAATAAAATAAAATATTGCAATGCTTAAAAAGCATTTTCAGTGACAATGTTTGGATTTGAAATCAAAATAATGGATAAATGTTGTGTTTGTGGTAAACAGCCAAGGATCAGTCCGCGCTGCTTCCCGTCTCACAAGAGTCACCTAAGAGGGGAATTCCCCATTTTCAAAAATTAAATTAAAAATTAAAAATTTCTAAAATTCCTGAGTGGAGTATCACCTCTCTATAGTTATAAATGATAAAAAGAAGGCTTTAATCGGTGATCAGCCACAAAAATCCTAATCGGAGCACCCCTACTTAATCGTGTCCAAAATAAACGCTTGGTTTACATAATATGTGTGTGTACTGTGTATATTTATTTATATATATATATATATATATATATATATATATATATATATATATATATATATATATATATACACAGTACACACACATATTATGTAAGCACAAACATTTATTTTGGATGTGAATAGTCATGATTAATCAATTTGACAGCTTTAAAAGTTTATTGAAACCAATATGTTGAATCAATTTAACTGATTATTTGATTGCTTCATACTAGTGATCAACCAGTACTGACTTTTTATGAGCAACACTAATACAGTATATTTTTATGTTTATGCAAGTATCCGATAACTGATCCGATAACACAGAACCAATTTAAAATTCTAGTTTTATTCACACATTTTCACACACAATTTTTTTTTTAAATCACCACTGTTACAACTGTACTGTATATATAACACGTATTTTAAATGTATTATTATTATTATTATTGTTATTAATAGAAATTGATACTAGCAGCGATGAACCAAAATTACCTTTTTATGAAAAATACTAATTATAGGTCATTTTTGTCTGATATGCAAAACCAATTTAAAATTATATTTTTATTCTCAAATTTTCATTCAGAAAATAAAAAAATATATATATATAAAAATCTCTATAAATAAATAAATTAATTAATTTTAATTAAAAAATATAAAATATATACATTATTAGAAATAATATTTAGTTTGTTATAATATTTAGTTTAGCGCTTCAGGCCCAAATTATTAAATTATTACTTTTATTATGAAACCAATTATAGGTCTATCCGCTGTAATAGCTTATTTTTCCATGTAAAAGCTATAGTTACAGCCAGAAATAAGCAACATCTGTGCTCTTCCACAACATTCACATACTCTGTAAATGTGTTTTTGCAGTTTTTCTTTTGGGAATGCTTGAAGAAAGAAAGATTCCTGCTCTCTGTTTCTTCTCTCTACCACGCTTCTCATTAAGTCTCTCAACCTCATTTGCTGACATCCCACTGAACAAATGAGCTCAATAGAAGAGCGTTGATGTCAGAAAAGAGGACAGCTCTCTCTTTCTGTCTCAGCCTGTCAGAGCAAGAGAGCAAAGGAAGTAGATCAGAGCCACCGACTGAGACGAAAACACTGTCAGCAGACTCATGTTATCTGTACCAGCAACTGCTGCGTCCTCACCACAACATCTACACTACACTCTCTCCCCTCTTCCCCTATGTATCTACGAAATTAACAAAACAAATCAAAAAAACAAAAAAATATCATATCAGTGTATTTCCGGAGAACATACAAAAGATACATGTTCGAAATATCAACTACACTACAGATCACTGATTGCACATATAGACTGGCAGATGTTCTATATTATAGTCTCCTGGTGTGCGCTTTCTCTGTCTCTCACAAAACATGCATGATTTATTGTTTTAAGTATGAAGAATGATGGCAATTAAAATGTCAGAAATCTCTTACAGTTACATACTTTGTGAGAGTTCTGCAACTAAAAAGAAAGTAAAAGAGTTCAACATTTACTGAAGTCAAAAACTGCAGGAATTGAACCAAGTCCCACCCAACCAAAATCCTATCATGCAAATAAATAAAGGCATTTGTTTTTCAAAAAAGTGCACAAGAGTCATCATCACCCCTGCCATATAGTGTGCTGAAGCTTAATACTTCAAGAACATGTTTTTAATTGGCCATTTAGGAACTGGAGGTGGCTAAAGCAGGATGCCATTGGAGGGAAGATGATAGGAAGGAAAGAAAAGCAAGAATTAATTAAACACATTTCATCTTTCCTTAGCCTGTCCTGCACACACAGTTTTAATGAGCTCTTCTCATTAGCTGCTGCTTAGTTTAAGCACTTGGAGTTTTCCCAGACATTCACACACTGTGCTTCTTGTTAAGTCTTCAAAAACGCTTACTCTTCAGTTCACTCCTTGCAGTTTTTTTATTTTTTTTATTTGAGGCTAAGATTTGGGTTTAGCAGTGTCAACAATGACACAGAAGTTGACACAGATGAAATTTCTTATCATCTCTTCTCAAATCATTCTGTTCGGTTTCCATTCAGTTGCATGTCATTTAGCTTATTTCTGCCTGCTTCAAAGAACGTGCCATATGTGTGATTTTTCCATGCGCTAAAATGAGCACACTTGTCAGTGGATGAAAGGCAGTTGTTTTAGAAGTTTCTGTTTTTTAAAATGTAAATGCAGAAGTTCATTAGGATGCCAAGCTGGTTGCTGTCACGTTTTGAACAGGTTGGCTGTGCAGTGCACTCTGAAGCCTTTGTTTGATGCCAGAGTTGATATTAATGAGCCTGTCACATGGCAAACAGTAATTATGCTTACAGGAAGGGATTTTGGCAGGTAAATGGTGACTGGGGACTGTTTTATACCAGTTTCCAGTTGTTTTTTCTATCTTGACATGATTAGATTGAGAATTGTGGGGGACAGTGTTAGGTTTTTGGTCCCTGAGGTTTCCTGTCAGCTTTGATTCACTGTAAGCCCCTGCAATTCCTGTGACACTGCATGTTGAAGGGACTGGATAGATGTAGGCTATGGAGCACATCAGCTGGGTTCATTATTCATTTTGTCCATATAGGCATACCATAAGATACCATAAAGTCTAAGATTGTGAAGTGATGATGTTACTATCTGTATCCACAAATCTGTGTGATATAAACTACCATTTAAAATTTTGAAGTTTCCAAACTTTTTTTGTTACTTTATATGTTAATATACTGTACCAAAATGGCTTTGTTCATGTGTATTGGTTGATGAACGACAAGTTCATCTCTGTGCCTTATTTTTTTAAGCTTGGTCAATAGTTACTCATAGACCCCTGCTGTGAGAATCTGAGGTCCCAAATAGAGGTGAAGGACATTTCCTGAAGCTAATGTTTTCTTAGCCGCAGATGCTACAGAACTTCTCTCCCCTTTCATTTCATGCTGACCTGAGGTGAGGGGATTTGGCCACTGTTATGTTGTAGACATATATTACACACCTCCTGTATTCAGTCACTCTCACTTGCGTTCATTTGCTTCAGGTTGCATAATGTTACCCCGGTTACCTAGTTTCCCTGGTAACCACTTATGGCATTTGAGGGTTATTTTGGAGAACATCATATGGCGTGCTTATAGAGCTTGGCATATTGCGACTTTGGTTTTTCTTAGAGATGTTTTGTCATGCCAATAATAAAATGCTTAATTAGTTGATTAAATTGTTTCTACTCATTGTCTTAAAATCTCTTACTGTAATTTAAGAATTGATATCCATGACTGTATTTAAAGGGATACTCCACCCCAAAATGAAAATTTTTGAAATTAATCACCCCCATGTCATTCCAAACCTGTAAAAGCTTTGTTCATCTTCGAAACACAATTTAAGATATTTTGGATGAAAACCGGGAGGCCTGTGACTGTCCCATAGACTGCCAAGTAAATAACAGTGTCAAGGTCCATAAAAGGTATGAAAGTCGTCATCAGAAAACTCCATCTGCCATCAGACGTGCAATCTGGGTTATATGAAGCGACAGGAACACTTTTTGTAAGCGAAGAAAACAAAAATAACGACTTTGTTCAACAATTCCTTTGTCAACAGTCTCTCCTTTGTCCTCTGTGTCTCTCCATATCACCGTATGCTGTGTATGCTCTTCTGTGTCATCCACGCCACAAGGATGCGCTGATTCTACGTGTATTTAGCTTTGATTTGAAAGAAAACAATGCATCCTTGTGGTGTGGCTGTGATTAATTATGCACCTATTATGTGTACGATATATTTATTTTTGCACTTTTCTTCAGTTTCGCTATACAACTTCAAGTCAGCACTTACAACCTCTCAGATCTGGCAATACAACTTCAAATCCTGGTGCTTTGACTTTTGCTACTCATTTCACAGTATTCCTGTAGGAAAACTCACTTGTGCACTTGTAAATGACGTGAGAGAGCTGAGCTGGGGGTGGGGCTGGGGTGCGAATTAAGCCATATTATTGGTGGATGCCTGACCAATAAAATGCAATGACTTCATCGAGTGATGACATCATACAACAGCAGCTGCCAATGTGCCTCATTTGGGCCCTGTCCCAAATGGCACCCTAAACCCTTGCACTCTTCCTCTGAGTCTGCACTTTCGTGACGTAATGCCGCTTTGACTGTCGGGTAGAAGTCTGTTGCGGAGCTCGCCCCATTGTGGGCTCGGCAGAAGTGCAGATCGAGGTTGCATAACGGCGGCAAAGGGGGCGCAACAAACACAAAATGACACATGACACATGACACAATCACAAGTAAAATGACAAATGGGACACCCTACGGTCTCATGGACTTAACGGACACGTGCACATGGCGGCCATTGTAAGTCCGTAAAACCGCAAGTGCACATGAAGCGTTCCATTTGGGATGGTCTATTGTAATGTGCTGGTCTATTCCATATAAGTAAAATTTTAGATTAAAAACAACTCCACGTGCAAAGTATACTACTGTTAAAGTTAAAGTTGAAGACTTCTGAAGAATACAATATAAGCAAAATATTTTACAAGTACTGTGTACTTGCTATAGCCTATTACAGTCATATTATTGGTAAGTTACTCCCTTACCTGCATCAATATTTATCCTGTTTCATTTTTAATTCAGAGTGTCTATTAACACTACAGTAAGTGCAAATAGGCTATAGACGTAGATGGTACAGCGCGAACCATAGTCATTTTGATGAGATCAACCCGGATTCAAATCCGCCTTTTGCCAAACTTTTTTTCTCTCCCTTTTCAAATCTCATATCGCATTGGAAAGGCATTTATTTTCAATAAAAATGAAGGAAAAAAATCAAAAAGTAAAGTATCGGGTAGGTTTAGGGTAGGTGTAGGGAGGGATTTATTGTCCAAATAAGGTGTCATCCATTTAATAATTTTATTTAAAATGATAATTTACACTTAATACGTTATTATTGCATACTGTTTTGTAATGTACTATAATACTGAGGTGCAGATAATTGCCACTATTTCCAATAAGTATTATAACAGAAAATCCTGCTATTTTAACATAGAATAAATAGAATCTATTGCTATCTGGACTTAGTGTATATAGCACATTGTTAAAAATACTGCTATTTTCACTTAGTGTAAATATAATCCATTGCTATTTGCACTGTGTAAATAGCATCTATAGCCGTTGCCTTTTTAATTATTCCTTAATGGCTTTATATTGGCCTTAATGGTTATAAAGTGGTTCAACATTACAGCAATGTTACTCTCCGCAATATATAATAATATAACATATGAAAGATGTTGCATTATTTGTCTGCCAGATAATACTTGAAAACCAAGATGAATATTGTGGCTTAAAAAAAGCTAATTAAAAGCTAAATTAAAAAGCTAATGTAGCTAATTGCAGCAATTTACAAATAACTGATACTTGTGCATAAAAATTTATGTTTCCGCATGGCAAGCGCCAAGATTTGAAGTTGTATTGCCAGATCTGAGAGGGTATAAGTGCTGACTTGAGGTTGTACAGGGGAACTGAATTAAAGTGCAAAAGTAAATATGTCGTACACATTTGTGTCCGTCATTTTGTTCATGTGAATGTCATTTTACACGTTTGTAACAATCTGCAACTTTGAATTCTTTGAAAGTTTTGATTATTGCCTGTGTATGCAAATTGAGAGATTTAGCTTTTCACATCAGTGCTATGAGTATACATTTCAGCTTACAAATAAAAATATTAATTGACAAGTTCTCACATTCAAAACAGCAGGCTCTCAGGTTTTGCTACTACAATACTTTCATAGATATTCTGCCAAAAAACATCTGTTTGGTTTTGATTATCATGTCTATTACACTGAAATCATATGTTTTAAACCCATATCAGTTTAAACTTCTGATATACGGATTTCTGAGTGTACACATCTAAAGCACGCTCACAAAAAGCAGCTGTCACATGGCATGTGAGTACTAAACTAAATTCTCATTCATGCCTTATTGCGCTTAAACTGTAAAATACACACAAGTTGTCATTCAGGAAGGATATACTTCATTATATGTTGTTTTCATAGATTTGGTCCCATTCGGACATAGCCATCTTAATTAAATGGGATGTCTATGTACATACTTTTGGCTTTATAGTCTAAACTCAGGTATAGTAATAAAAATATGAGAGTGCAAAATGTTAAAGATAGAGCATCGTGGACCTTAAACTAGAAATGCTTTCAGGAACATATATCTGCATTATACAGATACGTTTACTCAGATTTCTGGAACCTACTATGGTGCATTACCACTATGCTTGGAGGTAATTTAATTCAGGGCTTATTGGAATGTAGCTGCTGATGATTCAGTTAGTGTGCAGGGCTTCAGTCTCATACACTTGCTGTGTACATTTGTCATATACAGTATAGGCTGTTTACTGGCCTGTTAGAGGATTTAAATACAGTATTGGGACAGGAAAAAAAATATGCACAAACAATGAGCAGGTTCATCCTTTCCTCCCTTGCATTTCTCCATAGTGTGAATGAATATTTATGAGACAGCGAGTCTGGAATTCAGATTCTGCATGTTGCCATAATGTTATCCTTGAGAAGGCTGTGTGCTAATGAGCCTGGCTCAATGTCCCAAGCTGCCGTATGTTATGGAATTGCTTTTCAAATACTTCTTTCCTTTCTGGCTTGGCATAACTTGAAGTATGGTGTTGTGTAATATGAGAGTGGCTTTAAAATCGATTTGTTGGCAGTCATTTTAAATTTACATCCTATGGTTTCATCTGCATCTGGATGAATTACAGTTTTTGCAGCAACAACATGGACGTAATAGAAAGACAATGAGAGGAGAGCGGTAGGATACACCACTGAATCAGAATGTCACTGCTGAAGTGAATTTTTGTAGATCAGTTGACAGGAACCTTTTCATATTCTTATCATTGTTTTACCAAAGTATCACGGGGGATACAGTGCTTGGTTTATTGAATCTCCAATATAGAAAATCCAGCAAAATAGAGAATTACGTATTGTAGAACCTCAGTTGAACTGGCCACATACCACAGGAAATGTATTTGGAATTTGAATTGGAATGGCAGGAACAAGTATTTAATGAATTGGTATTCAAAGAGAAGCGTAGGTTAATTTATTAAATATAATTTTTTTTTGTTAATATTCAAGAAATATTATAATAATAAGGAATGTTTCTTGTGTGCAAGATGAGCATATTAGAATGATTTCTGAAGTGTGTGACAGAAGACTGATAAATAAATAACATTTTAATATCAGCATTCTAAAATATATTAAAATATAAAAGTTATTTTAAATTGTGATGATATTTCACAATATTAATGTTTTTACTGTATTTTTGATCAAATAAATGTCATAAACCCCAACTTTTTAATGGTTGTGTACAATGCTAGTGATAACTGTTTTATAATTAATTCATTTTCCATTCATGCAATAGGCAATACGTTTAATGAACATTAAACAAATGACTCTTGTGGGTAGCACTTAGATTTTAACCCCGACAGTTGTGCCTCTATTCACACAGTGATGCCTCTCAGGACAGCACAGGAGAATAACCCAATATTATAATAACTGAGTCAATGAAATATCAAATGAAAAATCAGACACTTGGTTTCCGGCTTAGTATACCCTCAATTTTGTTTTTCAGTTCCATCCAAGAATTTTCATTTAGGTGCACTGCAAGCAGATTGCTGCCGCCCTTCCAATATGTTCCACTATTTCCATCTCCAACCCTTTCCTGTATCGGTGGTGTGAAGTGGTAATTTCACAGGCATGTGATGCTCCAGGCATTTTACTAGAACTCCCGTCTGTCATTCATTACTGTCCTGAGACTCATCTCTCCACTGCTAGTGCGTGAATCGCAGCCTGTGCCCATGCGCTCTAGCACAGCGGTGGGCCCTGCACCTGCTCTGCGAGAGCTAAGTGCTGCCACAGCGCTTGTCCTCACTTGTTCATTAAACTTCTGAGGCTCCTTCTATAACTCTCTATGCTGCTGCATTTTATGATGAAGTGCAGTCCACAGCCCTAGTTGTTTATCTCTGACTGCATTTTATGACTGGAGAATCGCGAACTCTATTGCCCGAATCTTACACAGCTTACATAAAGCGTCATCACTGCTGAAATTCACTGCCTGTGTGTAGAACGATGTCTGTGAGTGGCCCTTCCACCTCCTGTTTATTGTACTGTGAAGTAAAATGAATAATTTGCCCAAAAAGGAAACTTCTATCAAGAGTTTCTCTCTTCCATAGAACACAAATGAAGAAATAAAACCGGTTGCATTAACCGCTTAGACTAGTCTTTAATGATAGTAATCAAATTTTTTTTCTTTAAGACTGGTCATAACTTTTTCAAGGAAGAATGGTCTAATTTGAATCCAAAAAAGTAAGTCTGATTACTTCTTGGCTAGCTACTAGTTGGTAGTTCTAAAATAGCAGCAGTGCAACTGGTTCATATTAGATTAAGATTATACTGGAGTTTTTAAGCTTCAAAAAGGTTGCAAAAAACCCCAAAATTGTCCATATGTCTGGAACAGGTTTGGACTGTTTCTGCTTATAAATAGTGCATCTGTGCATATTTCTCTCCTGATTCAGACCACATAACTTTTTCACCAGAGAAGCAATATTATGGACAGAGGTTTTAATGATGGATTTATTACAAACATGCTATTTTTCACTTGGCATTAATTGATCGATTGGATTCATGTGGGTTTCTTTTGGATTACGTTGATGTTTTGATAGCTGTTTAAACACTCATTCTGACGGCACTAGGGCTGTGCGATTAATCAAAATCGTAATAAAATCACGATTTGAGTGTGCGCGATTTCTAAATCATTTTATAGCACGATTTTCCGCAGTCCCAACCTCCCGCAGTATGCTATCCGATCCAATCAGAATGCAGCTAAGTGGAGTGCGAGAACAGGACAGACTGGGCATATGCCTAACTCCAGGTTCACACTCTGTCTGTGATGCGTATTTTTCAGAGCCAATGTTAATAGATCAGAACGTTCACACTGCACACCGTAAAAGATGTGAACAGAAAAGGTTAGAAATCGAAGGGTGCGAAAAGAATGAATATCTAGCGCATGAGCATAGTTGTGAGTGCACAGGACACAGTTTGAACAAGAGGAGACATGTTTTAAGTGCGCGCACTCTCTCCGGACGAAAGCAGCGTGTATCTGAGCACGCGTGTCTGGTTTTGTGAAAAAGCAAATGAAATCTGCGTACGAGCGGACAGATTCGCTCTCGCACATTATTTTAATGTGCTTTTGCGTTACAATAACGCACTCTCTCTGCTGCTTCTGAATCGCACACACATACTGTATACGCACTGCAAACGGAGTACGTGTGAACCTTGGGCAATAAATATATTTCAGCACCTGAGGCACCGCTACAATGAGCTCTATGACCAATGCATGGCAAAAAAAACAAAAAAGCCCTAGACACATTTTTTATTTTTTTTGCCATGTGTCTAGACATTTTGTTTGACATCTACTTAGTGATTATTTTGACTTATGTCTGTTCTAGAGGCATGTTACAACTTTTTGATAAAGCTCTCATTGGTTTTCTTTTTGGAAATATGTTTCAAATTTATACTGAATGCATTTATGACTAAAGCATGTCTGTGTGTATCAAAATCGTGATTAAAATCAAAATCGCAAAATTGATCAAAAAATCGTGATCGTTTTTTTTTTGTCCATATCGCACAGGCTTAGACGGCACCCATTCACTGCACAGGATCCATTGATGAGCAAGTGATGTAATGCGAAATTTCTCAAAATAACATCAGAAGAATAAAAATAAAAACACATGAAATAAATACATAATAAATACTTTTATGATACATTTAGGGTGCTTTTCGTTGTAATTGCATGGAAAAGAGTGTACTTTTTGTGTTCTGCGGGAGAAAGTAAGTGATGCAAGTTTGCAGCGACATAAGTAAATTAAGATAGATAGGGTGAACTATTCTTTCACTGACAGTAACCTGCGTCATTTTATCTCATGAATTGTGTGGATCAAGAAGAGATGGCTGAATAAGACTCTGATGATGGTTTGTGTACTTTGAACACGGTATTACTTGCCTCATCACCATTATGGCTTATAGAGGTGGGCACAATTGAAACACAGCTGGAGCGCTAGATTACCCGACTGCTGTCTCAATCAGTGTGGTTACGAAACGCTCCCAAAGTGACATAGATCAGTGGACCTGTGTTTCCTATGCGTCGAAAGCAAAGGCTGCCACTGTTACACCGAGTCCTGTCTTTGTGATGATAATTCTCCAGCATCAAGCCGCCTGATTAAAATTGCCTGGAAAACTCTGCAAGAGGCGATTATAATTAGAAGCCCTGTGCATGTTTGCTGGTGGTGGCTGCAGCTTGAGAATAACATTGTTCTCAGATGCCTCCCACTGCCTGTGGGGTGTGAATAAAGATTTGCACTTTCAAGTTCACTGGTTGTTGTGCGCTCTCTGAGGTAAACTAGAATTAACTTATTTATACAAGTTCCCCTATAAGCCTGCCATGAAGCCTATCCTCTAGAGATGCCCTCAGGAATCTAAATGTCAAACTGATAAAGGTCAAGCCCACAGAGGATTTAATTGACATGTAGTTACTGATCCGATCTAATAAGGTTTGTGAATAAGGATCTGTGATATGGTGCTTTCTCTTAAGTAAATTCTTCCACATGGGGATATGGGTATTTGACAATGAAGATTATTGTTGTGTAGCTCTGCATATTGTTCTTTTTTATTACTAAAGGATTTTGTTGTCTGTGGTTACTGCCAGTGTGACTAAATCAACTGAATTTAAGTTACTGCAAACACAGATGTGTTTATCTTGATCCGTAATTCAACTAAGCAAGTTGAAAATGATTATTGCTCACACTGATCACTGCTTTGCATAGGCTTAAAAAAGTGACCATGTGTGTCTTGCATTTAAAAGGTGAAATTGATGTTTTTTTCTCATAGGAATACTATGAACCTCTTGAAATGTACGTCCAACCTTCCAGTCAGATTGTACTGCAGAGGGGTCAAAGAAACATAAAATAGCTGACTGCGTGACTATACGTCTGTTAAAAGGATACATTCTCTGCCTTTCACAGCTGCAGTGTCACACTTTGTCTGTTCTTAAAGGATAAAATCCCATCTCTAAGTCTGTCAAAGGACTCTGGGTTAAACTGTTCTCTCTAGGGGAGATGAAAGTGAAAATGCGGTGCGGTGGCTGGAACAGATGGAAGCCTCCCAAAAGGCTTGGGGAAACTGTGATGCCCAAAGTTAGATAAACCTTCAGCATCACACTGAAAGATGCTTGAGACACCTTCAGCGAACAGGAGAAATCAAAGTGTAAGTCTTTATCTTGTAGCATTTAACAACTCGTTTCCCACACACTCTCAGACAATAATGGAGGAACACCTCAATCATAGTTCTTCTACAATTGGAAGTCTGTGTTCTCATCTCTTCATTTTCTACCAGACTGGGATTTAATCCTGGTTTTGTAAAGTCTCAACAACTGTGATTTGGGCCTGTGAATGGATGTGTCCCTGGCTGAATAACTGCATCATGCCATGACTTCTGTTTTCAGGCTTGGTTAATGCGATTGTGATTGAATCTCTTCTCTCAATTCTCGGAAGCTTTGTCTAACTAGGCTGAGCCACAGGTTTAGAGTGTAGGTGGTAGAAAACCTTTGCCTGCCTCTGTTGTGCTCTGTAATTTTGGGAGAGTTGACCCTTTCGGCTTATTCTAGAGAACTGTTTAACCCTCTTTCATTTGGATCTTAGAGAACAATGAAGCAGCAGAGACTGTGGATGATGATCACGATTTCATCTCAAAGTATTTGTGAATTAAATTTAATATATTTCATATAACATTTATTTTAAATAGTCTATATTTAAAATGTATTTAAACTTGTTTTGTTTTGCATGGATTTGCAAAATAACTTGAGTAACTCACTAGTGTGTCAAATTTAATATTTTATTTATTTACAAAAAACATTCTGTTTAGTTCAGTAACTATGCAGCACTGCATATTAAAAAATAATATATTTAACACATTTATTCAAATAACTTTTATAATATATCTAAAATATAATTTCACCTAGCATTGAATGGTAAAATCCAGCTTTTTTTTTTTTTTAAAAAAGGGTGTTTGTAAAGTTTAAAGTTTAGACTGGTTCGATGATTACTGTTAAGGTTGCACTCAAATGAAAACAAAAGTGATAAATAACAATTTAATATATTGGATAATATAATGGAGATGAACAGATGCTTATATGTTGTATAATTATCTGGCACAGCATCTGTGTATCTTAATCAGCCAGCCTTGTCAACAAATACAAGGGTGTGACTTTCACTCTTTTTTTTTTTTGTAAATATGTTAGTATAACTGTAAGCTTTTATCTATTTTAAGCCAAAGACACACTAGACATTCTCTGTTCAGACATGAGCCAATTAATCGTATCCTAGCAACAGCAGTCAATATGTTTCTTAGCAACAACATTTAGTAATATGCAAAACTGCGTTTAAAGAGGCTGGGACACATCAGTCAAATTACTTGTCCCACTATATTATGCCATTTTATTCTGGGGTTCCTTTGCCGATGGCTGTTTAAAATGACTGGCATTGGTTATTAAGCTTGATATGAGGGTTTCTTTATACCCGGTTTTCCTTTGAACTATGAAATATTGCGTTAGTGGCAGTGCTATCCACTTGTCTGTATTTGTCACGCTTATTACATTTAATGCTTGCTCCACAAAACACAAAAAATAGGTGTCAGTGCATTCATTTTATTTTTATTTTTTACCAAAGGTGCCATATATTCTCTGTGGGAAATCTCTAATTATTAGACAACTCCTCACAAGCTCCTCCTCAAACACTGATGGTATTTTTATCTTGTATGTGCCATTGTTTATTTTGTGGAAAACCTATTTTTGTGCATCACATATAAGGCTCTTCTCGACTATTTAGGTCTCGGCTTGAACGCAGGTGTCTCGGGATGCTTTTGTCCAGTATGTCACTCATTGTTATTCAGTAATTCACCTTATCAGTCACACTTTCAGAAGTGCCTAGAGCATATTTTACAGAAGGGTGACAGACCATTTGTACATGTGTGGCTGGGTATATGTGTCGCTGGAACCATAATAGAGAAGAATGAATATTTCATGACACCGAGGTTTAAAACCCATATCCTTATGCACTCATGCAGTCTGGGCACCAAATCATTAGATTCGCTCCAAGCATGGTGTTGACCTGAGGATTCCAACACATTTATACCTCATTAAAGGGCTATCACAGTTCTATAGTTTTGATTTGTATAGATATCTTCAGGTTATTTGTTTTACTGCTTAATTTACTTCTAACGTCATCATTGCTGTTATTTGGATAAAGCATTTTGCAGGATTGAAGTTATTTGTTTTGCCAGTTATTTTGAGATGTCCTGTTTATTTTGGCATGGACAGTAAACCTTGCCTCCATGCTTGCTGATGTGTGTTAAGGCCCTTATTGGCACTAAAGCACAGTGCAGAGATGCTTACCTGGCATACTGTTAGCATAAATCATTCGGAGTCTTCCCAGCTGCCATCGACACCACCTGGAGGCTCCTTGTTCAGGCAGGTGGGCATGACAAAAAAATCTTTATTTGTCTCCACAGTTTTTATGCAACTTTTTAATGCAATGTCACAAAAAAATGAGATCAGGAAACAGGGCTAAAGGGTATCAGGATTATTAGGTAACTAAAATTAAACTGATTCTAAAATAAACGATTGAAAAATGTTTGCTACTTGGAAAAAAGTTTAAAAACATTACTTATTTTAATTTAGTTTAACGATGTAAACTGCCTATAACTATATAGATACTATATAGACACTTCACATAATTTTTTGTATTAAAAATGACAAAAAAATGTAACTAAAATTAAAATCGAAAATATTTAATAAAAACTGATTCAAAATATTTAAAAACTGTAATATATAAATGATACTAATTTAATTATTATTAATTATTATAATTAGGCCTATATAAATATTATAATTTTTATAATAGATTTTAATATATTATACTTTCCATGTTATTGTTGATAAGCAATATATAGCTCATATTAAATTTATTTATTTATTTATTTATTTACTTGTTTAACCAGGAAGGTCCCATTGAGATACAATATCTCTTCTACCAGGGAGTCCTGGTCAAGATAGGCAGCAAAGGCCAAAGTTACAAAGAAATACACATCACCACACAATGAACAAACATAAAACACAATTTTCTAAAAACAATACAATTCCTAGTCAGTTATTAAAACATGTACACTGTTCTATATAAACCGATTTTAAAATATTTTTAAACATAGCGAGAGATGGTACAGATTCCATATGTAATGTACCTTGAAGCTCATTCCATACATACGGAGCATAACTAGAAAAAGCTGAACGACCTATCTCTGTATGAAAAATCGGCATCTTAAGAGTTTATCTGTTGATCTGGTATTATAAATATTTGTGCAGTATGTCAACAAACTAGATATATGCTGTGGTAATTTACCCACTACAGCTTTTAAAATAAAAATTAACATATGTTTTTTTTTCTCCTTAAGCACAATGAAGTCCATTTTGTAATTTCATATAAATTACAGTGATGTGTACGGACACTTGTACCAGTAACAAATCGTAAAGCAGCATGATAAACTACATCCAACTTTTTCAAAACATTCAGAGGTGCATGCATATAAATTATATCACCATAGTCCAATACTAAAAGAAGAGTATTTTCTACTAAACGTTTTTGAGCGACAAAGGAGAAACATTTTTTAAGCGAAAATAAAAACCTAACTTTGGTCTCAATGTCTTTAAAAGACTATCGATATGAGAACTATAAGTCAGTTTATCATCGAGCCAGATACCAAGATATTTGTAAGATACAACCCTTTCAATCTGTGTACGATTGAAAGTTTGAATAACAAAATCATTTAATAATAATCTGGACCGTGCAAAAATCATGTATTTAGTTTTTTTAGCATTTAACACTAATTTTAAGTTACCAAGAGAAGTCTGAAATGAATTAAAAGCATTCTGTAGAGAGTCCATTGCCGCTTTTAAAGATGGAGCCATAGTGTAGATTATAGTATCATCTGCATAAAAGTGTACATTTGCTGGCTCGACTCCTTTACCAAGTTTATTTATATAGATAGAGAATAAAATTGGCCCTAAAATTGATCCTTGAGGAACACCTGTCTTCACTATTAAAGGAGCAGAAACATAATTATCTATGGACACACATTGAGTCCTTCCAGTCAAATAATCTGAGAACCACTTCAACACTATATCACTAAAACCTACGCATTTAAGCCTTTGCAACAACAGATAATGATTCACAAAATCAAATGCTTTCGATAAATCAATAAAAAGTGCAGCACATGTTTTTTATTTTTTTAAATACTACTTTTAAAAATATTAAAACACTAAAAATTATTTTAAATTTGAATTTAGGCAACATAACATTGAAGTGTAGGCTGCAGTATGAAAAATGGATAGTCATTTAGGGATTTGCGTAAGATTACATTTAACAGTGTTAATAAATTATTAGTGATTTTAAAGATTAATTTTAAGGGAGTATTAGATGAATACATATTAAATAATCGGTTATGGAGTTGGTACCGATATACTGTATCGTGCATCCCTAACCTAACAATTCTGTCATTATTTACTCGCCCTCATGTCATTCCAAACCTATGTGTTACCAATAAAGATAACATTAACATTAATATAGTTGTTGATGTCGTTGTTTCTTTCTTTTACTTAGAAACCAAACAAATGTATAATCATAGATTAATAACATTCACATTTGGCGTTTACACTATTTATCCACAGCGATCTCAATAAACCTTAACATGAACCACAAATGACTCAGAAACAACAATAAAATATGATCACCATGCTGGGATCAGGAAAGAATCAACATGGAAAGCAATTTTGATGTTATTAGATCGCTTTAAGTCTTAACAAGCTACATTAATCTCGTGCTGTGCATCGTTTCTCTTCTTTTTAATGACTCCAAATCATATACGCTTTTAAGCATCACATTCTTAAAGGGGGAGAACCCAACATCTGTATGACTTTCTTTCTTCTGCGGAACACAAAGGGTCAGATTTACTAAACAGGGCAAATTAGCATTAGAGCGCAATTCCAATCAAGAGCTGATGGGAGAGGAAAATTCTGCGGGTGATTTACTGACAATGTGCACATTAAAGAACACAGAGCCAGCCAGATCATTTCCATATTGACCAGTATAATCTACCAAGAACAGCGCAAAATGATCACCTGCTTTAAGACATGCCTTTTTGGGGGCGTTAAATAATGGCACAAATACCAGTAATTTGACAAGCGCAAATGTTAGTAAATTGCATTGCGTGATTCATTTTAATATTCTCCTCTCATAAATTTTGTGTTTGAAAGGAAAACTCCTATAGTGTATATTGAATAAGGTCAGTAAATACTGATAGTACTATTTTAACGCCAAAAGACGGTTTGCACTGGCCCAAAATATATTTTAAGAACTATATTTTTGTTCATTTTATGATAGTCGGTGTGGTCCAAAACAACAAACCTTCCTCTGTGGAGCACAAAAGAAGAGTTGGTACAGATTTGTGGTACAGTGGTACAGATTTGGAACAACATGAGGTTGAGTAAATTCTGAAATATAATTTCTGGGTTAACTATCACTTTAAGCCCTGTCAAACCTGCAAGCTTTTCATTTCCAGCCCTTAAATTT
Source organism: Cyprinus carpio (assembly GCF_018340385.1). Classification (NCBI taxonomy): domain Eukaryota; kingdom Metazoa; phylum Chordata; class Actinopteri; order Cypriniformes; family Cyprinidae; genus Cyprinus; species Cyprinus carpio. Next base: position 16,545,098 of record NC_056614.1, on the reverse strand, counting down.
AACTACTAGGCTACACAACTCCACACTTCAACCCTCTCCTTCACTCACTCACTTTGTTTTCTTGGAATGACAGAGCACTACAGACTGTCAGTGCTCTCAGTCTCCTTTATTACTCCTTCTGTTATGGTCTTTTATACACAGTCATCCTAAGTCTGCATGGCAATGCGGCATAATTTATGAGATACCTTACAGAAGCCAGGACTGCAGTTCAAATTTACTCCCTTGCCAATGCTGCCTTTCCATTTGGATATTCAATTGCGATCAGCAGCGAAGGCCGGGGTTGGTTAAAACGCTGACCATGACGATCTTTCTGCAAATCAGTGCATAATATCAGTGCCAATGGACAATGACTGAGCAAGCGAAAGAATAGCTGTTTACTCGTTTTTCACAATGTCCAGGATTTGAGTCTTGGCTGCTACACAAGAGAGTTATTTTATTGTGGGTTTTTTTGCCATCCTGAAAATATCTAGATAGGACGGCAATCAAGAATATAAGAGGAAATCGCAAAAAAAAAGATAAGACATTTATGGTTGAGAGAATGTAAACCTCTAAACTGAGACTCCACTGTGGCTGCTGGGAGCATTTGACAGAATCTTTGTGTTTATATGTACAATAATAATGCTTAAAGTTCAGCACTAACACCTTCACAGTGTATTTCTTTCAATACAACACCCTTGTGTGACATTATGCCTCTACGGTGTAAAACAGACCTTGAGTGTTTGGGAAAGTGGTCAAAATGTCACCAGATCAATGAGTGTTGGCTCCTCTAATGTCCAATACCATTACGAGCTTTCAGAACTTAACTCGCCTTAAGCTTTTGCCTACATGAACTGCATCTTGTTTTTCTTGTTTCTTTGAGCTCATTCCAGACATGTTCATCCCCCGGGTCCCTCAGGAGATTTGCACCTCTGGATGTTGTACTTAAAGCTGGGGCAAAGTTCACTAGAGTTTCTCAAACAGAACTTCATCAAATAAACATGCTTAAGATCCTCAGAAAAGTGCTGATGTGCTCTTATCTGTCTTCTCTCCTTCAATCTCCTCTTCCTCTCTCTTTTTTCTCTCTCGCTCACTGCAGGTATATGAACGTGGAACTAATGTTGAGCAGTTTGTGACCCGCTTCCTGTTGAAGGAATCAGCCAATCAGATCCAGTCTCTGCTGAACTCTGTAGAGAGTGCTGTGGATGCCATTGATGAGCAGCATTCATCAGTGGGGTGAGAAATAGAGCTTGTCCCATTCATCAACATATATGTCCATTAGGACATGAATGTATTTATAAGTTTAGTAGATTTTCAATTTAGGAAATGCTTTATGATTACATTACAGTAATTGCAGGATTCAAATGGCTTGTGGACAATAATAAGAGAGCACGTTTGGGATCTCACCCGGGTATGGGATTAAAAATGAATAAAAAAGTTGCTGCCATCATACATTTAAAAATGATTTGTTTAAGTTAAATACAAAAAAAGACTATTTCTAATGAAATTAAATACTGTTTAGTTGATTTCAGTTAAACATTTTAATCATCCTTATTCCTTGTCCTTGTTCTCCCTGTTATGACCTAGATCCTACCCCAGTAAGACCAGCCCACGCGTCCCAGATAGACGCTATGAGGCCCCAGTGCCAGATTATCCTCCCAACAACAGAGTCAGTTCAAAGGACAGCTTGAGGAACATCAACACAGGTGCAGGTGAGGTGATCACCCTAGTAAAAACAAAACTATAGCATAATTTATTTAAAATACATTTATTTCATACTAAGTATACTTCAAATCCATTACCATGTTTATTGACATATCACTTAAGACTTGCTGATATATAATTATAATACAACTTTATTTGGAGTGTTTCTTTATTTAGTAACTGCTGTTCCTCAAAAGCCGGATGTATCATATTTGATACTCACATTTTAACATGATTTGTCTAAAAATGATGTATGGATAATTAAGTAAATGTAAGTTGATTCAGTCTAGTAAGTGTTCACTTTGAAATATAACCTTACTATATAACCTTAATATAACAATATAAAGGTTTTTCTCATATTTACTTTAGAAATCCAGGACCGATTTCTTAGCAACAACACATGTGTCCCACAATCTAGTGGACGGTTTTATAATTATAATAAAAGGCTAAAAAAAATCTAAAGTACTGTGTCTGGCAGATGACAGAAGGCATGTAGAATGTTGTGTTTTTGATCATGTTGATAATTTTGAGGCCTTAAAATTTGTGTATCAAATATGAGTAGATTTAGAGTAAAATGAGTAGAAATAGATGTAGTGAGTGAAATAGAGTAGATTTTATATGTACTTATGCAGTAGATGCATTACTAGAATTCAAGTCTGAAATAATGTAAATCTGTAATTACTCCGGCCACTCAAAACTTGCAAGGTGACTTTCACATACTGAATACACTTATGTCTTCAAGCATCAGCATAAATGCAGCGTGCATCTGTGTATGTGATCAGAAACAGCTGTGATGAGACTTTTTGAACAAAGTTGTGATGAAACAGTTGGTTCTTACTTCATATGCCTGAGAGTTCTTTTCCAAGAAACCTCTCATTTGTTTTCAATGTTCAAAAGAACAGCATTTATTTGAAATAGAAATCTTTAGTAACTTTATAAATCTCTTCACTGTCACTTTTGATCCTTCTTGCTGAATAAAAGTATTAATTTCTTTCAAAAAACAAAAACAAAAAACAAACCATCATACTGAACCCAAACTTTTAAACAGTAGCACAACTAAATATTGGGCAAAATAATATTTTTTATATATATTATCCTGTTCACATGTTACACAAAGTATGTTCATCAATACTTTTAAAAATTATTATTATTATTTATTTATTTTGTGATAATTTCTTTCACCATGTCCACCATATTTGTTGTACTGTTTTTGTAATGAGCATGTCATATTCTAGGACTTTTCTTTGCCTTGTCATGTAAATTTGGCTAAAAATAGGTATCTTAAAAGACAGTAATATATTTAAAATACATTTATTTCATACTAAGTTTAAATCTATTAACATATTTACTGACATATTGCTAGAGACTTACTGATATGAAAATTATGATTAAACTTTATTGGGAGTACTACTTGTGCACAATGCACATTTCTTAATATTAAGCCTAAAATGTGTTTAATTGTCACTAATGATGAAGATTGTATGATCGTTGAATAATACCGGTATTTACTTGCAATAGTTCCACTTTAGCACAATCAAATATCCTTAAGTATGTCTTTAGTTGGACTTCTGCACAATTAAAGTGCACTAAGTACAAAATTAGTCCAATTTTGCAGACTTTAAGTATACCAGTTTAGTATACCAAAAGTCCATTTGCAGGGTATTTTTATTAAGTACATAAATATGTAAATGTACTTGTAGTATTTTTTACTAGGATACATTTTGTACTTCACCTATGATGCCTTAAAATGCCTAAAAATACTTTACTGCCAGAGTATCAATGAGTGATTCACAAGGGAATGAAGACATGGTGGAACTCTCCATTGAGACTAGAGAGCTGTTCCTCAGCCAGGGTCTGTGAGAGGAAAAGACTTTAGTAATAATACTTCCATTAGAACAATTGGCACATAGATTAGAGGCGCCACACTTAATATTTTCCTGCAGTGTTTTAGTGGAGGCTTACTTGAGGACTTATTTAATGGTCTATTTGGCACATTGCTTTATTGCTTCTTTTCATCATGAGGTTTGTTTTTGCAAACATTGCATAAATCAATTTGGTAAGGATCTCTTTTGTGGTGCACACTGGGTGGCCAACTGCATTATCACGCAAAACATTCACATTTACCATTCTGTGTGCCGTCTAATAGCCAAAGGCAAAGTTAAAGTCTGTCAAAGATGTGGTTTCACAGGCTTTCCCGTGGGCTTTCTGTATCAACAAACTCCACATTTCCATTACTGATGAGATTTGGGCCTGAGCTCCAGTGAGTTGGTTATGAAACCTCTCTGAAGAGACACTAAAACAACACAACGCCATTCATGTGCCAAGTCAGCACACACGCTCTCGACAGTCTTGTATGCATGATGCAACTGAAGAAATCTGTGAGTTTTTAATGAGGAGAGGGTGGAAAAAAGGTCTTCCTCAAAGCGTTCCCGAGTTTTAGTTTGAAAAAGGAGTTAGAGTGCGCCTGGAGATACGATAGCAAATTAATTCTAGTGTTTTTCTTTTTTCTGTTTCACAGAGAAAGGCAATATATGATTCTTCTTGAAATGCCTATCTCACTTTCCTCTTCCTCTCAGTGCTAATAGAATAGTCATGCAGTCAATTTCTCCAAATCAGCCAAGCAATACAGACATTTCTGTTGCTGTGGATTTATCATTCGAACAGATCCAGAGCTTATTTGGAGTCTGATCTTAGTATGTCTGCATTTCAGTAGATGTGTTAAATGGCATTTGACATTTCAGGACAAAAGCTGTAAAGGAAAGCTTATATTGACATGCACACTCCTTATTGATGGTAATTAATATAGATCTCAATTGTCCTCTCATTCACATTTATTGTAAAGTCGGACTGTCCAATATGCCGATATTGTTCAAGTGACACCGCGGTGCTGAATCGAAGAGGTCTGTTTTATGGGTGACGTTCAAACACTGGCACTAGTTTTAAATTTCCCCTAGACACTGATAAAGCTGACTCAGCTCACAATAAAAGCGCCATTCTAGCTGTCAGCTCCGGCAGGGAGAGGCGTGATTGGAGCGTGCTGTCCAGGCTGTAGTTTATGAGCATGAGGATGAGAATATTGATCAATACTTCTGCGAGACTTGCTTTGCACATGGCACTTTTTCTCCCATCAGTCAATCACAGGCTTTTCTCAAATTGCTTTCCTTCTCTCAGTCTGCTCTCCACCTTATTTCTGCTCATGTTGCATAAACACACAAACACAGGCTCAGTGCTATAGGTTTGATTCCTACAATTCGATGATTATATGTGGTGATTCTTTCTGATACTAGATTACCAATATTGGATATTTAATTGTGCGTGCACATTTCCCCTAATTTAGATTACATTTGTAATACTGTAGTGCCTGAATTCACTTGTAGCATTTAAAATGGTTGATTTTATTTTTTTATGTATTATTTGTAATTAATTAAAAAAAAAAGTTGAGTTTAATAAAATGTCAATATCTGCCTTTTATTCGTTAGCGGCCATAACATTATCAGTAGATAAAATAATTAATAATAATTAAAATGTGCCAATAATTACCACTAAATTGATGATATCATGTAAGACAGTTTGTAGGATGAAACAGTAGCACTAATAGAAACAATGTTATTTTGGACAATCTAGGCATATTGTCAACAGGATAAAAAAAAATAACTAAAAGATATTGCCATACTACCCCTGCTGATTGATTACATTAAGGATTGCAAACATTTTTCTATTACAAGTTTTCTCAAATGTTCTTTCTAAATATGCAAATGATACATTATCTAATTAAATATGCATTAATTTGCATACATTTTCAGAACAGAAATCTGAACACTGGATTTAGCTGGAAAAAAAATGGATTGAAATTCTGACTTGAATTCTTAATTGTAATTGAAATGGATAAAGTGTGATAAAAACAACACTTAAAAGTGTATTTTGAATATTTTCTCCACTAGTTTGAAACAGCACTTATGAAAAAACAGATAGCCTAAAATCTCACCATTGACCAATGAATGAAAAAAGTTGTCGTGCATGTAGCGTCTCACCTTAAGTTTGCCTTTTTTGCTTTGCTTGCTGAGATTTTTCTTTAGAGAGTATTGTTTCATAATGTTTCCAACTAAGCAAGATTTTTTCCAATTTTTCCATAGATACCATATTGGCATGTCATTCATTTGACAGGACTAAATCTGGAAGGAGCAGGTGGTCAGGGAAAGGTTTGGGTTCGGCCCAGCTTGGTCTTGACTGGAGTCTGAAATGATGTTCTTTCCAAGTCAGTATGTCGTTGGCTAAAGTGCCCAAAATAATTAACATGACAGTCTCATAAGCAGGAAGACCATGTGGCAAGACTCCCAGATTACCTTCATTCATTCCAGACTTCTACTGTATGAGTGAAGAAATGTCTGTTGCTCTACTGCTGCTCATATGAAGAATAATAGAGACATGTCATTAGGGCTCAAGCCTGGAGGGCGAAGAGCCCTATTGTTTTCCTTAGGATTATTTTTTTTTTTTTTTTCTTTATTCTTTATTCCTCTAATTTTTTTCCAAGGGTTCGGGGGCTTTTGGGACCCTTAACATGCTTAAAAAGTCTTGAAAATTGGCACACACCTTGGAATCTGCGGCCATTAGGGCCGGGCAGAGACTGGTACATGGGCGTGGCACAGGGGCTCTACAGCGCCCCCTGGAATATTGAGGGCCATATATCATCCATACTTGCACGTATACATATGAAACTCGGTACACATGTAGATCTCATCAAACCAAACAACTTTCACACTGCATGTCATAAGCTCCGCCCAACAGGAAGTTGGCTATTTAGGGTTTTGTGAAAAACACATGCTCTGGAATTTGATATACTCCTCTGAGGAACTCCACCCGTTCGCCACAAAAATCGGTGAACATGATCTCAAGACATTGGGGATGCTAAATTGCGAAGATAATTTTTGATATCTCGAACGGTTTGTCCGTGGCGAGGCGTTGAAATTATGGCGAGAAATGAGTAACAGGAAATGTCTAATAACATTCACATACATTAACTGATTTAGATCAAACTTCATCGGTTTGTTCGATGTATGATGCCCGATCGCATATATGTGACTATTAGGAGTCAAAGTTACAGCGCCACCAACTGGCAGCAGGAAGTGTGTCATTTTCAAAATGCTTTGAATTCAGCATCTTATTTTTACTCGATTTGCTTCAAACTTCATCAGAATAATGATAAAACACGGCCGATGTAGATCTGTTGTGGGGATATTGATATCTAACATAGTGTTGCCATGGCAACACTTCAAACTTGAATATTCTTTTCTGGGGATTTTGAGGCAGATAACATGCTCAGAATTACATAAAACTCAGAACACATATCAGTATTAATGATAGCTAGACACTGGCAAAAGCTCATGAACGGGCTTGGAGGAGCCACTCTATAGCGCCACCTTTTGTCAAAAGTGGTGGGGTTAGTTTTAGCTACAGACACCAAACTCGGTACATAAATTGTTCTTATCAAGACGGACAACTTTCTCATTTACAGTCATCAGCTACGACCAACAGGAAGTCGGTTATATTGATTTGAATATGGATTTTTGGAAAAATATAGCTGTGAATTAATGCATACTGCTCAGAGCAGAATTACAGTATACACACCAAACTTTGTCTACATGATGCCAAAACATTGAGGAACTTAAATTGCGAATGGATTTTGGATAGCTTGAACGGTTTCGCCGTAGCGATTTATTGAAATAACAGTAAAAAAGTAAACATAAATTGTCTTATATTTCTTAAAGTGCAGCTTCCAAACACTTCAAAATTTTTATATATAGAGGACAAGTCATTCTGAGCAAATATGCATAGTTTCACGACTTTACAATGCTCTATGGATAATAGAAAATTAAAAAAACTATCAGTCATCTGATATCACTCTGAGGCCACTCTCTCTGTGTGAGAAAAAGGAGGGGGCTGAGTCACTCTGATGGCTCTGCCATTGCCATATGAAGAATGTGTGTGTGTTGAGAGTATGTGTGTGACAGAGAAAGAGAGAGAGAGAGAGAGAGAGAGAGATATCAAGCTATCCAGAGAGAGAGATACTTAAACATCTCTTTAATCATCAGAAAAAAAAAATCAGTATTTTAAATTGATATTGTTTATGTTGTTGCTAATGGTGTTTTTTTTTTTTTTTTTTTTTTTTTTTCAAAAAATCATAGACTGCATAGTCTTCACTGTTTAAAACTAAATTAGGTGGGGTTCGTTTTTTATGTTACAAAGGTTATTTAGGTGGGTTTTTTTTTTTTCAAAAAAATCTGAAACAAATCAAATGTAAATAACTGCATAGTCTTCACTGTTTAAAACTAATTATAGATTAATCATTTTTGATGTTACAGAGGTTATTTAGTCAGAAGCAGTGAGCACTTGTATTTTTCTTTGACAGCATAAGATTTATTATTAGTTTGCTTTCACTTTAAGAACCAATCACGGGTTTAATATACACATGCCTTTTCTTTCTGAACTGTTAACATTAAGAAATATGCCTAACTGACTGTGTTTACTAGGATATTCCCCAAAACGCGCATTTAGATGTTATTATGTATTTATTGATCCATGCACAAAAAAGCGAAAGATAGCTCAGTTTAGTATTCGCGCGTGCGGCTGTCTGTGTGCGTGCACGCGCTTCAGATGTGTGCGGTGAAAACTCAAACAGCGCTCGACTGTTCCGCGAACAATCCCGAGCGTTTTATATGCTCACCTTGTGCCTTATACCGAGTCCTAATCGGTGAGTTTGAACGAGAATGCACCCGTTGACGGACATTATGTGAAAATGTAGACAGTGCCAAATAAGCTGCCTATTTATATAACAGATATCGATGTTGTACGTGTGCTATCGATGCATCGATCGATCCATATCGATGAATCAATACACCCCTAATATATCAAATGTAAATAACTCCATAGTCTTCGCTGTTTAAAAATAAAATATAGATTAATCGTTTTTGATTTTACAAAGGTTATTTAGGTGTTTTTTTTTTAGGTGCTATCGATGCATCGATCCATATCGATGAATCAATACACCCCTAATATATATATATATAATTATATATATATAATAATAATAATAATTTCAAACATATATATATACATATATATAATTGCATAGGTTTATAATAATAATAATAATAATAATAATTTCAAACTCATTTAAATACTGACCTATGACATCCTGTGACATGACATGTATCTGAATTTACACAAACTCGTGATGTAACAGTAAAACAGTTCAGCTCACAGATGAAGACTAAGCTGTAATGCCGGCAAAAATATTTCACAAATGCTTATAGATCAATAAAATCATTAAACATGCTATGCACGGCGTGCATCATTATTAGTTACTTGATATTCTGATGATATTTTCCAAGCACATTTTTCCAATTCCACATCCCATCAGTCTTAATAACTACTATACATTTGGTATTTGATCATTTATGAGTGATATATAATTGTCCATTATTGCTGGAAGTGAAAAAAAACTGCTTATATTCAGGAGTGCTGAATTATTAGGCATGTTTTCTTTTACTGATAAAATTAGCCAAAAAAATAACATACTGTTCTGCAGATGTTATAACATATCACATGAAAGTAATTATTTTTTGTAAAGAGGTTTTTGAATGTTCCTTATGGTAAGATGGATATATATTGTAGATTTTTTTTTTTTTTCAGTGAAAGTAATGTGTAAACAGCATCATGTAATATTTTTTATGATGGTTAGTTGCATATTTGTCTATTTTAGTTTCCATAAAGTTACTCTTAAAAAGCTCATTTTTATTCCATCTTCTATTCTGAAAAGTCTTAATTCTTAATTCTTTTGCAGTTAACTTGTGTCTTTTCTCCACCTGTCAATTTCTGTATTGCAATAGTTTTGAATAATTCTCATGGGGATTTGGTAAAATATGCTTGGGAAAAAAAAATCAGAATATCAACATGCCTAATAATTGTGCACACAGTGTAAATCAATAAAGGTTTTAGTAACACTTTATAATAAGGTGTAAATTGTAAACATTAGTAAATGAGCATGAACAATATATTTTCACAGAATTTGTTAATGTTTGTTGATTTTAGTTCACAGTGCATTAACTAATGTTAACAGATAACATTTTTTTTTTTTAAGTTTTGACTATTAACTGACATTGACATGCTATATAATTATTGTTCATGTTAAATAATATAGTTAATGTTAATAACTGAAACCTTATTCAAAGTGTTACTAAAGTTTTATATATTGTTCTGTGTGTGTGTGTGTGTGTGTCTTTCATAGTCTTGATGGTTTGGATTAACCCTTTATTTGCTGAATCCTTAAAACCAGACTGCCATAGAGTTACTGTAAATGCATGTGCCCGCTGGGCACAATTTTCCTGATGCCACCGGGGCGGTGTTTGCACTGATGGCTTGAGCCCGCCATCGCTGCTTGCAGCTATATTTTTAACATTGTGATCCTGTATGGTTCTGGCCTTCCAGGTTCTGGTTCTATCTGTTGTATGTTTCACAGAATGCTGTGCTACAATATGCCCTAATATTACTAATTTTTAGAAAACCTCAACCTGGTCTCAGTTCAGTGTTGATATACTGATTTAGTGACCATCTTGCTATGCCTTTAAAAGGTTTCAGACCCTGTTCACTTGGTCCCACTATTGCTATGGTAACAGTTAATGTGTTCCAAAGTGTCTCCCCCTCCCCGTTATGTTGGTCTCATCAACACAAGGGAGGTGTTAGAATCTAATTGGTTTGGCACCTCAAGTGGGGCTGATTTCAAAGGCAGGAAAACCTTTTCCCTCATTAATAGGATCTGTCATTGCATAAAAGAAAGAAAGGAAGGGTGGAAATCATGTTAATCACTCTCCATTTTTGTTTTTCTGTGAAATACAATATTGTACTTATCATTCACAGCGGCGTGACCGTGGCATCAGATGGTAATACTATGGTACAATTCCGAAAAAATGTGGTAGTACTTTTCAGTACTTTTATTATATGTGACATCTGCCCTAACGCACAACTTTTGATGTGTAAAAACTCAAACATCCATTATAATCTTTGTAATAATTTGAGCTCAGTAATAATCTCTAAACGTTTGATTCACTCTGTTGCATTGCTATGACAGCCACTCTGAGATGAGGTTTCAGGTGCCTGGAAGAATGTAACATTGCTGAAACTATCTGCAAATTATGCATTGTGCATCTCTGTCTCTGTCAGGAGCTGTGGAGGTGAGAAAAGAAGGACTTGAGGCACAGATCAACCGACTGGCTGAGCTGATTGGACGTCTGGAGAATAAGGTAAGAGGTTCGTCTTATAATACTGAGAGGTCAAGTGCTTCCTCCTTGGAAGCGTCTTATAATAGCAAGAGGTCTAAATCCACAGACCTGTGCAGATGCAATCCAGTGTATTAAGACAGTGTAATTTAAAATACATTGTAAATATAAAATATAAGAAATTAAAAACATAAATGGAAAGATATAGCTTAGTTTCTGGTTTTATGGCAAATGATAACATAATAATGCATAGATTTCAAAGGTGTTTTGTATTCGTTTCAAATAAAAATGAAATATCACATAAGTAACGCAAAAGAGTATATGTTTCAGAGGGTGGCAGGTGTTGACTGTGAGGGCTGTTACACTGGTCTGTAAATTGGCCTTGCTTGTTACTGCATTGTTGTAGTTATTTTTTTATGCATAAAGCTAATAAGACTTTGATGCAACTTGATTTGATCAAATGGTATGTCATTATAAGCAAATATTAGTGGATGTTTGATGGCCATCTCATATGTGACCCTGGACAACAACACCAGTCATAAGGGTCCATTTTTCCATCTGAAATCTGAATAAATAATCTTTCCATTGATGTATGGTTAGTTAGGATAGGACAATATTTGGCCAATTTAAAACTTTTTGAAAATCAAGAATCTGAGGGTGCAAAAAAAATCTAAATATTTAGAAAATTGCCTTTAAAGTTGTCCAAATGAAGTTTTAAGCAATGCATATTACTAATCAAAAATTAAGTTTTGATATATTTACAGTATGATATTTACAAAATATTTTCATGGAACATGATCTCTACTTGATATCCTAATGATTTTTGGCATAAAAGAAAAATCAATAATTTTGACCCATACAATGTATAGGTGGCTATTGCTACAAATATACCAGTGCTACTTATGACTGGTGTCACATATACGACCATTCATAAGTTTAGGGTAAGTTTTTTTTTTTTTTTTTTAGAAAAAAATATACTTTTATTTAGCAAGGATGCATTGATCAAATGTGTCAGTAAAGGCATTTACAGTTTCACAGAAGATTTCTGTTTCAAATAAATGCTGTGCTTTTGAACTTTCTATTCATCAAGAAATCCTTAAAAAAGTACAGTATATCATGATTATCACAAAAATATTAAGCAGCAGAACTGTGTACAGCAATAGTCATTTGACACTGAAGACTGGAGACATGTTGCTGAAAATTCAGCTTTGCCATCACAGGAATCAATTATGTTTTAAAATATATTAAAATAGAAAACAATTCTATTAAATTGAAATAATGTTTCACCATATTGCTATTTTTACTGTATTGTTATCAAATAAATGCAGCCTTAAAGGGTAACCTGTAAATATCAAATGGGATTTTCGTTGGTCTAAAAACACAAACCCAGAGAGGGAACTTTGTTTCCTCGTTTTATAAGTCCAATGGATGATTAGCAAGTAAAGGATGTGACACACCAAAACGACAACAAAGAACTAGCATTGACAAAAGCTGACTGTGAAGTCGTCTCATGCTGTGTGCGTCTGGGCTAAAGTTGCACTTGAACACACCATGACGAACATAGACACCTACGTTTTGTGGCTGAGTTAGAGGAAATGAGTCTATGTTCATCATTTATAAAGAGAAGCGGAAACTAGCACTGTAGATATATATATATGCCATGTCATTAATGAAAATCTGTGTGTATCGGAATAGCTCAACAATGGCCCAATGTTCGCTGACCATCAGCTTTGTGTGTCATGGCCTTTATGTGTCTGTACCTCCTGTACCTAAAATGCAGCTCTATTACAGTACATCCACTTATGCACACACATGCACACTCTGATAATTACACACATTCATATGTAAAGCCCTGAGAGGAGATTCAGATTGCATTTAGCAAAGCCCGTAATCTTTTCCTCCTATAGTTATTACTTTCTTTGCTCAGGAGAGCAGTGAAGAAGGGCAGGAATGATACGGTGAAACAAAGAAAGCAATTAAACAAACCTGTCAGCCACAGTACTGCTCTAGCAGATGACTGTTTTTACCATTATATTCTTTTCACTCAACATCCATGTGAATTTTCTTTTGTGGTTAAACATTATTTCACCATCTCTCTCTGCTTTGCTCAGTCATTTTATCATGTGTGTCTGATAGACATTGAGCACAGTGGACTAATAGAGTTCCCAGTTAATAATGGAGTTTCTGGCAGACAGGTTCTTATTGCTGGAGCTAAGAATAGCCAAACCAACACAACTGGTTTATTCCTCTCTCAATGGAAGGGTGGTTCTGACACATCCTGGTGAATCCTGGTGAGACGGGATGAATTGGAGGATATCTGGAGTTGAGCAGCAGAAACTCCTGTGGTACAGACAGATTAACAAGGATACAAGCATATTCAATCAATTTTATAATGCAGGAAGAGAAATATCATGAAGAGTGTCATTTTAAATTAATTAACTATTATTTTGTGATATGCACTACTGTTCAAAAAATAGGGTTCAGAATGATTTTTTTTTTTAAGAAATGAAAATGTTTATTCAACAGGGAGGCTATAAATTGATCTGAGGTGACAGTAGAAACATTTTTAATGTTAATAACATTCTATTCATCAAAGAAATAAAAAAATGGATCACAGTTTCAATTTCAATGTTTAACTGTTGTCAACATTGATAATAATAAGAAAATTACCTAAAGAACAAAATCAACATAATACAATAATAACTGAAGCATAAAAACAGTAAAAAATAATAAAATATTAAATTCAAATAAAAATTTAGCGTTGCCATCACAGGAATAAATCAAATTTAAAACATTAAAATAGAAAACTCCTTTTTTAAATTGTAATAATATATCAGTGTTACAGTTTTTTACTGTATTTTTGGTCAATTAAATGCAGCCTTGGTGAGCATAAGAGACTTCTTTTAAAAACATTTCAAAAATCTTACCAACTCCAAACCTCTGAACGATAGTGTATGAAATAGTTACTGCATAGTTACTGTTTATTATACTGTTTATTTACTGACTTTCATCTGATGGACTCAGATGCTTTACACAATAGTACTATTAGCTTGTTTGAATAGAAATAATTGAGTGTGTTTTTTTATCTAATGCTACTCCTACTTTGACCTAATGCTACTACAAATATATATATATATATATATATATATATATATATATATATATATATATATATATATATAATATATATATATACAGGTCCTTCTCAAAAAATTTGCATATTGTGAAAAAGTTCATTATTTTCCATAATGTAATGATAAAAATTAAACTTTCATATATTTTAGATTCATTGCACACCAACTGAAATATTTCAGGTCTTTTATTGTTTTAATACTGATGATTTTGGCATACAGCTCATGAAAACCCAAAATTCCTATCTCAAAAAATTAGCATATCATGAAAAGGTTCTCTAAACGAGCTATTAACCTAATCATCTGAATCAACTAATTAACTCTAAACACCTGCAAAAGATTCCTGAGGCTTTTAAAAACTCCCAGCCCGGTTCATTACTCAAAACCGCAATCATGGGTAAGACTGCCGACCTGACTGCTGTCCAGAAGGCCATCATTGACACTCTCAAGCGAGAGGGTAAGACACAGAAAAAATTTCTGAACGAATAGGCTGTTCCCAGAGTGCTGTATCAAGGCACCTCAGTGGGAAGTCTGTGGGAAGGAAAAAGTGTGGCAAAAAACGCTGCACAACGAGAAGAGGTGACCGGACCCTGAGGAAGATTGTGGAGAAGGACCGATTCCAGACCTTGGGGGACCTGCGGAAGCAGTGGACTGAGTCTGGAGTAGAAACATCCAGAGCCACCGTGCACAGGCGTGTGCTTTTGAACCAGAAACAGCGGCAGAAGCGCCTGACCTGGGCTACAGAGAAGCAGCACTGGACTGTTGCTCAGTGGTCCAAAGTACTTTTTTTCGGATGAAAGCAAATTTTGCATGTCATTCGGAAATCAAGGTGCCAGAGTCTGGAGGAAGACTGGGGAGAAGGAAATGCCAAAAATGCCTGAAGTCCAGTGTCAAGTACCCACAGTCAGTGATGGTCTGTGGTACCATGTCAGCTGCTGGTGTTGGTCCACTGTGTTTTATCAAGGGCAGGGTCAATGCAGCTAGCTATCAGGAGATTTTGGAGCACTTCATGCTTCCATCTGCTAAAAAGCTTTATGGAGATGAAGATTTCGTTTTTCAGCACGACCCGGCACCTGCTCATAGTGCCAAAACCACTGGTAAATGGTTTACTGACCATGGTATTACTGTGCTCAATTGGCCTGCCAACTCTCCTGACCTGAACCCCATAGAGAATCTGTGGGATATTGTGAAGAGAAAGTTGAGAGACGCAAGACCCAACACTCTGGATGAGCTTAAGGCCGCTATCGAAGC
This sequence comes from Cyprinus carpio, assembly GCF_018340385.1. Lineage (NCBI taxonomy): Eukaryota > Metazoa > Chordata > Actinopteri > Cypriniformes > Cyprinidae > Cyprinus > Cyprinus carpio. The sequence goes on along the minus strand of NC_056614.1, from coordinate 16,529,764 downwards.
ATCCTGGGCCTCCATAACACCTCAGCAGTGCCACAGGCTGATTGCCTCCATGCCACGCCGCATTGAAGCAGTCATTTCTGCAAAAGGATTCCCGACCAAGTATTGAGTGCATAACTGAACATAATTATTTGAAGGTTGACTTTTTTTGTATTAAAAACACTTTTCTTTTATTGGTCGGATGAAATATGCTAATTTTTTGAGATAGGAATTTTGGGTTTTCATGAGCTGTATGCCAAAATCATCAGTATTAAAACAATAAAAGACCTGAAATATTTCAGTTGGTGTGCAATGAATCTAAAATATATGAAATTAATTTTTATCATTACATTATGGAAAATAATGAACTTTTCACAATGTGCTATTTTTTTGAGAAGGACCTGTATATATATATATATATATATATATATATATATAGACATATATGTACTGTATATATAATTTTATTATTATTTATTAAATTTTATTTTATTTTTTTGGCATGAGAATGTCATTGTATCATGAGGTAAAACAACACAATATTTTGAAATTTTTTTTTTTTTTTTCTAACCAACCCTGCAAGCCCTGCAACCTTTTGCAATTGCAATCGTCATAGTTTGGCTTGCCTTCAAAGTTCTCAAATCAGTGACAGTTTTTTCCAGTTGTCTTGTTGAACTCTAAATTCTTCTGCACAGTCCACTGTGAGATCTGCCATTGTTGATCAGTACAAGACCTGCAGCACAGCTGGGTCTGTGCAGGATTTAACACATGCTCCTCTTAACATCCATCCTCAGAGTCTTCAGTTTAACTAAAATGTCAAACACAGCACTGTACGTCTGTCCTGTTCCCCATTCTCACTGTCACTTTAGCAGACAGGGCAGCCTGACTATAGTGACCCGCTTTGGCTCACAGCTGGAACAGTCATCAGACCGCTCTTGTTGTCTGCATAATGTGCCCCCACAGCTTTAGGAAACGCATAATTTCCTTTTCCATCCAGTTGTGGCACCCTGATAGCCTCCAATCACTGTGGAGACTAACGCTCAAGCCGTTCCTGCAGTATTCATACTCAACAGTGCAGCGGTTGTCATTCTTGCTATTATTTTTGATGGATAACCCACCATCACTTTTCTCAGTGAGAGAGACAGCTGCACGAATTTGTGGCATCATTACCGGCCATTATGTACTCTGTCATTCCCTGATGGGAAAGAATATTCCACACTATCCCTGTTCACTTATGAATGGACTGACAGGAGATACCAGCTCCTCTCTTTTTATGAAGCACATAATGATTCATACATTTCGATGATGTTAACTTTTCAGAGTCAGGGCTGCTGTAAATTCCTCATGAATTCATAAAGTTCCTATTTTTGGAATATAGTGAGAATATTTTAAATATATACAGTTCTTGTTCTCAGCATTTTTTTATTATCTGCTTACATCAGAGTGACAGTTCTTCTAGCCTCTACATGGAAGAAGGGAAATAATACTTGCAGGCTTTCTTTCACTGCTCAGATTCTTCATACTAGAAGACATGCCTGCAAAGAGCAACATTTCTAGTTTGAAAAGAATCAAAGTCAAGAATAAACTAGTATGTCCTTAAAGGATCAGTTCACCTAAAAATGAAAATTCTGTCATTAATTATTTACCCTCATGTTGTTCCAAACCCATGAGACCTTCATTCGTCAAATTAAAATATTTTTTGATTAAATTAAAAATGATTGAAATGTCAGAAAGCTCTCGGATTTCATCAAAAATATCTTAATTTGTGTTCCAAAGATGAAAATGGTCTTATGGGTTTGGAACAACATGAGGGTAAGTAATTAATGACAGAATTTTCATGTGAAATTCTCTGTATTTAATAAAAATCATGACATTTTTTTATCACTTTCTACATGTAAAACCACCTGCCCCAGAGTCAGTATCTAGAAATGTTAATTTCTTCAAAATAGAAAAATGCATGTTTTTTTTCAAAGAAAACTGGAGGACTGAAGAAAGAAGTTAATATAGTTTCACTTCTGTGTTGTTACTTTTTGTCAGATATTTATGAAAACATTTTAAATATCAGACAAATTCAACGTCAGTTGCCGTCCTGAAAGTTTCCATATTTTATTTGCTATGAGTTCCACATCACACAGGCCCTGATGAGTTCTCTATATACTTATTTATATGTTATATGTCAACTCCGTCACACAAATTGTAAAGAAATTTGAGATTTTATGTCCTATTAGTAGCTAGCAACATCCAAAATCTAAATGGCTACTGTATTTATTATGTGTAATGCAAGATTTACTCTTTCATTATTGAACCATCTTGGGCGATTACACACATTAAGGAGAACATGAACTTATTAAACATTTTCATTCAAAATGACTACTTGATACATAAACTTTATTAGTAAAATTGTTTTAGTTCCTTCCTTCCTTTTTTTCTTATTGTAAAGTCAGGCAGATGTGTTTAAGTGATTCATCTCTCATGAGCTCACCTGATTGATTTTTTCGTGAACAGACAGCAGCAGTGAAGGGCAGCTGAGGGGGACAGTGAATAAACTAGTGGCTTTTCTGTTCTGGTTTTTGTTGCAGACAGTTTGGTTTGACCTACATCAGCGACTAACAGACACTGATGGCACAACTAGCGCAGTAAGTACTAAAGCACGTCTTATATACCAAAGAGCATGATGAAAAATGCATAAAATTCTCAAAGAAAATGCATGACCAATTTCACCTTTTCCCTCCATGTTAAAACACAAAAGCAGTGTTAATGCTGAAAAGCAGTGATTAAACCCCTGACAAATCAAGCTTGACTCCTTGTGGGTCTCTTCAGAGCTCCTCATGCTGTTCCACACACCTGCAGCAAATCTGCTACCTGTTCCTCATGATTTAACCACATTTCTTTCTCAGTATGAAAGCACCAACTCTGTCTTTAATACCAGCATGCTCCGGGAGTCATTTGTGCGTCGAAAAGATAAGAGGCAGTATCACACTACTCCTCACCTAGCCACAAATCAGTCCCACTCTGTGGACCAGCGATACACACAGCAGCGCATGATGGGAATGCACAGAAATATCATACTATTTTGTTCAGTTAAAGAGTGGGAGAGCTGGGATTTAATCTCTTGTAGAACTTTGTGATTTAAAAGTTTTAGATCTAATAAAGAAAAGATTGCCGTGCTTAAAAAAAGTGCAACTGAGCTCAGTGTGTAACAGAGATCTTAGCTCAAATTGACTGCCATCTTATTGACATTGGAGGGATCAGGGGTAATTGAATAATTCCTTTTTATCCATTAATCCTTGTCAATTTCAGGACAAAATGGGGGTTTGATCAGGTTCCTCCTGACAGCTTCAGCGTGTGCCTCTGTGTTTGTTGGTTAACACAAGCTTTATTTTGGGACCCGTAAGATATTTCTGGAATTAATTCATCACACCTACAATAATACCAGGCTTTCCTGCAGTGTTATCTGCCGTGAATATTACACAGAGCAGAAAAGAGCCATTTTAAAACAATGACTGTGCCATTTCCGAGCTATTTTGTTTACAAGTGATTATTGCTCCATTTGCGTGTAGTAAATTGCACGCATTTTGACAATTAGATGACAAGAGAACATTTTAAAGAAATGAACCTAATTTTGATAACAAGAAACTTTTTGGTATGAACAGTAATGCTGAGTATTTAAAAGAAAAGGGAGCAGGTACGGGTAGCATTGTAGATCTTTATTACAGCAATAGTGTAATTCTTCACACCTTCATATATTTGAATATGTATGAATGCATATATTAGCATATGATTAACGCTACTTAGGTTTTTGGTGTTCCTCCTGCAAATATTTAATTATAATGATCTTCACACAGGTTGTACATTTCACACATACATAAACAAAATGTACAGGCATCACATCTGCAATGTGTTGCTGCCTCCAAATATAAAGAAACAATGGCTTTTTGAAATCTATAACAGAGTGGAAATGCTGCAAGAAGGGAGAGGTTTTATCTTCTCTTCTAGACATTTTTATAGAGAGTGGACTAATGACTGATCAGTCCAACAGCTCAATGCATCTGTTAGCTCAGCAGTTTATACTTTACAGGCTGTGTTCACTGACTCTTACACCACCTGCAGTGCTTGCCTTGATTGGCCAGGAGGAATATAAATCAGCTGTCTGCTGATAAAACCACTGAAGACAGACAGTAAGAGAAAGGGAAAGCTATCTGAAGGAGTTATACAACTACATATCTGAAAGCCATCTTTGCTCATTTAGAGGGAATTATCATGGGATGTACGCAGAGGGGGAGAGTGAGCGGCTCTGATTTATGCCTCTCAGACTTTAACAAAGCAGCTCATTTTCAGAGATGCTGAAGTTCAAAAGGGGAGAAATTAAAACACGATTTAGTCAGTGTTACCAGTGAAAGGGAAAATGGGGGTAGAAAGATGCCAATCAGAAAGAAATGGGATGGTATTCCCCAGTTTCCACGGTAACGGTGAAATTTTTCTATCATTTTTTTATGGACTCGTATTTTACCTGAGACATTCTCCTTACTTGCATGGTGGGAAATTGTGCACATAAATACTCTGTCCTCTTTTAGTGTTTGTGTGTGTGTGTGTGTGTGTGTGTGTGTGTGTGTGTGTGTGTGTGTGTGTGTGTGTGTGTGTGTGTGTGTGTGTGTGTGTGTGTGTGTGTGTGTGTGTGTGTGTGTGTGTGATTGTGTGTGTGTGTGTTTCACAGTCTGATGCATAATGCAGAAGTGGAGCAGTTCAACTCCACATGGGGGTCTTTAGGGTTCATTAGTTTAGGTTCCCTTCTGAGCTAAAGAGAAACAGAAACACACAAACACACATGCATACACATCATACACAAACCACATTCACCACATCAGGGATGGCTAATTCCACATAAGCCCAAATGAGAGAGATTGCAGTACACCCAAGAAATATTGCTAAAGGAAATTATAACAGGCTCCAATCAGAGCGATATGTTTAAGGATTCTAATAATACAATATCCCACTGAGCCCAAAGCCTCTTAACAGTTACACTATGGGTCACATTTGCTTCATCTACAGAGCTTTGTTTTATCACTTTATTCCACAGCATTGAGCCTGAATGAAGCACCCTTGCTGTTCAAACAAACACTGAAGACTAATGAAAGACATTAGTGCAATCGGTCGCATTGCAGCTCATTCGGATCAGCCACATGTCGAAATGCAAAGAAAATTGGATTCCGAATCCTCGTGCATTCCTCTAATTATTCGTACGTACCCATCAGATCAGGCCTCCAGTGGAGGAGAATAGGAAAACACAATGATACTTATTGAGTTTTGTGTTGGTTGGGTAATGTAGTGTTTCTGATTACATTCTGGCTAGTGTTGGGTGGCATAGTGCTCTTGATTAAGTTTAGGGTTTATTATGAGGCTTCTGCTCTTTTATTGCCCTAGTCTTTGGGGAACAGGACAGCTGTCAAATCAAAGGGCCTAATGGTTTTCGCTTGGGTTTTATCTTTCCCACCTGCTGGGGAACAGCACTTGCTCTATTAAAGATGTGACACCTTAGTTATAACATACACTACATTAAAAATACACCCAAAACATACCCTTTCTTAACTATTTAATGGCTGTAAATTTATGATTTGTGTTGCGGTGAGGTTGTTTGGTTTGTTGGTCATATGGTATATGAAAGTTATAGGCAAACCCAGACAGAATCTAAAGACAGCGCAGTGGGCCTGCTTATAGGATAATATACACAACTGTTCAAAAGTTTGGGGACGCTCACCAAGGCTGCATTTATTTGATCAAAAAAGCAGTAAAAATGGTAATATTGTGAAATATTATTACAATTTAAAATAGCTGTTTTCTGTTTAACTATTTTAAAATAAAATGTATTCCTGTGATGGCAAAGCTGAATTTTCAGCAGTAATTACTCCAGGCTTCAGTGTCACATGATCCTTCAGATCATTATAATATGCTGATTTGATGCTCAAAAACTTTTCTAATTATCATCAATGTTTATGTATCAGAAGTTCTGCTTATTTTTGCATAAACCATGATGCTTTTTCATGATTTTTTGATGAATATAAAAGTTTAAAAGAACAGCATTTATTTTAAATTGAAATCTTTTGCAACAAATATTTTTTTATAGTCACTTTTGATTAATTCAATGTATACTTGTGAAATAAAAGTATTTCTTTCTTTCCTTCTGACCCCAAAAGTTTGAACTGTGGTGTATTATAAACACTTCAGAGGATATTACTTTAGGTTGAAATGACTTTGCATATAGGCATCTTAAACTTTTATGATTTTCATTTCAGCATATAAATCCAGATGTTAATCAGTGCGTCAGGCTCCTCAGGGTGCTTTGCAGTGTGGAAATAGTCTGCCAAGCAATTATTACATTTAAACCTATAATTTCTTAGTCTGTTGCAGGGTAATATCAGTTATTTAATCAAATCTCTCAGACTTGAAAAAACTGGTTCAAGATGACAGCACAAATTTAGAAAGAAGTGGGAGGCCTGAGTGACATGTTACACGAGAGGTGCAATTATATGAAATAGACAAGTCAGAAGTGTTTCAGTTTCTTTTACGTTAAGTCCTAGATCCTTCTGGAAATGTTATGAGTTTTTATTTTCTTCTCTGTTTGTTGCAAAGCCCAGTTTTTAAGCTAGTACTGTCCTTTATTTGGTAGCCAACCACACTCCCACAATTTTACATCATTTAGATTACACTGGGAATTAATTAGTTACTTAGGCGACAATCCAAAAGAGTAGCTGTATTGATTTTACAGCCTGGTATATATCATATTTATTTCTCATTTTCCTAAAGGAATAACCATACGTAGATCTTGCATAACCCTTCAGTTGCAGAATAAACCATGGCTTTTATTAAATGAGGGTCAAAGCTTTTAAAGCAGTTAAACTTTGCATGCATTTTAAACACAAGACATTGCCATTATTATCCCCACAGACTCACAGTTTTCATTATGTAAAACTTTGCATGCATTTTAAACACAAGACATTGCCATTATTATCCCCACAGACTCACAGTTTTCATTATGTATCCAGACTATTGGAAACTAATCTGCCCCTTTGTCTCTGTCTCTATCTCTCTCTTTCCCTTTCTTCAGTCTCTCTACCTGATCCGCCAGGAGATGAAAGTTTCCCAGAAGCAGCTGGGAGACTTCTGCGAGGCCCTGAAACAATACCTGAAGAATGTGTCTGCTCAGAGAGACTGTTTCCAGTGAGTTGAGTTCATGTGTTTGTCTTAAGTTTGACCTTCTAGTGAGTATTTTTTTAAGTCCCTCCTTATGTCTCAATGCATCATATTAAATCCAACCATGCAAGATGGTACAAAAGTATTCTGTGCTTTTTTGTAATGTCAGACTGAAGTGTTTTCAGTCTGAGGAAATGGTGCATGTATGTTCTGCTGTATATAAGGCAAGGCAAATTTGATTTACAGAGCACAAGTTTAACACAACCGTAGTCGATCCAAAGTGCTTTACAATAAAAATCAATCAGAATTCAAAATAGGGAAAAAATGTTTCATACATGTCAAAATTTCTGCTGCAGGGTAGCAAAAACTATACCACTATGCATTTCTTACAGAATGAACCTGTGCATCTCTCATAAACGCATGTCTCAACATTGTGTATTTATCCCTGATGTGTTGAAATATGACACTGTATCGTTTAGTCTCCTGTAGATAAAGATGGCAGGCGAGCAGAGGGGAGTGTTGTTATTCTAGTTCATGAATAAATGATGAAACTGGCTAAACAATTGCTATTTTTTCTGCAGAATTATTACACAGTGCTTACAAAGCCCTAAAAGATCAAAATGTAGTCCTGAAATGTTTTATAATCAGTAGGTTATCGAGTTGTGTTCCCTGGTTAAACCTAGATAAGCTACCATTCAAAGGGGTCAGTAAGATTTAGTTTATTTTATTTTTAAGAAATTAATACTTTCATTTTTCAGCAAGTATGCAATAAACTGATCTAAAGGGACAGTAAAGGCTTATGCATTGAATCCTGATAATCCAGGGGGAAAAAAATTACACACATTAAAACAAGTCTTACTGACCCCAAACTTTTAAACGGTAGTTACTTCATTTTGATATTTTTGGTCAGGCCATGACAGAGCATTTTTTCAACCACACAGGATGAAATATTAATGTAAGAGCAGTAAGTAAAATAGGTCTTTTGTAGTGTTTCTCAAGGAAGCTCCCCGTGTCTGTTCTCTGAGAGAGGGCTTTGTGTGGCAGCATTTTGTACTACCGTCATGATTCACATCAGACTAGTGAATAATTGATCAGTGAGAACATCTGCAAGCTTCTGCAAAGACCCAGTTGCTGCTGAACTGTCATCTCTGTAGCCTCCCTTTTATCTGCCTTCTTTCTTTCAACTTTCCTCCTCTCTATTACTCTGTTATCATGTTCTGTTTGAGAAATATTTAGTTTCCTTTTTTTGAGGATGCTGAAGTCAGTTGAACAGTGATTGAAATTCTGTTTCATTTTTTTACAACCGCTCATTTCATTTAAACAAACTCTTATAATTCAATAACACCTAGACAAACCAATATTGAACCTATTTACTGTCTTAACACACTTTCTGTGAAAGATTCATTGGAGCATCTATAGCTCACATTTAGTCTGCGTTCTGGTATGTAACGCTCACTTTTCACCAACCAAATCATTCTTGTCCTATATTTGTTCTTATTGAATATCTTGTTTCTATCTTAAATACATCAAATTACAGATGTAGAATGGATAGCAAAAGCAATTAACATTGACTTTAAGCAGCTACAGCTGCTGGAGACATGACCTGGCAGGTTCTCTAACATGTAGGCGACCTTAGATTAAGTAAAGCTTGAATCATTTCCCCATCCAGAAAGCATTTTAAAAAAGCTACTAGCTGCAGTTTTGCTGCCTCTAGTGAGAGTTTGAGGAGTGTGTGGGGATTGTCTGAACTGGCTGATGTTTAGACTTCTGTTGATTTATTGAGCTAATGCTAATCATTGCTATAGCTGCAGCCCTTTAGGCAATAAAAAAGCAGAGCAGGAATTGTGAGGAGGTACTGCCATCAAGTGGAGGGTCATACAGTACATTGGATAATTATTGTTCTGTCTATATTTTCTACATGATTTTTAAATAGATTTTTTTCTGTGTTTTCTATCAGCCTGCTGAATCTTTGTTCATGAAAATTTTGAAAGAGTGTAGGGTGTTTTTTCACTTTTGTTCTTCTGTTCATCTCTGTCCAGTGTGACAGCTGTGCGGCTGCCTGACGGCCTTTCCTTTGTGGTGTATGAGTTCTGGGACGGAGAGGAGGAATGGAAGAGGTACAGTAAAACACCTTTCCTTTTCTGTGTTGTGGCTAGAAGGGATACAGCTCCGGCCAGGAGTGATGCTAGTCTTGCAAAATCTAGTTCGCTAGTTGTCTTCTTCACTGTCTGTTTAATGTTTTCCTGGCCATCCGGCAAGATTTTAAGATATTTTGGTTAACAGGACTTTGCCACAATTTAGGCTGATTAGTTTGCTACATGTCTTCTTTTATGTCCATTTATTTTTTTTCACGGTTTTCTTTCACTTTCTACCCGTCCATCTAGCGAGATTTTGTCACTTCCGGCCGTAGCCTGACCGTTATTTCTCTAAACTCTGCTCATCTTGATTGCTGTTAGCACCTGAATTATCTTCAGACTAAACATGAAAACAAACTTTTACTTTGAAGTTCGGTTCATTTTCGTTCAAGTGCAAAATGTGTTTTATATAGTTTCAGTTGGTATAATAGTTTCAATACATTAACAATATATTATTGCTGCGACTGTGCATCTGAAGAAATTAGAGGGCTGTTTTGTTTTGCTCCTTTTCTAACCTTCTCTGCTTCTCTCTCAGGCACCATCAGACTGCAGCTTGCAAGGCTTTCCAGCATGTGAAAGTGGATACCCTGTGCCAGCCCGAGGCTGTGTCCGCTGTCGCTGTGCCTGGTGCGTTCCACTCCTGCCAGCTGTAGGGGCTGCTTTGGGCATTGGTGCCAAACCAGCCTTTGATGCTACTTTTCTGTGTCTTGTGTAGTCTGTGGGGTGATGTCCTTACGTTTCACAGCCATTATGTATTCCTACCTGCCCTACAGGATTACTCTCATTTTCAGCATGCCTGTCCTCTGACATTCTCTGCATTAATACCTTTGATGTTCAAACTCTCTCAAGCTTATTTCAGCTGTATGTCAGGAGACAGCTTGTGCAAAACATACAATGTAATTGTCCTGCATAGTTATAAATAGGAGTGGCTGATAACACCAACTCTCACTTTCTCTCTATAGATAGATAGATTGATAGATGGCTAGATAGATATATAGATAAGATACATAAAATAAAAACAATATATATATATGTATATGTGTATATGTGTATATACAGTACAGACCAAAAGTTTGGAAACATTACTATTTTTAATATTTTTGAAAGAAGTTTCTTCTGCTCATCAAGCCTGCATTTATTTGATCAAAAATACAGAAAAAAAACAAGTAATATTGTGAAATATTATTACAACTTAAAATAATAGTTTTCTATTTGAATATACTTTAAAAAAATAATTTATTCCTGTGATGCAAAGCTGAATTTTCACATGTAACATCCAGTCTATCACATGATCATTTTATGAGTGTTGGAAAAAGTTCTGCTCTGCTGTCTAATATATTTGATGAATAAAGGTTAAAAAGAACTGCATTTATTCAAAATATAAAAAAATTCTAATAATATATATTCTAATAATATATTTTCTTTACTATCACTTTTTATCAATTTAACACATCCTTGCTGAATAAAAGTATTGATTTTATTTAAAAAAAAGAAAGAAAAAATAATTACTGACCCCAAATTACTGACCAGTAGTGTATATTGTTATTACAAAATATTTATATTTTTAAAAAACTTAGCTTCTTTTTTTTTTTTTTTTTTACTTTTTTATTCATCAAAGTATCCTAAAATAGTATCACATGTTCTGAAAAAAATATTAAGCAGCAGAACTGTTTCCAACTTTGATAAAGAATCATCATATTAGAATGATTTCTAAAGGATCATGTGATAATGACCCTAAAAATTCATCATTTAAAAACATAAATAAAATATATAACATTTTATTCAATAATTAAAACACAGGAGTGGGCTGTATAGTACAAAAAATGTAACGGAATATATGTGTTTTTTATGTTATTTATAATTATATATTTAATTTATAACATTTTATTCAATATATAACATTAAAACTGTTCAAAATATCTCATATTGAAGATTCTCTTAATTTATTAAATCTATATTAATAATTACTTGAATCATTATCAATAATCAACATTAAAAAATACCCTAATACAAAACGATACTCCATGTCAAACTGTTACAATATGAGGAAAAAGTCTGATATTTTTTTCTCGTAAAAGACTTCTCCATCACACATTCCGATACTCCATGTCATAATGAAAACACTTCATCTTAATCATTCTTTGGATGTGAAGTGATATCAACAGCCTTGTGGTGTCATTTTGCATAACCACGACAAACCATTTGTCTAATGTCGGTTGACATATTTGTATAAAGACAGAAAGTTGAGGCATTAAACATCTGTTGTAAACTCTTGTTTCTCGTTAATAATGACACTGACACTGTCTCTCTCTTTCTAGCCGCCTGGTGCAGCTTGAACAGGGACTGAGAAGCGAGCCGGTCTGCGTGTGGAACGTTCCCACCTTATGGCTGAAAACCTTCTCTTCTTCTCCTCTTCCTCTCTCTCTATCCCTCTGTCACAGTCCCTGCTATCTTAACTACCCCCTTTTCTCTCTGCGCTCTCCCCACTCTGTCTCCTCCTCTTTTGTAATTACTTGTTTACACAGTATCCATTTGATATTGAGCCAAATGTAGTGTCGGCTGCAGACGCTGGACACAGTATCGTTTCCCTCTTCACCCTTCACTGCAACATACAGAAACAGCATTAAAACTCCCCAGAGCATTTGGGAACCTCACCTGGTTGATTCACATTGGCATTTGAAATATCATCTTGCATAAACAGTCTCTTCTAACTAAATGAGACTGATTAATATTTCATCCCCATTCAAACATGCATCCGCTGCTTTGCAAACAGTTCCCTGTGGTACAACTTCTAAGAAGACAAAAACTGTGCAGCAAAGTGTTTCTACAGCCATCCATGGACAATAGCATTTCTGTAATGGTCATTTGATACTAGCTATAGGTTGGTGTTATAAGTGCTTTGAACTGTATCTTCATGACACATTTGTGTAATGCACATGTAGCGAGACTGGTACTTTTGTCAAAACATGAGAATGACGCATTCTGCCAGTCCAAGGGCCTACATTTACAACCCACCAAATAAACATCTGGTCCAAAAGCACAATGTACCTGAAGTATAGATGAAATGCTTATGTAAATGAGATTTGCTGACAGAGAGGAGATAATATCCTGAGTAATAACAGAATTATATTGAATATTTTATGTTGATCATTTTTTGAAGATAATATATTGATCTAGGAAGAGTGCATAGAGTTACAGAGTGGCATTAAATTATTCCATCAGTTTTATTGCTTCTCTATAATTGACCATTTGGCATCAAATCATGTCATTTCTCAGCAAAAGCAAAAAGGATTTTTCAAAGTAGGTCAGACTTTCACATCTCACATTTGTTGATCAGTAACTCAAAGGCTGTTTTATTTGTGTGAATTTCTGGTTGGCTCAATGTGTAAACAACTCAAAACCAACACGGCCCAAACTGCAGTGTTCCTTTCCATTTGCTTTCCCACCAATCCTGCCTTCTGTTTGGTTTGTTTATCCCTCACAGTGAGTGCATGTTACAAATGAATGTCCAGTAAATGATTTGCCGTAGAATTTAGCTATGCTACTTTAAATGGATTTTGTGCATTTCTTATTTTCTTTTATATTACTCCAGGAACGGAACAAAACAAAACTCTATATATACGAAATGAATAAAACTTACGATATGAGCAGACAATTTTAATGGCATTGTTTGATGAAATACTACTTCTTATACCCATGTATGTTTCCGTATACTGGCTTTCTCTCTTATAAGTGAGTGTAGAGATTTATTGCAGGGATGCAAAGTATTATATTCGTCTGAAATTTGTTAAAATTCTAGATTATGTAGAGTGCTGCTATTCAATAAAGTACTGAAAAAGGATCTGTCATTGCATTCTCAGCATTTTTTTCAGTCATTGGGTGTCAAAATGAATTTAGATGAATGAATATTTTTGCATTGTCACATTCAATTATTCAAAGACAATATTTATAAAAATGTATTTATTAATTTACAAATTCACTTAGGTGTACAAAAATGTTTCCAATGAAATCTAAACAATAGTCTAAATATAAAGGGTAGTTCACCCAAAAATGAAAATTACTCACCCTCATGTCGGTCCAAACCCGTAAGATCTTCGTTCATCTTCAGAACACAAATTAAGATATTTTTGATGAAATCCGAGAGCCTTCTGATCCTCCATAGACAGCAACACAACTACCGCGTTCAAGGCCCAGAAAGGTAGTAAGGATATCATTAAAATAGCCCATGTGACATCAGTGGTTCAACCTTAATTTTATGAAGCTGCGATGATACTTTTGTGGTGAATAAAGTTATTTTTGTTTTCTTTCCGCACAAAAAGTATTCTCATAGCCTCATAACAATATGGTTGAACCACTGATGTCACATGGACTATTTTAATGATGTCCTTACTATGTTTCTGGGCCTTGAACGTGTCAGTTGTGTTGCTGTCTATGCAGGGTCAGAAAGCTCTTGGATTTCATAAAAAAAAAAATTGTGTTCTGAAGATGAACCATTATGGGTTTGTAATGACAAGAGGGTGAGTAAATTACAGAATTTTCATTTTTGGGTGAACTATCCCATTAACTATAAGAAAGCTCACATCTATCCCAACATGAAATTGGCCATTAAAATGGTAGAACATTGCATGACAATATATAAATAGTTCAGATTTACATGACATGTTTGTCTGAGGTATTTCACACAAAGCTGGTTGTACATTTGTACAACGATCTCCATTTTTAAGGAATTATTCCATAAATGCAATGTCTAAAATTATGCCAAACCATACAAATAAAAGTCATGGTGTTAAATTTCACTTAAGAGTTGCATGATCGCAATAGAAGTGCTCTGGCCAAAAATATAAGTACCACAGAAAAGTGTGATCATTCCCCACGTGATCAGAAGATATCTGGAGGAAAATGCACAAAAAAAAGGTTATTGTACATGCAATAGAATAAGCATGAATTCCATTAAACATACAGGATACTAAAGAACTACAATGTTTATACCCCACTTCACTCACCTCACTGTAAGAGAAACTGACTCTGACTGCACCACAAATATTAGGCAAAGTCCTAATAAAAATAATAAAAAAAATTATAAATATACACATCATGCTACAAAGAAAAGCATTAAAAGATTCACATTATGTTAAAATGCACAGACATTGTGTTGTGAGAATCAAGCTGAAACCATTATTCTTATTTAAATTGGTCATATAATGGGAATTAGTTTTTTTATAAATATAAAAATACACGATCCCCTTTACAAATGTCAGTATTCATTTTTCAGTTAATAAATTATGACATATACATGAACTAAGTATTCATTTCAACACACATCATGTAGCCTTGTAAAATACATCAACAGAAGACACGCACAATTACCTGGAAATATAAAGATGAAGAAAGCACCGATTCCTCCGACAACACCGATCACTTTGCTAATGTCTGGAACAAACACTGCGATGAGAAGAGTGATTGTGACCCAGGCTGTGGTCAAGGCAACACGCATCCGGCTCTCATAAGACCCTGTCACAGCTGTGTGTTTGTGTCGTCGCCGCAGCAGCGGATCCTGAATCACAGATCTACAGACATGTCAATTAATCTATTTACTGTATGTGCAAGAAACTATTCTCCTAATAGCCATAAGACACAGTTTGCTGCATACCTTCCAAGCAAGACAATGATGGGGTAGATGGTAATGATTGAGATTCCAAACAGCAGCCTGGCAATGATCATGGACACATCACCCCCGCTGTACGACATCAGAATATCAGGAGTTACGTTCTTCCCAAACGTCAGATACCCAAAGACTCCTACAAAATAGTCCTTGTTAACAGATCATCTGTTCAATATGCTCATTATTAAACAAAGACATTACACTTTATTTTGTACCTTTTAGACATTTTACTAACTATAAGTAACTTAGTGCAGCTTCATGTCAACCAACTCTTTTTAATTTGCAACTACTTGTCAACTAACTCTCATTAGAGTATCAGTAAACTGTTAGGGTTAGGGTTAGTAGAATGAGTTGACATGTACCTGCAGTTACTTATAGTCAGGAGAATGTGTGTTGGGGAGCATCAAAATAAAGCTTAAGCAGATATTAAGCAGACAGTCTAATAATACTTTAAGGACTGCTTTTTGATATGTAGTTACTTATAGTTAGTAAAATGTTTAAAGTGGACTATCAAAATAGAGTGTTACCAAAAAATATATGTTTAATCAACCTTTACACTCTCCTTAATAAAAAAAAAAAAGTTATCTAGTATAAGCCAAGAGGACTGATGTCAATATATATATAACCCAAGTTTCAATTAAACCATAAACCTTCAAATCTGGCACACCAACCAGTTCAATACAATGTGAACACAAAGAAAAAAAAAATCTCCCCATTAAATTCACTTAAATACGCATGAGTTCAGTTACTTTAAAGAGGATTCAAATGTGTGTATATAAACTATTGTTCAGAGGTTTGCTGTTGGTAAGATTTTAGGTATTTGAAAGTCTATAATGCTCACCTGCAATTATTTGATAAAAAATATAGTAAAAACTGCAATGTTGAGAAATATTATAATAATTTTAAATAACTTTTCTTTCTTTTCTTTTTATTTTACTTTGTTTGAAAATGTCATTTATTCCTGTGATGGAAAACCTAAATTTTCAGCAGCCATTATTCCATTGTTTTGTCACATGATTCTTCAGTTATCATTCTAATATGCTGATTTGGTGCTCAAGAAAAAAATCTCATATACAGTTGTGCTGCTATTTTGTGTTTGTAAACATTATATTTTTTCAAGATGCTTTAAATATAAAGTTCAAAAGCATTTATTTTAAATAGAATTGTTTGTCTTTACTCTCACTTTTAATTAATGCATTAATTACTAAAAAAAACTTAAAAATTAAAAAAAAAGTAATATTATATATATATATATATATATATATATATATATATATATATATATATATATATATATATATATATATGAAATGAACAAATTAAAATGGTTGTTAAAAGTAGTTTCTAAAATTCTGCATTCACAACACAATTTTGTTAATGTACATGAAGCATGATTCCATATGAAGTTTCGGTAAATATACTGTAATTACTGACCAGTGAGAGAGTAGATGATGAGACAGATGAACATGGACACCACAGAGATGAAGACCCAGTGGGACAACTTCCTGTTCTCCATACTACTGTAGACAGCAATGCAGGCCTCATGGCACTGAAACAGATACAGTATATCAGCACAAGCACAGCTGTGTTCAAACATCTGATCTCCAGTGCACATTGCCTACACCAAAAAAAGCTTTTCTTGTAATCACTAACTTTCTGCACTAGCCCATTTCTCACCGATTCCCTTGCTGCACAGCTCTTTTCATATCTCCATTTCCCTCTTCTCTCCATTCCCGCCTCGTAATCAATCAGCCTTGGGCAGCGGACACAGAGTAATTCAGCTCTCTTCTGCCATGCCCATGGACTTTTATTACATTTTTGACAATCCCCTGGCATTAACAAATAAAACCCACCTCAAAGATGCACCATTTTTCACGCTTTGCATTTGACCTGACCTTACATATTAAAGCAAAAGCAAAAACAATTTGGCTTCCCCTCATTTGTGGACCAGAGTGATGATATTCAATAAAAGAATCTCTCTTTTTCCTCAAATGCGACATGGCAGTATGTTGAATAAAAGCATGAAAACTCACCTGAAAGCCAAAACAAATAGTCGGGACGACGCTGAACATCGAAGCCCATGAGCTTACTCTAAATAATAATAAAAATAATCATAATTAAGCAGGCACCTTCACAGATAAAAGTTCTGTGACATTTTGTTTTCTGTTAAATGAGCAAATTACATTCACAACAACATTCGTTCAGCCTGACAGTAAGTTTTATTTAGGCACAGCAAGAGGAAAAGATGGTTCTGAAGATGCTGGGAACAATTTGTGATGAAATTTGAAAGCTCTGTCACTCCAAACTCACCCACTGCAAAAAAGAGAAAAAATAATCACATCAACGACCCTCCTCTTGTA
The DNA here is from genome assembly GCF_018340385.1 of Cyprinus carpio. Classification (NCBI taxonomy): domain Eukaryota; kingdom Metazoa; phylum Chordata; class Actinopteri; order Cypriniformes; family Cyprinidae; genus Cyprinus; species Cyprinus carpio. The sequence continues at coordinate 16,512,443 of NC_056614.1, read as the reverse complement.
CTACACAACAATGACTACAACAATAAAATACGCAGCAAAAAAACCTACAACAACAATCAAAAAAAAATAAAAGACACAAACTAATGATGAGAAAATAAATGCTGCCGACATTAAACATATGATCTTGATGATGTGTGGGGAAGAAAGCTTTGCTTATTAGTCAGAGGAGAGTCATTTTAAAGCTATTCAAAATGCTGTGCGCTGCCACAGCAACTGAGCATAAAAGTCCTAATGAAAAACAGAAGCAATAACAGCGCTTCATAAAATTCATGAAAGCACTATCGCAGTCTTTTTACTCTCTCCACCTAAACAGGCTTTCCACAGTTTCGAACAATCACATCCAAAAACCATTCTGACAAGTCTCAAAAGAGCACACATTTCACTAAAAAGAACCAATTTAAAATCATTCGCTCACAAATGGGACATCAGTGTGACTTGAGCAGAACATAGCTAGAAAAATTACCATTACCATTACCATTATTTCAAAGGTTTCAACAACTTCCATGGCTTTTTCAGGCCTGGAAGACACAATAACCTTCATAAGACAAACCTGGTTCACCATCTTAACTGAACCAGGGTTAGCCTATTTATGTATTATTTATATACTATTACAATTATTAATATTTTAAATTAGCTTTTATTTATACCTTATACTTATATATATATATATATATATATATATATATATATATATAATTAATTTAAAGTTTTAGTAATTGTTATGTGCTTTTGTCATTGTAATTAATTTTTTATTTCAGTTTTAGTAACTTTAATACCTAAACTTATGTCACTTATTTTCTCATTTTTAAGATTTTCATGTAATATTTATATTTTTCCAGCTTTATTTTAATGACCAAAAAATACTAAAAGTTTAAGTTAACAATAATAACACTGTTCTGAAGAATTTAGTCAAGAAAATAATCAAAAAAAAAAAAACCTGTCAGAATTCAGTTCCTCACCTGGTATACTTCTGTATGCTGATCTCCTTCGAGACAGAGAGAGGGAAAATGAAGAAGAGACACAGAAGAAACAGGGCAAATCTCTGATCTGTGTACCAGTAGTACGGCATCTCTGATTCTGGCAATCCTGTGATTAACTCATATATAGAGACACACACTGGGAGAAATGAATGGAGATGGATCAATGTGAGGATTATCTAATGGATGTCTACTTACAAAAACACAATATGAGCAATTAGTAATAAAAAAAGTGACATTAACGGCTTTACATTGCTTACATTTCTGAAGCTGGTCGGCAACTATGACCAGAAAAGCAACAGATATGAAGAAGAGGTTGAAGACATAGCATATCTCACAGAGGTTGCCTATGGCAGGACCGCACACATCTCTGACCACAGCCTGATATGTGTTTTGTCCACTGACTGAAGACGAATAGCCTAGGATGACAAGTCCACTGACCAGGAACACGAGAGAAATCTATGCAAGACAGAAATGTATCATATAATATCATGAACAGAATTAATGTAAGTGGAAATATGTTATTCAGACATTATGCATATACTTAACAAAATGTTCTCTCAAATGATAATTGGATTGGGTTTAATGGAAGATAATTATTTTAGTGTAGCCTACACAAGATCGATTTGGTAGAAGCCACAGTGAAGAAACCAGGTTAACAGAGCCATAAAATTTTTTAAACAATCAGTGTTTCATTGTAGCAAAGAGTTACTTGCCATTTCTACAATGACAGCAGAGTGAATTCCTCCAGCTTTCTCAAACGCCCAGGGAAAGATGAGAAGCCCAGCACCCAGCGAGGACTTCAGCATGATGAAAACCGCTCCTAACGAGCCCAACTTCTGTCCGTCTGTGTCCAGAGTGGGGTTTGTTAAAAAGCTGATGCTTTCTTTAGCCAGCTCCTCCATGTTCGTCCCTGTTTGGAGCTCTCTCTAAGGGAGCTCAAACTTTAGCTTAGGTGAATGAGGGGTGGGAGTTTGGTGTTTCAGGCCAATCAAATGCTCCTTCACGAATTGGAGAAATGAACCCAGTTTGATTCGTCAATTTAATGAAAAGCATTTGGGTTCAAACAGTACGACAATTTACAATGGCACTACATCAGTGTTGATCAGATTAAACATAATCCACTGATAATGCTGTTCATAATCATAACTGTAGGTAAAAATTGAAAATACTAAACAAGACCAGCTCAAAATAAAAAAAAATAAAAATACTAAACAAGACTGGACCAGACTGGAAGACCATCTTAAGCTGGTTTTTAAATTCACTCACAAATTAAGGTAAAAGACAAAAAAAAAAGATTCCAGAGCTATTAAATTCACACAAACTCCCACTAAATATTTTGAAATATCCAACAATTCCCCCCTCAGATGTTACATCAAATAGTACATCAAAAGACAAATTATGACACAAAGTATTGTGGAAAGATGAAAAATGTGCTCCAGGGGTGGGGATTTGGCACTGGTGCTACAGGCTCACTGTCACTCCTCTGGATCCCAAGTCTTGGCAGAGAAAATCACAAGCAAGGCTGGGAACTTTCTAGATATGAGGGACAAGTGGAACATGTGACCTCCTTTATGACAAGATTTGGGAAATCCACTTAAGCACAAATAACTGGTCAGGGTTAGTTCCCATGTTCTTCATGTCATTAACCTCTATCACGTTTCATCACCTGAAAGGGACTGGTGACATTTTCACAGGCCATTCTCCCCATTAAAAATGGATCAGGACCGAGATTTAGAGAGACTTCCAAGCCTCTATCACTTCTAATGGAATTAGTTGATTTCACACTGGCCTGAAGCAAAAGCTCAGGAAACTACAAGACTGCTCAGCAGACAGTGTTGATCTGATTTAGAATGAGGAGGAAGAGGCGTGTTTCTTTTGCCCATCTACACCAGCATTCAGTTACTGGGAGGCTATGATTGTGTGGGATAGTCTGAAGAATGCTTTTATCTCGGGAGATTCAATTTGTTATATTTCTTGCCCTTTCAGCAGTAACAAAGATAGCCTAATAAATGTTTACAGATATATCCCACGTTGATGACAAATCTGAATTTTCAGCAGCCATTACGCCAATCTTCAGTCACTTACTGCATAAAAGTATGATTTTTTTTTTTATCTTACCCCAAACTTTTGAATGGTAGTGTATCATGGTTTCCACAAAAAGCAGGAAACCGTTTTCAACAACACTGATAAGAAGAAATGATTCTTAAGCACTAAATCAGCATATTAGAATGATTTCTGAAAGATCATGTGATACTGAAGACTGGAGTAATGAATTAACATTATATATTTAAAATAAAGAATGTGCAATTAATTATAGTTTCATTAAAGATGCTTTTAACCTGTTAGAATGATATATGACAACATATATATGCTTGTTTTGAGATGGACCAAGTCTAATATGGCTTTCCTCCAAATAATGTCCTGAAGTGGTATTTTACTTATGACAAACTAGTGGGCCACACAGTCAAACTGTGACTGCTTCATCCATCTTATGCACATGTATCTTATGCAAACAAAAGGTTCACCCATCATCGAAAGTAGCAAAAGTAAACAGAAGCATTCCATATACTAATATTTATCAAACAGACATATAAAATTTATCATAAAAATAAAAACTGTTCTTGTTTTTCCCCAATTGTAATGTTATATGAAAACTGTCATCTAAGATTTATCATAAAGACAGAGGCAGGTTTTCTTGCTTTATATCGGATAAGATATATTTAAAACATTGATAATTCCACACCAACAACAGTGAAATCATGATGGTTATTTACAAAGGATGTAAGCACACAACCGTTTTATAAAAACACAGTCTGACTGAATACAAAAATGAGGACATGTGGTAACAAGTCCAATATGTTGATCAAGGAAACTGAATGGCTGGTTTCTGTTGTCCAATTTGACATACAAAGCAAGGGTCAAGTGTCAATTTTTCATCAATAAATTAAAAAAGGAAACATTCCTCCATTTGGTCACAAAATTGAAAGGCAAGTATTGAATAAAGACAAGGTAGGGAACACTGATGTCCAAACAAGGCCCTCATCTGGGCGCAGATGGCTGGTTCATCTCAAGAATGTACAGACAAAGCCCTTTAAACCTTATTTTTAAGAGGTTACGGCATCAACACACACCACAGGGAAGACTGTTTCCCGTTACTTTGTCCAGGTGTGGTATGTGGCTGATCATACTGTGGGGTTTTTGCCTGAGTGAGGGGTTTGTTGCTGCTGTTGTTGAAGGTAAAGCGGCCGTTTCACTCTGGGTTTCCTGCGCTTGGGCTTGCTCTTGGCCTTGGTCAGTTGCACCACAAAGAAGGAAAGAACAACCATGGCACCAAGAAAGGCAAACATTGGGATGGTTTGGCCCACCTCTTGATTATAGCGGCCGGGCATTATTCCTGAGGAAAAACATAAACATGTCTTTTACTGCGATCCTTTGGCTGAAATCTAAAAGGCAATTTGTGGATGACTATTGGTTGATTACTTCCTAAACACAGCAAAAGTTCCTTCCTCACCTCCAGGGATGTCCCAGGCTCCACTTTCTCCAGGAGACAGGGGTCGAACCTGAGGCCGATACAGCCTCCCATTAGGCAAAACAACCTTGTCCATGTCCACTGACAGTAGCTTCTGGTGCTTCCACAGATTGCTGAGAAGAAATAAAAAATTAAAAAAACTTGTCAGATGTCAGTATTAAAAGACAATGCATCCAAATTTACATTTGTTTCACTGAAAGTGCAGTAGTTGAGAATGGCAGCAGTCTCATGTACTGACCTAGGAGCAGTCTCATTAAGTGGCTGGGGTTTAGCCCAAGACAGATGAGGACATGCAGGTAGAGGACGAGGCTTAGGGTCACCCAGATGAGCCTCCAGCACTTTGGAGTAACGGTAGAGGTGATTACCTACAAAAATAAATCATCATCATAATAAATCAAATTTATAAAAATGAACTAAATTCATTAAATTAAAATGAATTCATTAAATTAAATAACAAATAATGAATTAAATTAAAAGTAAATTACTTAAAAACTAATTAAAACAATGAATTAAAGATAATGAATAATTAAAAATGCACTAATAAATACAAATATAATGAATTAAATATCAATGAGTTAAAAATAATGAAATAAAGTTATAAACAAATTACTTAATTTAAAATATAAATAAATAAATGAAAATGTTGAAAAATAATGAATTAATGAACTGAAAATAATGCATTAAAAATAATAACAAATAAAATGACTAAATTTATTTTAAAAATATATATTAAAAATGATTTAGTTTGATAAAATTATTAATTAAAATGAACTGAAAATGCATTAAAATTGATTGAGAATAAATACAGTTCTGAAAAATTTTATAAATATTACCTTCCAATCTCTGTGGTAATGGCCTGTCTGTGCCTGTTGGGGGCACCATTCTGTTTTTAGAATGGGTCAGGCTGGGTGGAGTCATGCTATAGGAAGTGTACTGCAGCAGAGCATCCAGAAGCCAAAAACAGTCTAAAATGGAGAAAAGAGAACCCAGACTCGTTGAATTAAATTAACAAATCCAAAAATGTATATTTAGTGGGGCGAACTCTCTCTCTCTCAGAGTTGTTTGCTCAAATTGTGAGCTTGTATACACAAATGTCCATTACCTTTCTGTCTATGACTGTCATCAATGCAGTTGGAGTCTCCGTAGAGTGCTATACGGCCACCCCCCTCAGAGGGTGTTTGGTACAGTCCAAGCACAGGCACATTTTCCACCACTGCTGTCTCTTGTTTCAAGACCTCCAGACCTAGAAATTTGAGGATGTCAGATAACAATAACAAGAGAATTAAGAAAACAAGGGAGCTTTTAGCTGGTCTCCATGGACAGAGCAGTGATGAGAGGTGTACAATCACAGCAGGTGCCGTGTACCTTGATCCTTTAAAGTCTGCGCAATGACAATCCCATCCTCAGGAAAACGAGCAATGCTGCACCCCGATGCATAATACACTACAAGCAAAAAGACATGGTATATTATTATAAATCTTTTTTTCTATAATATTTTAGGCAAACTTGTCTCCATTAAAACAGTATACTCAATATTGTATTTAACAGGAAGCTATGTTTCCATCCTTTTTTATCAGGAAGTGACTAATCGATTTTGTTCTCTTCGACTCGTTGGATGGAAACAATGCTTTATTCGCAAATGTTTTGTGCAATGTTCCAGTTTTGTGTATGAATTAAATTAAATTGATATAGTTATGTTATAGTGAGAACTTATAGAGTCTTACTGTCATGATCTGCCATTGTGAAGTCTCCCTCATACAGACCGTCACTGAAGGCCATACCCCACACTGAGATCAGGTCATTCAAGGCTGGCACGTTAGCACCCCCTGTGTCCGGCATCCACCATTGCCTGCAAATGTGTAATGGACCTTTTAAAATAGGCCTTTTTTTGATAAACAAAACATGTTTACCCTAATTTGGACACTTTACTAAGAGCCCCTTTTAAAAAAAATTTTGTCAGAGCCAATAATAGAGACCATACAATTTCAATCCTCCCAAAATGACATTAGTTTTGAATTAGGGCACTTAAAAGCACTAATGGGAAGCACACTTTAATATAAATTAGGACAAAAAAAGTAGATGGCAATTAAAAAATTAGAGAAACATTACTAAAATTAAAATGTCAGGTACAATCACAGTTAAAAGTAATTAGCAAGGCAGTCTTGACAAATTTTTGTCTACTGAAATGCTAACTTTCTGTGCAAGTGGTTTTTTTTTTTTTTGCCTTATATTGTGTTGTCCAAACAGTCTGAGAACAACTGAAATATGAGATTTATCTAAACAAAGAATTTCTAAAAGGTTTCATGATTAAGGTAATAAGTAAAAAATATAAAAGAAACATTTCATATGACCTACAAATGCATAACAACTATTTTTAATATTATAAATGTAATAAGGTTTTATAACTTTTTTTCTTTAAACGTAAAAAAGAAAAAACATTTTTACTAGTGGACCCCACTGAACATTTACCAAGAGATACATGCAGTAAGGTCTTCTTTTAAAGGTAGAAATAGTGACAAAAGATTACGGTGCACCTTAATGTTCTCAGTACCTGGTGTTCTCGTCATAGAACTTCACTTTTCTCATGACTGATGTGTTGTACCAGTCACTGAAGATGATAAGAGACAGGCCGTTATCTATGTCTCTCCTCAACTTGGTGATTTCCTCTGGAAAATACTCTTCTTCACTGTCTACCATCAGCAAGGTTCCTATAAACATATAGAAACAGATCACAGTTGATTTCCATCACGGCTTATTACCACAAAACTAATTCATCTTCAAGACAGAATCCTTTATACAGAAAACACTCCATTAGATGAATGCCTACCATACTGACTGGCATCAAAGCATGTGATTGGTGCACCCAAGACTTCAACAAAGTAGCCCATGCTGCGAAGGTGCTGATACATGTCTCTAAAGTTAGTGTGAATATGATCACCATTCTTCAAATAAGAGAAAAACAACGTCATATACACACTTATAAGAAAAAAACTGCAGTAGCCCCTCACTGAAGAACACAAGATCCAGGGGGCGTGTTTGGATCCACAACTAGGGGGTGGAGAAGGGTAGGTTTAGGGATCAGGGTGGAGACGGGTAGGTTTAGGGGTCAGGGGGTGGAGAAGGGTAGGTTTAGGGATCAGGGTGGAGACGGGTAGGTTTAGGGGTGGAGATGGGTGGGTTTAGGGATCAGGGGGTGGTGACGGGTAGGATTAGGGGTCAGGGGGTGTAGACAGGTGGGTTTAGGAATCAGGGGCTGGAGACGGGTAGGGTTTGGAGGTGGAGATGGGTGGGTTTAGGGATCAAGGGGTGGAGATGGGTAGGTTTAGGGATCAGGGGGTGGTGACGGGTAGGTTTAGGGGTCAGGGGGTGTAGACAGGTGGGTTTAGGAATCAGGGGCTGGAGACGGGTAGGGTTTGGGGGTGGAGATGGGTAGGTTTAGGGATCAGGGGGTGGTGACGGGTAGGTTTAGGGGTCAGGGGGTAGAGATGGGTGGGTTTAGGGATCAAGGGGTGGAGATGGACAGGTTTAGAGGTGGAGATGGGTGGGTTTAGGGATCGGGGGTGGAGATGGGTAGGTTTAGGGGTCAGGGGTGGAGACAGGTGGGTTTAGGAATCAGGGGGTGGAGACGGGTAGGGTTTGGAGGTGGAGATGGGTGGGTTTAGGGATTGAGGGGTAGAGATGGGTGGGTTTAGGGATCAGGGGGTGGAGATGGATAGGTTTAGAGGTGGAGATGGGTGGGTTTAGGGATCGGGGGTGAAGATAGGTGGGTTTAGGGATCGGGGTGGAGACGGATAGGTCTAGGTATATGTAAGTTGGGAGGAGTTGGATCTGGATCCAACCACGCCCACTGGATCTTGTGCTGTGCAGTGAGTACCATCTGTAAATCGGGGTAAAAAGGTTTCTAGAAACAAGATATTAAATGCTGCCTTATACAGATTCTTTTTCACAGTGCAATGTATTTTCTAACCACTGACTGAATGTGGATTATTTTGGGTGGTCGAGGCTCACCAGTCAAGAGGATCATTCTTCATGCGCAGGTTGTCTCGAGGGAAGTAGCCAGGTGGGTAGCGTAGGTTGTGGTACTGATCCCACAGAACCCTCTTACTACGCGGAGGAGTGGGGACAATCTTTACCTTCACTGGTAACTTCACTGTAGAGGTCATCTCACCACCTATTCCTGACTGGATAAAAACACACAAAAAACAGACCACAGCAGGTCATGATCTCTAATTACACTACAGCAAAATGAAAGCAGTTTGGACATTTTCTAAGAAGTCTGAAAGCCTTCTAAGAAACTCTTAGAAGTTTAATAAACCAATAAAGAAGTGTGATCATTAACCAATAAAATTAATTTATGACTTAAGCAGAAGAGCCCTTTCTATTATCACCTTACTAGAGATATCAGGGACAGTACAGTTACTCACATCATTCTCTGCTGGTGAGGCCACTGTAACCATGACATGACCCTGAGCAATGCCTTCCCACGATGCAGCTTTCTTGGCTACAGATATGGAAACAGCCAGGTATCCGGCCCAGGGCCAGAGTACAGGCGAGTAAGACACAGCCACGTCCACATAATCCCCATTCTGAGGAAGGTAGGGTTGCCAGATGGGCTGCGGATTTAAAACATAACTGAGCTTCTTCAAATGGACCATGGATAGTTGAAAATACATTTTAATGTATAAAAAAGAGATTACACTGAATTGCAGGGAGTCTATTTTTTATTGCCTACCTTGTCCACAATCCTTCCAGTCACACCCATGCCATTAAGAATAGTCACGTTGACAATCGTCGGCATGCCACCGTAGTAAATAGGCTGAGAGCAGTAGGGCCACATGTACGGGCACTCGGTCAGATCTATGTAGCTCGGACTCAGGCTAGAGAATAATAAAAAAACACCATTAGAAATTCATTAGAGGATGATGGCCCACACTGAGAGCCAGTGCAATATAATGAACCAGGTCAAATCTACTCTATAATCAGGCTGGGACATAATTAAATCTTAATGAGCCTGCAACAGAGATGCTGGCTACATTTTAAATGGACTTTTATAATTCAGCATACATGAATAAGATAATGAAATCACCCATACGCGACCAGAATGCTAGTCAAAGAGCAGAACACTATATTTGTGTTTATGAAAGAGACATGCCTGGCTTGTGGCTTGTAGCTGTTAAGGATCTGGTAGGCTCTGAGTAAATCGAGTTTGCCATGGCCCTGCTCAAACATGTTGACGCCTGGCAGCCTGCGTGCTGAGGCGATCAGGGCCTGCTTCATACTGGCCGGGTTCACCAACTCCCTGTTCAACACAGTGCTGGAAAGACAAAAGACAATAAACATGGTTCTGTTAAATGGACAGGGGTTGATGGGATATCATTTCAGTGCAACCGCAGGTTGAGGACCGGAAAACAGACTTGAAAGAAACACTGGCACATGGTGCCTCAGAGGCCATAAAGCAAAGAGGCAGATGGGGTCAAGTACCTATGAGAGACTAATACAAATGAGAGCAATATATATGAAAGAGATAGAAAGGAAGGGAACTGAAGGAGGTCAAATGAAAACCTTATAAAGTGTAAACACCAACAAATTAGGTTAGCCCATCACAGTCTGAGAGTACATCAAATATATAGCAAAAGCTAAGACAGTAAAAGAGAAACTATGCCATTCAATTCCCTGTGGAAAATAAGATTGATTCTGACAATTCATTTGTTTCTTGATTTTCTTTTCTTGCAGGATCAATTTAATTTATTTTTCTAGGACAAAGGAAAAAAATAAGGCTTTTACGCAGAAAACCATAAGTTTCGGGGATTAATTTATTTAGTTCTACTTCATATCAGTTGTGTGTGAGTGGTGTTTATAGCAATAAATGTACAAAGTACAGGTGTGCCCACTATCAATCACTATCAGCAAACACGGACCTAATAATATAACCCTGATCTGAAACACTGATCAAAGTGGATATAAAATGTCCACAAGTAAACAGTTCTTTTAAATCCTACTATTAAGTATATAGGCCTGAAACCAGACGTGCCTAATTTAGGTGTTACAATTAGTTTTTAGTTCTAATAAATGCTGCTCTTTTGGACTTATGAACCAGTTCTTTTTTCCCTATTATCTTAATATTTTCGTGAAAAGTGCTACTTTTTTCATAAGCACTAAATTAGAATGATTTCTGAAAGATCCTAAGAGTGGAGTAATGGCTGTGAATGTTTATGCAAAGCAGTATTTTTGTTCATCTGTCTCACCTGGCCAGTAGCGTGACAGCCCCGGCCACTACAGGTGATGCAACACTGGTGCCAGAGAGAGAACGACAGCCCTCCTTCAATCCTGAGCCACGCACACCAGAGCCATATGTCACAATGTCAGGCTTCACCCTGCCATAGCCACCTGGCAGCTCCTGATCCAGATAGCACAGAAAGTTAAACAATGATTAAACTGAGCTGACAAGACAGACTGACAGATATTGTGATGAGTGGGAAAGAGAGCAACACGTTACATTCAATACCTCAGTGGAGACAAAATTCAGCATTCATACATGGCCAGCACTTCTTTATAATGGCTACTGGGATGCTGATAAGTTTGACTATTTAATATATTTAGGTAAATATTGTTTTTTATTTCAGTGTATATATATAAATATATGATATATATATATTTATTTCTGGCGGGGGAGGCCAGGAATCTCCAGATTTGTGTAGCAGGAGGTGTCTGTCTGCCCTTTTTAGGTCAGATCAAAATGCACAGACCTCTTGAGGCAGCTGCACAGGAAAAACGCGGTAATGTGATGTCACCAAAAGACAGAACGCACCCATGTTGTCATGCCTCGGGATGAGAATCTGGCAATGTTGTCCTCAAAATCAATCCCTCCAACACCAATAACATCCATCTGATCTGCTGGATTGTTCAGAGTTCTGGAACACCAAAAAAATTCTATCAATATCAATAGATATGTTGGGTATATTGGCCAACTGGCTTTTATTGGCTTTTCTTACCCATAGAGTGGGCCATCATTGCCAATAGCAGATACCATAATCACCTTGTTGGCTGTGAGCTCCCAAACCTTGTTAAACACAGAAGAGTTAAGCTTTTATTAGAGCAATACATTTCAGAGAGCATAAACTTTGATGTACAGGCCAAAATACACAGCACCTTCATTAAAATTTGAGCGCTTGAGAGGTTTCTCATTTGTAGCTTGCTTTGGACAATAGCACCTGCTGAATGAATAGATGTCAGTTTAATTTGTCCATACCTTATCAACAAATGGATGGTCCATAAAGTCTGGTCCTCCTATACTGAGATTTAAGACGTCTATCTTCTTCAGGATGGCATAGTTAAAGGCATCTAAGAACCAAGAGGTGTAGGATACCTAAGAAGAAACAAAAAAATAAGAATCATATTCAAAAAAATGATAGCTGAGCCCAGTAATAGAACTGGGCAGTATATTTTAAAAAGTTTACATTTTTTGAAAGAAGTCTCTAATGCTCAGCAAGGCTGCATTTATTTGTTTAAAAATACAGTAAACAACAGTAAATTGTTGAATACTATTACAAATGTAAAAACTTTACTATTTTAATGCTTTAAAAAGTGATTATTCCTGCAGTGACAACGTAGAATTATCAGCAGCCGTTAATCTAGTCTTAAAAGGACAGTTTACCCAAAAATGAAAATTGTCACACATATCATTTTTTTCCTTTTGCTGAACAGGTAACATGATATTTTTAAGAATGTAATTGACCAAACAGCTCCCGGTCCCCAATGACTTCCACAGTATGAACAAAAATACTATAGAAGTTGATGGAGACCAGAAACTTTTTGCTTAAGACACATTCTTCAAAATATATTTTGTGTTCAGCAAAAAAAGAAAAAAAGAAATTCATACACGTTTGGGTAAAAAAACTTTAGGGTGAGTAGGCTAATGACAAATTTCATTTGGGTAAACTATCCCTTCCTTAAGAAATCAATCTAATGTGCTGATTTGGGGCTCCAGAAACATTTCTTATTATCAATGTATTTTCTGTGGAAACTGTGATACTTTTTTTTTTCTAAATGAATAGAAAGCCCAAAAGAATTGCATATTAATATTAATATTAAAAATGTATTTACTGTTATTTTAATATGTAAAAGAATTTTGGTAGTTGTACATGATCATGGATTTGAGTGTTGTGTGCTACCTGGTTATTAGTAAAAACCCTGAAGATATGAAGCTCAGAATCAGGAGCGAATCCCTGGCACTCTCTCATGCTGGCAATAACCCCAGCAACAAAGGTACCGTGACCCAACCCTGAAGAAAGAATGCGACACAGACAAAGATTAAAGAATAATTAATGCTTGTAATCTGAACGATTCATCTGGAGTTTAGCATCTAAATTCACTCAGAGCGCAATAATGATTTATTAAAGAGCAGGTCAGATAGGTTTTTGAAAAATATCTCTTTTGCAGTTTATAACGTAGCTATTCTTAAATGAAAACTATCTGCAAAGTTAATCAAAAAAGTGTATGATAAATAAAGATATTGTCTCTCAAAAGAGAGAGTCGACTCAGAGTTACCGTAACGAGTCGTCATATTTTCGAATCTTTTGCCTGTTACCGGTATACGTCAGTGGGTAACACAATTGAATAATCCCCGCTTGCCCACGAAATACGAACAGAGTCTGACCTGCCCACAAACACTTCCACTAGTTAGTGTGTTTACATCATGTTGAGAAGAAAAGGATACCACATAAATACAATTCCAGCCAAACCTTTTTGTTGTGTGCATGTCATTTTATCAAGGACTGTTTCTCTAATCTTGGCTTTTATGTTCGTTGGCTTCTAATATTCTTAATTTTGACTAACAACCTCTCCGAACCACAACCTGTAAGTAGTACAATTGATACGTTACGTTATTTTCAATTGAGTGCTCAAAATATCAGGTTTTTGTGCTAATATGTGATGTATACATAGTGCAGCTTTAGGTTTCCAGGTAAAGCACCATATTACCGTCTTACTGAAGTAGTTCTGATAATTCACTGTGAACCCACTATTTCCAAAGAATATGTCGATTATTGTAGACTGACGTTGTTCTAATTATTTCGTTTTAATAATAAAGAATGTAGTGTAGCACACAGACTTTATAATCATTGTGAAATTGCTGTTTATTGTGCTGCACCAGCAGTTACAGGGTTAATGCGGGAGAGATGAGTGATTTCGGCTGGTGCTCCTGTGATACAACACAACTGCATTCTTACAAAAATTAAATACATAACCACCAATTTCTCACAGTTTAGCTACAAAACATTAGACATATTTTGGTTTAAAAACTGTATTGTTTAATCAGTTAGTCACGTTAGCACCTCGGCTAACGTACCTTCCATTATTGTTTTAAGTATTCCCAGTTTAGCATCTAAACTTTAGCTGTGGGCACGATTCGCTTGCATGAGTGTTTTTGTATTTTATGTCATTATAAGAACAGATTGGCGCACTATATTATTGTTTTATGTAAAGGTGCTTTGGTAAAGGTCAATGGTAGCACTGGCTTGACTCCTCTTTAGCCGCGTTTCCACTGTCGGGCCTGGGTTTTTTTTGGCCCGACAAAAACCTTGGGCCAAAGCGGGCCAGCTGGGGCTAGAGGAGTGGTTATGAACAAAGGTGGAGTTTCCCAGAGTCTGGAGAGTGTCAGCATAGCGGATCATTTCATAAAGCTACATCTATAACACCAGCATTAAACACTTTTTAAAAATAAGCGGAGCTCAAAACTCACTTTCAGTCAGTAGCGAGTGTTTGAAATAACTTGATCCGATGTGGATTATAATCACCATACGAGGCAGAAATATTTATAAGCGATGCAAAAGAATGCGCGATCGGCATTATCGTTACCATAGTAAACATGATAAATGTGACCATTTGAAGAAATCAGACATCAGCTTCTTATTCTCTATCAAAATCGTGTATTTATTTAGTAACATTTTATCCGTCATAAGTCTCGTCTCGAGAGTTTAGCTCCGCGTATAGCCTACGTCATAGAAATATAACAATGTTTTTTTGTTCGGGAGCTTTTATAAAAATATAGAAATTATCATTCTTTCTAAATGTGATATATAGGCTACTGTGACTACAAATAGCCTAAACAGAAACAGACTCGACTGAATAGCAGGCTATGTTCATAATGCTTTATTTCTGTGTGACTAATTTTCAATCCTGATAAATGTATTCATGATCAATGTATCACTTATTATAGTAAAACATTGATGCTTTTGGATTTAAATCTTTAACAAAGCATGCAAACAAACGGCCGCTTTTATCATGTTCGTTTTGTGATCGCGCTAGTTCCCGTGACTTATTTCTGATAACTTCTCTTTGTTGGTAAAATTATGTGGTTGCATGACGTTATTCCTGAGAGGCGTGTAAAGGGCGGGTTTTAGTGAAGCGCAGCGGAGCTTCTGGCACGACAGAAGCGCTATTTTGGCCTGGTGCTACAGGTCCGGGGCTATTAGCCCCGCTCGGCCCGTTTAAAGCACTGGCCCGACAGTGGAAAATCATGAAATGACTCCTCTCTGTACCAATCACAACAGGCTTGGCCAGCTGACCAATCAGAGCAGAGTAGGCTTATGGAAGGGAGGGGTTTGCTCCGAAAATACCATATGACCTGCTCTTTAAATGTTTAAACCTGTTTCATGACATTGTTTTGTGTCTTACCATCATCCAGTGTTTTCTCATTGGTCCAGTTGGTTCTTTCTTTAACATTCTTAAAGTGAGGGTGCTTCTCACTCAGCCCAGTGTCAAATACTGCTACCTTCACCCCAGAGCCTGCAAACGAACACAAACAGTAACACAAGCTTCATCGCTAACCTGATCTCCAAAAGTAGTAGGAAAAAAATTAATTACAACAGCCCATTCTTTAACACATACCAGTGTGTCCCATCTGCCAGAGTACATCTGCTTGCAGTATCTGGGCGACATGTCTGGGGATGGCCCGCAAGAGACGGCGACTGGAGTGTCTTCCAGTAGCATGCCAGAATCCAGAGCCCAGGGAAAGACTGGTTCTCCGGAGCGGCCTTGATGACTGCCACGACTGCCACTTCTGCACCCAGCGTGTGTCATTGCATGGTGACGCCCCATCAGTGCCCGCTAAAAGAGCAAAGGAATGAGAATTAGACTTCACCCAATTTGATCATTTTATTTGTGCCATTGATATAGTGTTATAAACAGTATAAAAGAACCTCTACTGACTGACACACTTCTGCCATCCCCATTAATATACCATAACACTAGCTAGTTAACATGGCAACATATTTAAATTAACTGAATTCAACAACACTAGGCCCAAGTGTGACAATACTGTAAACCTAGTAAAAAAAACAGATATTGTGATGAGTGGGAAAGAGAGCAACACGTTACATTCAATACCTCATTGAATACCAACCTAACCACACACTATCAACTGAATATTTACACATTTTTTCAAACAGAGCAGAGTCATGATAACAGTGATCAAACCTTTATACAGCTTTCATGCCTGTGTTCTCATGAATATTTACACATTTTTTCAAACAGAGCAGAGTCATGATAACAGTGATCAAACCTTTATACAGACACTTTTACATAGAAGAGTTGAGGTGAAGAGTAAAAAACCCACTCATAAAGTGCGGGTGCAGCATTTGGAAAGAAATCGTAGGCGTTTAAGCAGGCCAAACACTTTGACCAACTCTGACATGTCAGTCTTCCTCTCTGGCTGATTACTGCTCATTAATTCCCCCTAAAGCTATACAGATGAGGCTAGTGCATATACTGTAATTATATTACATTTCAATCCCCCACTCATGCTCTTGTAGAGCTGACCCCGACATCATTTAAATGATAATTACTTGCATATATGCTCTCAAACTGTGACCAGGGGTTATTCTTAGAGGCACTTTGGTTTCAGTAATAAGAACAAAAATACATCATTAGCTGCTATTAGTTGGGTCTCTTTCTCTAAGCTGTGCTATGTATAGACATGGTTGAAGAGTGAGAGACACTAGCGTGTGTGGGAGCCAGACTGATAAGCAGCTCCTTGAGAATTATTCCAGAGTGGTGCTGTCTGCAAAAATACATTTTAGCTATATTGTGAGAATGTGAATTGCAATCAAACTGAGCACCACATAATAATGAATCTGAAACTTTATTGGGTTCTCCTCCATGAGCACAACCAGTGATGTCCAATTCAAGAATGGACTTACTAAATATGGCTCTTTTCAATGAATCAAAAGAACCAACTGGAGAATCAGACAGCACTGAACACAAAATTCATTGACTCCATCAATCAGACAACTACACAAAATCTTGCAGTAAACATCAGAAAAGCATTATACAGAAGCCGCGTAGCTTGTTTAGGATGCTGGTAAAGGAAAACATGAATAAAGAGAAAGTCATTCTCTTATTATACCAATCACTCTCCCAGAGACTCAACACCGAGAGCAGATTTGCATATAGGTGCAATTTCTTTTTTTATTCTAGTGGTGGGAAAATCAGTGTGCAAAGACAGGACATTCTTTCACCTCAAACACGTCTGAAAGCCATTTCCTTCACCCCATGCAGTAAATAAACACTTCCTATTTGGTTCACCCCCGCTGATGACTTTCCTCCCTACAGTCACCCCAAAGAGAGCCGGGGAGGAACAAATTGCATGTAACCTGTGTGACCTGTGCACAGCACTGCAGGGTTTGATTTATAAATATAATGCTATGTACTAAGAATAGTATGTTTTAATAATAATAATAATGAACTTTATTTTATATAGTGCCTTTAAAAGTAACATCTCAAAGCGCTTTACATAAAAAAAATATGAAATTAAAAAATACACATAACATTGCAGGCAGTAAAAAACTAATCAAACAATAAAATAAAAAGCCAATATAATAACAAACGAAGTAAATCACATGAATCACATAAAAAGGGACGATTTAAAAACACTAAGGGATTCTACATTCCTAATCTCAGAGGGCAGGGAATTCCACAATTTAGGAGCCAAAGAAGAAAAAGCCCGATCACCAATAGTTTTTAACCGTGTTGTTTGGACAGTTAAAAGACCAGCTTCAGAAGAGTGTAGAGTAGGAGTGTAGGGGGTTAAAAGCTCACACAAATATTGAGGGGCCAAATTATTCAAGGCCTTATAAGCGAGCATGAGAATTTAAAAATCAATACGAAAACTAACAGGAAGCCAGTGCAATTTTTCAAGGATAGGTGTGCTCCCTTGCACTGGTCCTAGTCAAAATTCTAGCAGCTGAATTTTGTACCAACTGTAATTTACTTAGCGTAGCTTTGGAAACTCCAGCCAGCAAAGCATTACAATAATCAATACGTGAAAAAACAAAAGTGTTGCTTAACTTTTCAGCCACCGAGAAAGTCAACATGGGATGTAATTTGGCAATGTTTCTGAGTTGAAAAAATGATGCTTTGACTGTGTTACGAACATGATGATCAAATGTTAAATTGGCGTCAAATATCCCCACCAGATTTTTTAGTTTAGTTTGGAATTGTAAAGCAGAGCCATCCATACTTAAGGTTATGGACTCTGCTTTACGCAACTGATGAGGTGAACCAATAAGCAATACTTCAGTCTTGTCACTGTTTAGACAGAGAAAATTTTCAGACATCCATTTTTTAATTTCCGTAAAACATTGAGAAAGAAGAGACACAGGCATATTGACATCAGGTTTTGAATGCATGTAGATCTGAGTGTCATCAGCATAAAAGTGAAAGTTAAGACCAAATGTTCTTAAAAGTTGGCCAATTGGAAAAATGTAAATACTAAAAAGTAAAGGGCCCAAAACTGATCCCTGGGGAACACCAGAGTGCACCACACCGACCTCAGACTTGCAATCCCCCATCACAACAAAGTGCTTGCGATCAGAGAGGTAGGACTTAAACCACTTTAATGCAGAATCAGAAACTCCAAAGATGGTCTCTAAACAAATGATTAAAATAGAGTGATCTATAGTTTCAAAAGCGGCACTAAGATCAAGAAGAATCAGTATAGATAGACTGCCAGAATCAGAAGCCATTAACAAGTCATTAGTGACCTTAACTAACGTTGTTTCAGTGCTGTTGAGTTTAGGGAATCCAGACTGAAGTGGCACAAAAAGATCATTAGAGGAAAGATGAGAAAGCAATTGAGAAGCCACTGTTTGTCCTAAAATTTTGGCGAGGAATGGAAGATTAGAGATGGGACGAAAACTATTCAGATTATCAAAGTCCACGTTGTTAGTTTTTGGTACAGGGGTGACAGCAGCAATTTTAAGTGCTGCTGACACAACACCACTGCACAGAGAGCCATTGATAATTCTCAAAACAACAGGACAAAGGGAATCAAAACATGATTTAAACAGACAAGATGGAATCAGATCAATTCTGGAAGTTGAGGCTTTCAGTTTTGAAACCATATTACATAGAGACTGGGAGTCATGAATAGCAAAGTTAGAGAGAGAGATACCAGAAAATGCATCAATATTTAAGGAGGAGGCAGCAGAAGTATGAGTGGTAACAATGTGGTTACGTATATTATCAATTTTGGTGCTAAAAAACTCCAAAAACATATTACAAAGGTGAGTTGAAGCAGGAACATTAGAGAGGCTGTGATTTTTAAGGAGCTTGTTGATTGAGTGAAACAGTTGTTTAGGGTTTTTCTGATGGCTGACAATTATCCGAGAAAAATAAACAGATCTAGCTGACATAATTTCACCCTTATATTCAAGTAAGCTGTCTTTCCAGGCCTGGTGATGAGTTAAATCTGATATGCGCCATCTACGCTCCATTTTACCACACAAAGCCTTCATAGCACGCAGATCATCATTGTACCATGAAGCGGAGTGTGCAAAAGAAACAGATCGAGATTTCAAGGGAGCCAGCGTCTCCAGAACAGAATTCAACACAGAAACGTTATCATCCAGATCATCAGATAGAGAATCACAACTTTAAAAAAAAGTGTCAATAAAACCTGAAAAATCAGTGGGCTCAATAGATCTCCACTTGTGATAATTAATGATGCGAGAAGCGGTAGTGTTCATGTGCTGGAAACATGTTAGAAAAAAGACAGCACGGTGATCAGACAGACCTAAATCAGAGGTTGACAACTGAGACACAAATGAACCATTTGAAATCACAAGGTCTAAAGTGTGGCCTTGGTCATGTGTAGGACAGTCCACGAGTTGGTTTAATTCAAAGCACTCCAATATGGACAAAAAGTCTTTTGTTATTTTGGTGTGTTTTATATCCATATGGATGTTGAAATCCCCCAGGAGAAGAATTCTTTCAAATCTGAGGCAGAGAAAAGACAACATATCTGATACTTCAGATAAAAAGTCTTTAATTGTCTTAGGAGGCCTGTAGACTGTAGCCACTGCAGTAGAGAGGAGCGCAGAAACACTCAAAACAAAACATTTGAATGAGTCAGATTTGGGGACAGCCACGGGACACATGTTGAACTGTTGATTGTGCAACACAATGATACCCCCACTTCTACCAGAAGAATGCGGGAGATCAAATAATCCATAGCCAGCAGGAGTCAGTTCATTAAAAAGAAGACCAGATTCTTTGTGCCATGTTCCTGTTAAACAGACAAGGTCCAGCTTTTGTTCTAAAATAATGTCAGATGAAATAACAGCTTTGTTGTTGACAGAGCGAGCTTTAAACAGTGTTGATTTCAGCAGACAGTGGGGAGCAGATGAATCCGATGCAACCTCCACATGCTTGAGTGCTGATAAGTTATTAAAATCAACCCCTGTAGGTCTAAACAGCAGTCTATGGGGTTTGCGCAGAAATGTCGGATAAGCGACAGGTTTAGATGTTGAACATAAAAAACTACGCCTTGAAGAGCGATGTATGTAACGCTTAGGTCGCAGTATTCCAACATGACTGCAGAGAGCACGTTTGTCATTCGCCATGTCTAAATGTCCATTCAGGTTCAACAACTGGCAAGCAGTGTACATGAGAGCCATTTGGGGAGGGTGCACACCAACAGCAGCCTCACAGTGGTGTTAGCAATGTACGTCCTGGGCCAGGCAACAGAAGAGTAAATTCCAGTAAACAGTACTCAGAGATAAAAGCAGTAATCCAGCATGCAAAGCATGATTCCACATCACAGTAGAATAAAAAGACATAGTCTTCACTGGCTCATAGCCAAAGAAACTACTTAAAATAAACGGGAGAGAGGAGCGGCAGCCAAACGCGCCAGCGTGCCCTTTCAACCGGAAGTCTTTAGTACATTACAGTAAGGCATAGTACAGTATTATAACAGTATTATGCTCATGATCTCAATGCTCAAGTGTTATGAGAGTAAAGTACTACTTACAGTCAGTCAGTTTGAGGCTGCGGAGGACCATGCGCTGGGGCGTCACTCGTTTGATGTAGGGGTGGTCCTGCAGGATGAGCAGGCTACTGCGGGTGTCCTGCCGGATCTCCACCACTTCAAAGTCACTGGGGTAATCGCTGGCAGGATTGTCCCGCCGTACGATGCGCCAGTTCACCGCATCCACATCTCGCAGGGCAGTGCTGATGAAATCGCTGCGTGCTTTGGCTGTGAAGTACCCATTAAATGCAACAATGTACTCTAGAAAAGTCAAAGAGAGAGAACAGAAGATATTGCAAAATCTCACAGGACAACTGCACTTCTATTTACTGAGTAATGCAACTTCAGCAAGGCTTAGTATTCACTTGGGCATTGGGCCCAAACAGAGACAGAGCGAGATGTCCAGTCATCATTCAAATCGATTCAATCTTGCATCAACAACCACAATAGAGTCTTTAACAGAAATAACGTTGGTGGAGTGAAATTGTAGGACAGGGTGGGTACTATCAGTATGCCTTGAAATATGGCCGTCCTCCAGAGGGTTTGACGTAAATTATAACAAAGCCAACAGTACATGGGGAATGCAAAGCAATGCAATGCAATACAGACTACATTAAGAGTTTAATGGCATAAAATGAAAATTCGGCATAAAATTATTTTTCTAAAATGCATGTGAACAATTCATTCATGCACATTTTTCAAATGACCATAATTCTTAACCAAAACGTCATATCAAATATACTTTCTACATCTATTGCTGTTGACATTTAAAGCTGCATGTCCAATCATTTAAGCGCATTTATCTATAATTAGGTAGAAGCTAATTCTAGTAGACAGATATCGACATGAATGGGAAGCATGCAATCATCCTCGATCCATGAACAAATCTCTGCGAAGCAAAAGAAAATACAACCCAGACTCAAGCCAACTGAACTGGATTTGCGTGGTACCTTTATGGCTATAGAGCATAGAACTATAAAAAAAATATATATATTTTTTAATGATGAACCACTTAATGTCTTTCTCCTGAAGGAAACCAGAAATGGAGTCAGATTAGCAAATGTTCTTTGTTCAAAAAAAACTGAATTTACATGAAACTTAATGCTGAACAAATAAAACTGGAACTATTGCTACATAAAATTTCCTTGCCACAATTCATAGCTTAGGGTGAGGGAAGTGGGAATGAATTAAACATTAAATGATGGCACAAAGGCCGCATTTATAGAGCAGCAATCAGGCCACTATAAATAACATGTTACGTTCTGGTCTTGTATACCCCACATCCACACCACACCCAAACTAGTGAAATGTGCGCCCTTTGAAAACAACGCTGGACTCTGATTAAGTCTTAGGAATGTATTGCCAACAGTCTGGCCCAGCCGCCAGCAAACACGCACAAACACAGATCAGAGGGCACAATCCAGCCAATGAATGGACAGAGCTGCAGCACAGTGGATTACATTTCACTAGCGCTGTTTGACTTAAAACGCTCACGTTTAGTCCTGCCCTAAATTACAACGGGAAGGGCAACAGCTGCTTTAAATCCTCAATAAACTCCATAAACAGCTATCAGCTATCCACAACTCCATTGATAGCGGATTTCCAGTGTAATAAAATGTCATTATCAACACTAAAAAGTAAATTACAGCACTAAATGACATGCTAAATGTACACAATGTCTGAACATGTTGTAGTCAACGAGGAATTGTTCTCCTGACGGTCAAAACACAAACCTTGAATAACTGGCTAAGTATAAGCCCAATTAATCATACTTTTGTTACAAACACAGTGAGACAACATTATTAATTTACAACAATGACATTACTTACCATGCTTGACCACTTTGGTAGAAAAGTCCAGTTTCAGTGTGAGCTGCGAGCAGTTTGGGCTTAAGAATGCATCAGCATTTAGAGGAGAAGGAAAGGGTGTTGAGAACGGTCCACTGTCTTCCTCTGTGCCCACCACAGGCAATCGACCCCCTAAAAAGGCCACAAGCAAGCACAGCCATACAATCATGGTCCCTGCAGTCCGTTTCTGGTCATTGCCCATTTAAAGATACATGTGTCCTCAAAGCTAACAAACGTGAATGGGCATTTGCAGTTTTGAAATGGTTTAAGTCCAGAATGCAGAGAAGCCTGAATAACACATGGCTCAAGTTTTCATTTCTTTCGCCGTTTTCTCTCATTGTGTGTTTGTGGTCCAGTGGAGGTGATCAGTGTGGCAGCCTGAGGAGGAGGAGGGGGGCCATCTTCACAAAGAGTAAAACAGTCTACTGGAGATCAGGAGGGGTGTTCATCTGGTAACGGTTTTCCTCACAGTGACCAAATGGTTTTATGCTTTCTGCAGACAGAGAAAAGACAACAATAGTTTTGTTTAGCTAGTTTCTGGAAAAACAGTCAACTGATACTTTTACTTAGCGAGGAGGATGCATTAAATTTATCAACAGTAACAGTAAAGACATTAATCCTGTTTTTAAAACTTTCGACTCAAAGAATCATGAATGTCTCACAGTTTCATAAAAATAAACAGAATAAATGTCTTCAACATTGATAATAAGAAATGAGCAGCAAATCAACATATTAAACTGATTTCTGGAGAATCATGTGACTGCTAAAAATTCAGCTTTGCTACAGGAATAAATTACATTCTAAAAAATATTCAAAGAGAAAACAGTTACTTTAAATTGTAACCGTATGGTTGATCAAATAAATCCAATGTTGGTGAACATAATAGACTTTCAAATACATGAAAATACCTTATTTTTGAACAACAGTCCAGACATTCAAAAGGACAATGACTATTTATTGGGCTAAATATTTGACGCTTATTGTGGGACTTTTTGTATAGAGGTTTATATCTTCCACTGAAGCTCAAGATGCTTTTTAGCTCATCTCAAACTATGCTGGAGAACATGATCATCAGGTTTTACGCAAACTTGTGGGGTTCATGCAGGTCAAGCACTGCCATCATTAAGGACATCTAGAATGGTGCTTATAATCCACCACATAATATCGTGAGAGACATTTTTATCAAAGCAAGGTCCCCCACCCACAGGCACACATCCAGAGGCTTAATTCACCACTAACCCTGGGATGTGAACGCCTGTCCTGCAAAAGGTGGGCTTAACTCGGATGGGCTGAGCTGTTATGCAACTCAGTTTTACATCCGTAAGACCTAAGCCCTAACATGCACACCATGCGGTTCTTTACTACAGACAAGACCATCCTTGCTGGTCACAGATACACGCAGAATGGGTGCAAGGCTGTAAAATGATTGTAAAGACACAAATACTGACTTGTGTCAACAAGACAAGAAAAAAAAAATGCTTTTGAAGTTGCCATGAAACAGAAGTTGTGATATTCCTTCCGTGTATATCATAGTGAATTTCTAGCAAGAAGAGGGAAAAAAGGAGGCAAAGACTTCTTTTTTTTTTTAATTAATTGAATCGTTGTCGTTTGATATTGGTACAGTCTCATGTGAGTGACAGGTTGTCCCGACAGACTTCCCTCTGATGATGTATGCAAGACTTCTCCATCATTTAGTTCATTTAAACACCGTTCCTGCAACTTCCACATCCAAGACGCTCAGAAATGTGTAAATGGTTCATACAAAGAAAAAGCGGTTCTCACTGCATCCATTTCATCGCAACTTTAAAGGTGGCCAAAATAAAGAGAATGTGATCTTCACAAAATCTGTTTACTTTGATTCTGTTTGTGGATAAACACAGTCTAGGATGATAGTGTTACAGGCTTAAGTAGTAATTCACCCCAAATACCCAGTTTGACTTATTTTCTTTTGTAGATTTAGGCAGAATGAAGCTGTTATTCTCTGTGACATCTTCTTTCGGTGAGTAAATGACAATTTTCATTTGGGGTGAATCATCCCCTCAGAAATTTTTTTTTTTTTTAAATCTAAAGCCACTAGACTTTTATCGAGCAAAAAAAAAAAAAAAAAAAAAAAAAAAAAAAAAAAACACCAGTCGCTTATTTCAGACAAAGGGCTAAATATTTTCAGCTAAAGTAGTAGGAAAAAAAGACCTGAAAAAGGCATTATTTTCTTAGCCAAAAGCACTAGTCTTTTAACAACATACAGAAACAATTTCATAACTAAATAGTAGCTTAAGTGATAATCTTCTTCTGATAATGTCCTTTTATTTAAAAAAATAAATAAATAAAAAAATCAGCACTTGGAACAAAGCCTTCACATCGACACTAACAGTATTGTGTATTGGATGCAATGTTCAAGGTGGAAGTGGACTTTGAGGTCGGTGTATAGATGGACTGTTTCGGTACTGTTCACAAAGCTTTGTCTGATGGACAGATCTGAAATTATTGAACATCTTACTTTTAACAATACATTGCACACAAGCTAATGACAACAGCACTAACGCTGGCAGTCTTGTTAGCTAAACCATCAACCAAACCATCAAGTTACGCTGCGCAAAGCAGTTTGCCAGTATTTCTCATTATTTACGATCCTCTAAATCTAAAAAAAAAGCTTCAAGTTTTTTTGTTTATTTTTCGCTAGAACAGACAAACATGTGGTCTCGTTACCTTCCTGCTACAAGCTAACAGCTAGCTGAGCAAAGCATTACCATAAGAGTTCCCACACACAACCAACAAGCCCATATTATACTTACAATGTACAGAATGTACAATGATGGTGCAGGAAATGATTAATTCCCGGAATATGTCGTCTAAAATATATTGTATCTTGGCTTTAGTCGGATTAGAACTATACACAAGCTAATGGCGTAAGCTGTAAGACTGTAACGTGAGAAAACTGGTATTAAACAAAACAAGAAGTAGCCAATTATCAAGCGCTACGTCACGTCTCGACGCGGAAGGGATAGGCGTTCAGCCAATAGAAAACGTTTATAACTTTATGCTTCTATTCGATTGGTTATTGCGATAACATAATAATAATGTGCTTTAGAAGCAAGCATGTTAAAGGTGCATGCAGTGATTTACCCTCACTGGAATTTTTTTAACGAGTTGAACAGTAAAAAAGTGTACTAAAATCATATATGTCATAGCCCGATAAGTAACCTAATAAAGCTGTTTTATTTTACATGGAGTGGGTCGCATTATAGGTGCCCACAGGTTCAGATTGCATGACAAGCGGCATACAGTATAGTAATAATTTGCTGCCAGTTCTTGAGCTGGTTTAGGATGATTTCACTGGTCTAATCTGGTGTTCATCAGGTCCAGTTGTTAGGTTCATTGTTGTCCCAGCTTGGCCAGACTTAAGTTACACTACTTTATTTGGTCATCCAGTCTGGCTTTGCTGGCAGTGAAACAATAGTCTATATATTTAGTTGTACATTTGTTGTCAAGACCCTCTAATATGATCAAAATCTTATTCATAACCATCCGTTTATTATTAATACACACACTCATCAGAGGTAGCAGCTGAAGCAATGTAAATCCAGCTACATTTTTACACGTATACATAAATACTTTTTGATTTTATGGATCAGTTTTGAATGCTTCCAGATTATAACTTGAATTCCTTTTAAATGTATAAGAATACAATAAACACTACATTTGACATAAATACTATATTATAGATCAGTGGTATTGTAACATTTTATGAGCAGATGAAAGTAATAAATAATACAAATTATTTCAAAAATCCATTTTCAAGTTTCAGTAACTGCCTAAAGACCCACTCACTACAAAGACAATAACTATAACAGTCACGATACAGAGGAAACAGATAAAGTGTTTTAATAACTCAGATTTTCTGGCCTGCAATGGACATTAAGAAAATTTGATAATGTCCTTTTATCTGCACTTATGTTTCATGTACTTTACAGTAGCATGATGCGTAAACTTCAGAATGTATAAAGATTAAACTGAAAAGCATTATTATTAGTTTTGTTCTTGGTATCAAACATGAAAGATATGCGTGACATGCAATGAAAAAGTATTTCAGTCTTGGAATGTGGTTATGCACATTTTTTTTGACCACAGTAATAGAAATTGTAGACATAATAGACATAATGCAATCCCTTTTTGCAAACTGCAAGATTATTTGCTAATGTTTGCTATGAATATTTAAGCATTTGTATCATTATTTAAACAGACAAAAATTTTACATTTTGATGTTTTTATTTAATATCTTTAAATTACTTTCTCCAGAAATGTTAATTTTTTTTTTAAAATCAGTCATTAAAATATATTGCCACTTTACAATGAGTACAGGAATAAATAACAGTCAATGCAATGAGGTAATTTAACAGTTTTATGATTCAGATTGAGAGAATAAATCATTTTAAACTCCCTTACAGGGCATCTTAATACTCTTCTCTTACATCACCAGATTAGTGCCAAGCAGAGGTTTTAATACCATCATTAAATCCATCCTGTGTTAATCAAACATTTCTAACTCTGCCTGCTTGGTGAGCCATGCATGCATGCATGAGTCTTCATTCTCAGTGTGACAGCAGCCTCACTCCCGTCGAGCCCCTCGTCCTCCAATGGCAGTGACATGACAAACTTCTACATCGGCCCCAAGCTTATGCAGCTCATCCAGCCAGATCTGTTGCTTCTGGGACAGACGGTCATTAGGACCCTTCACTTCCACCAGCTAGAAGAACAAAACTCAAATGAGCAACGATTTAAAGGCCGCCACTTTATAGATCCAATATTTCCATTGCTTCTTAACATGATAATCTTATTAAAGTAGTAAAATAAGTCACATAGTCAAAAGTTGAATAGATTCCTAACCAGCAAGCTACATCTCTGACTCACCTTGTACTTCTTGTTGGACGTGCTCCAGACTACTAGATCTGGAAGTCCTCCTCTACAATGCCTGTAGTCCTTTGCCATTCTAAGGACCACACCGCTCAGGAAGTGTCCACCCAGACATGCCACTAGACTCTAAAACCAGACAAAGAAAGCAAAGCAATTACACTGTGCTTGTGTATGGTTGTGAATATAATCTGGCATACACAGTAAAGTCAATTATATATTTCTAATAATACAAATACTATTAGTAATAATGACACATATAATTGTTAAATTCTAAAATACGCCGATGATGGAAAAAAATTCATCAATTTGTGTTTTAACTAATGATGTTAAAGACACTTTGAGGAGGAGACGGACCACTAGTAGAAAAAAATGAATGAAAGAAATCGCAATCCTCTAAGTGGTGGCACTAAGAAAAAAGCTGGTTGCCTTTTAAATAGATGCATTGTCTGTTTTTTACTCTAAAATACAGATGAACATTAGCTGGACCAGCTTTAAAAAAAAAAAAAATTTGTTTAAGTTGAGCTGAAGAAACAACATCTACGATAACGATACTATAGTTGTCCGATTTAACTGCTATTTTGGAATATGTTACTGTAAAGTTATCTTTGCAAATAGTTACCCCATTCAAGTAGACTAGAGCTATTACCAGGATGGCCACCATGTGAACGGACATGCCATGTATATAGTCTCTGTGATAACCTGTGCCTGCTGAAGAGAGGAGAAGCGCTCCCAGTTTATCAGCACACACACTCTCCCCTCCTGTGCGTTCCACACATCAGCGAGCAGCTCCTGCAGCGTCTCGGCAGACGCCTCGCGCAACATCTCAGCACGCGCCTCGATGGTTTCCCGCCGGTTACCGTAGAAACAATCAGTGTGCAAATCCAGAGGACAAGTCTGGGAAAGGGCATGCAGTCAGTGATCACTGATCTGTTGGGGTGGTATGCCCTGACAATAAAGTGCAACCCTAAACATGTGAAGCGCACAGCATTTATTTCTTAATTATTGTGTACCTGGTAGGGGTTTCGGAAAACATCAGGAACCCCGTCGATAAAGATGATGTCCCACATGAGGAGTCCAAAAAGGGTGGAAAATGTAGAGCCTTCTCCATGAATACCTAAAAGAGGATTTCAGAAACATAAATTGAAAGCATAAAAGGCACAGCAGGATGGATGTGCTTGTGTATGATGTTATGAAGAAATGTAGAATATGGTTTTGAAGCTATTTATTTTATGGAACACAAAATAGTGAATCTTGAATGATGTACTTGTTGTTTATTTCCATGCAAATCACAATGAATGAGGACTGGAGCTTTCAAGTTCTTCAGGAATTTAAATGCACCACAAAAGTGATCTATAGGATTCATCTGCTATATAAGTTTTCTGAAGTCATATAATAGCTTTGGAACAGAGAAACAGCCCAAAATTTAAATTGTTTTCACTGAAAATCTGTACATGACTTAAGTAGCAATGTCAGATTTGTCCAAAAACATTCGCTTGATTCGGATCTTTTCAATGAATCACTTGATCTGGTCCACAAACCAGTCTGAACGATTCAGACATCTGTAAATCTCTGTAAATATGCATGCACTAAGGAGAGCTACAGTAGACTAACAGGGAACATGTGAGCTACAAATGAGCTACATTCTTCAAAATTTCAAAATTTTGTGTTCCACAGAAAAAAAATTGCCATTATAAGGTTTAATTCATTGAGTGAACGATTCCTCAATTTCCTCAAAAACGATTCCTTTATATAATGGTGCACAAACAATGTGATGCCAGACCTTGATCAAAACCAAGAGTTCTGTAGTGTTCCAGAGCCAGTTCCTCAACAGAACACATGACCATAGTCCCTCGTCCCTCTGTGGAGCCTCCATCCTCATTGGCCGCTCTGAGGAACACTGATTTCCCCATACCACCCTCATGAGGAAAGAGCTGGCCTCGAATTGTCACCTGTTAAAACACTCCTGTTAAAATAATATGCATAGAATAACACTGTTTTACAATGTTCTCCACGTCGAACTGAGCACTCACATGAGTGACATCCTGTACGTGCACAGTGGGCAGATCTCGGAGCAGCAGACGGTACTTCTTCAAGCTAGCAGATTCCTTCATCCGACAAGCTCGCTGGTGAAGTGACAATTTGTGGCCTGTTCGGACCAGAGGGTCATTCAGTCCATCCCGGATAGCACAGATGGCCTTGATACAAAAGGTGTCAAAATCAATCAATCCTTTGAAAGAATGCTTGTGTATCCCACACAAAAGTAACATTTAATCAACTTAATCAATCAGTACCTGCTCGTGTTTTTTAAGATGTTGCTGGAGATTAAGAGCAAGTCTGTCCCACCAGCGCCCCCTACTGTCCACACAATACACTGACTGGGACAGAAGAATCCTGAGCTCCTCCACAGCGTCCTGCATTGCAGAAATGAAAAGATAAGTAATTAAACAAACTCACTATATAGGATAATATCACCCACCTCATAGCGGCGAAGTCTTTGTAAAATCTCAACTCCTCGAGACAGTATCCGAGTGTAGGTCCAGCCCACAGTGAAACACCGCAGAAAAACAGGCAGTTGTTCTTGATGACTGCACACATATTAAGACTCAATCCATCTTATAACAGCAAAAAAATAAATGAAAGATACATTTTCTTTTTCAAACCTTAGGTCACAGGAGTCTTTCATCTCCTGCCAGGTGGCCTTTGCTGTAGCATAGAGGACATGGGCGTCCTCCCAGCTGCCTGTCTGCATTGCAGCAATCACTTCCTGCAGAGCACGCATCGCTGTTTCATACCTGTACAGAATCGAACGTTTTAGACTAATAAAAGAGACAATAATGCATCTAGAACATAATAACAAGTATTGCCAACTTCAAATGTATGTTTTAGGGGCAAATCTCACAAAACCTGTCAAGAATATATACAGGTCATATTTCAGCCCAAAATCAAAATAAAGAAATAAAAGTAGACACTTTAAAATCTAGTTACTATGTTTATGTAAAATTACGTTTAATTTAGTTTATTATTAAAATATTTACATATCATGGTAGTATTTGTTCTACTTCCTAGAATTTTCCTCGTTCAGTTTTTAAATAAATACCTGTAATACAGAATTTGTTTATTTTTAATTACTCTACATAATTGTCATGAAAATAATATCACAATGCAAACAATCATAATAGTCCTAAAATAGACAAATAGGATAATTTTTTTTAAATTATTTTTCTTTTCTTCTATTTTTGAAGTGAAATGTGTTCTGAATGTTAAATGTTTTTTAAGATGTTTTTGTTTATCTATACACCATTTGTCACTCGAGCAAAGTATGAGCTGACCTGATGAGGTCATCCCGGTCCTCAAACAGTCTGGTTGAGCGATTAACTGTGTACTCTGGGAAAGCTAGGCGGCCAGAATTGACAAGCAGAATGGTGTAGAGCTGCCCCTGACCTCCAGCGGCCATCTCCTCCTCCTCCAGAGTGTCTGTGAGGGAGAAGAGGAGCAGGACGCGGGAGAACACGGCACGTGACCTGCGGCACAGACGCACACAGGAACCCGCAGCCTGCTTGGCCCTGAAAAAGACAAGCTTGTGTGTATAATTCTCTTACATTACTCATAACAGGACTTTTTAAATATCTCTTATGGCACCATTTATTGGATCAACATTAATCAACATTAATAACATTTCAATTTAAATATATTTTTAAAAATGTAATTTATTCCCATGGTGGCAAATTTGAATTTTCAGCAGCTACTACTCCAATCTTCAGGGCCACGATCCTTCAGAAATCATTCTAATAGTCTAACAGTTTTGGTGTTCAAGAAACGTTTCTTATTATTATCAATATTGAAAACAGATTTTTGTTTGGAAATCGTGATCACTTTTCGTTTTTCCACATTATTTGAAGAACACAAAGTTCAAAAGAAAAAAAAGTTCATTTGAAATTTAAAATCTTTTATAATCTTTACTATCACTTTTGATCAATTTGCATCCTTGCTGGATAAAAGTATCAATTTCTATAAAAAAAAAATATTTTTATTGACCTCTAACATTTAAATGGTACTGTATATGTCAGTGTCACCTAGTCAAATTTTACATCTATGACGTTAAAAGCTTCTGTTGTTCCTCTAGCAAACATGCAAACGTCACTCTCCTGGGGTATATATGCACTGATCATGTACTGTACTGTACATCTCACCTCTTGAGAATGACTGCAGCCGTGTTGTTTTGACAGACAAAGAGCGATCGCTGTTTCCCCAGCTGGAGTAGCCCCTCCACCAACTGCTGTTTCTGAGTCCCGTTGCCTCCACGGCCAAGGTGAAAGGTTTTGGCCAGGTTTCTGAGCTCCGGTGCAGGCAGCAAATCCAAAACTTCTTGGATGTCATGAAGCTCGGATTCTGTCACAGGGAAGAAATCACAAGCTGTAGGTAAATGTTGCCTGATACTTAACTACAGCTTATGGTTTTTAAACTGTGGACATTTTGGTTTGACAAACCTCATCACGAACCTGTTTGTAAGAAGCCACATGCAACCAGCTCTTGAATGACAGGTCTGAGGTCTGAGCTGATCTCTGTGTATTCCAACTTCCTGACCTGAAGCCATTTCAGCTTTCTTTGAAACAGACGGACATAAAGCATCTGACCAGGTACTACAGGAAAGGGAGAGACAGGTCTGCATTAGCTCAAACATACACTACTGTTCAAAAGTAGGGCAAAGCTGAATTTTAAGCAGCTATTACACACATCACACGACATTCAAAAATTATTCAAATATACTGATTTGATGCTCAAGTAACACAATTATGAGAAATAAAAACAGTTGGGCTGCTTAAAGGGATAGCTCGTTCCAAACCTGTATAAGTTTATTTTCTTATGTTAAAAATATAAGAAGATATTTTGAAGAATATTGGTAATCAAAGAGTTGATGGTCCCCATTGACTTCCATAGTATTTATTTCTCTACTATGGAAGTCAATGGGGACCAACAACTGTTTGGTTCTTCAAAATATCTTCTTATGCGTTCAACATAAAAAAGAAACTAAAACAGATTTGGAATGACATGAGGGTGAGTAAATGATGACAGAATTTTCATTTTTGGGTGAACTATTCCTTAAAAATTTTCATGAAAACCATGATACACTTTTTTTTTAGGATTCTTTGATGAATATATATTTTTTTAACATTATAAATAATTAGAGCAGAACTGAGACTTCAAAGTGACTTTAAATTAGTTCCTCTACCTGAGAGCTGCTGAAAAGTGTGAATGGTTGAGAAGTCTTCCTCATTGAAGAGCATCCTATCGTCCTCATTCTCCAACACCGCCTCAAGGACAGTCTGAAAGTTCTGCAGGTAATACGGCAGCCTGGTGTGCTGACGCTGTGATCCCTCGCTGACTTTCTCTACGCCGAGTGCTTTGGACTCATTGGCTGGTGTGGTTTCGGGCTTCCTCTCAATGTCCTTGTTTGTGGTCTTGCTCTTGATTTGACTCTCTGATAACGGAACAACATCAGACGAGGCCTCAGTTTGATCTGACTTGACATTTGTTTCATGTCTGTTTTCAGTTTTACTTTGAAAATATCTACTTTTCTTATGTACGACGGAGACTTCTGTAGTGTTTGTGTCATTTTTAGACAACTCGTCTGATTTACGCTTTAGTACCCTGGATGAGGATGAAGACTTCACTGACTGATTGTCAGCGCTGCTGCTTGAGTCTGCCAGAACTGCCACAGACTTCTCCATGTTTTTCACTTGAGGTTGGTTTGAAGCAGCTGGCTCTGTTGGGAATGTATTATCTGTATCCATGCCACCAGCTTCAGATTCAAAAATTAAACTCTTCCTGCAATTTTCCTTCTGTGAACTGCTCAGTTCTGCATCATTAGTCTCTTCTTGTCCAGAGACACGAGTCTGATCCATCTCAGATTCACCTGAAAGTCTAAGTGCTCTTCTAGACAGTTTAGATGACAAGCTTCCAAGACCAACTGTTTTAAACGGTTTAGCTTGTAAATTTGTTTCAGATGAATCTTGCCTCATCACACGGTTCTTTTTAAAATACGGACTTGTATCAGCATCTTTCTCTCCTGGGCTTTTCTCTTTCTCATCACTTCGAGATGCACCATTAAAGGGTCTTTTGGTTATTTTCTCCTGCTTGTCATCACTGACAGCCAGTGCATCTTCATGATCCTCTCCAAGAAACTTCTGACATTGAGAGTCTATATGTTCATTAATCTTGTAACGAGGCACAAGTTTGCCACACAGAGGACATGCCAGTTTACACGGTGGTGTATTCCTGAAAAATGAAGTTATGGATGCAACCCCACCTCCACTGCTTGATCTCTCTTTGATTGCACTGACCTTCTGGCTCTTTTTCTTTGTCACTGAGAGTCTTCTGCAACTGCCTCTATTTGACGAGCTGCCTTTGCACGTCTGAGACTCCATAACTGTTTATAAATGTTGTCCCATAAACCTGCTAGACAACGTCGAATGAAGTATCATACTGAAGTAGGTGTGAAGCAGGCTGCATATTTGTTTCTGAACCTGAGGGAAAGTACATAAAAACAAAACACTCAGTAGGAGAGGGTGGCATTCAACATACATTGCCTTAATTAAGTAAAGAAATGGTGCTTCATTTTACCTTTAGTCACAACTGATTTGCTTTGTCCGTGGATTCAGATTCTGCAAGACTTACACATAAATGCCTTTGCAATAGACTGCATTAGACATGCCACCAACAAATTAAAATAAAAGCTAGCATAATATGAAACAAAACAAACCTGCTAAATACAGATTAGACTATACATAAAAATAATTACTATACAATTATAAATAAAGCTTCTGATAACCGATAGACCTTTCTGTCGCTGAGATTAAACGTAAAGCCAGTCACAGGAATACATGGCGTCAGGATTTTTTTTGCTTTAATTTTTCAAAATAAAAGTCAGCTGCGGTACAGTCTTCCTCCAGTCAAGTATTTCTGCTGAAAAAAAGAATAACAGACACCATCACAAAATTTGTAATGGTTTTACTGGTTATAATGGGGCTTGTATTGGTTTTAATGGAAACTGTAATGGACCCTGTGGGTCTCTACTGGTAATTGGTCATCTTCTGTTGGTGGCTTGTTAAAACCATTAAATCCGGAGTATTTCCCAAAACACTCCACAGAAAACCATTTTTAATGGTTTTAATGGTTAAAAGTTGATGGTTTGTTTAGGTTTGTAATGGTGTTTGTAGTGGAAACCATTAGAATTTTCTTTGATGGTTCTATTTTTATCTTTTCATCACAAAGTTGACTTTTCATCGTATTTTCTCCAGTAAAAAAAGGCTGTTGCAAAAATAAGAATTTTGTCATTATTTAGTATTTACTCTTCATACTTCATAACTTACTTCTCTGGAACATAAAAGAAGCTATTTTAGGAAATGTTTCTTTTATTTTTTCTTTTATTTTATTTTTTCAACATAATGGATATTGGTTCCCAACTTCCCAACGTTCTTCAAAGTATATTTCTGGTGTTCTGCAGAAGAAAGTCATACTGATTTGGAATGACATGAGTGTGAACAAATGATCCAACAATTTTTGGATTGACTACTCTTTTAACCAGACCTTATTTTACTTATAAATCAGAAACCAGTTGGCCTACAAATTAACGTCATGACTATAAATTCACCACTGAATCACTATTTTGTGTCAAATCCCACACAGCAGTTGAACCGTTTACACAATGTGAAAACATCTTGTTTCATAAAGATAACAGTGACTAACATGACTAAATTGTGTCCCATCCGTAAAGGAAAATTTATCATAGTTTATGTTCAAATAGTATAGCAATCTTCAATTAGGAGAGATTTTCCTAAAGAGCTGAACAAATAGGTACAGACATGTTCATTAAAGTGAGACCATGTCGTGACATTTGTTTTTAGATAAAATATTAATGATTTCACTATTTGGAAAGAATTTTATAATTGTTCTTTATTAAAATTGACAAGAAGGAACGAAACACTTAATTTCAACAGACAGTGTTGGATTGAATTCAACAAATGGACAACAGTTGCAGTTTTATTTCAACTGCAGCTACAAACACACATTCCTTACATGAATGTTGGTGATACACTTAATCAAAAATATTTTTGCACTTTTAAGAGCATTTTCTTTACTAGTCTCAATTTGAAGTGCTAGAAGATCAGATCAAGTTTAACAAGCACATATAAAATAGCTTTTTTCTTGTCTTGAGAGAGAAAAATATTTGGGGTATAAAGGCATATACAAACAGTGGTCTTCCTAAAGTCTTTTTTGATTTTTAATCAAATATTTTAGTGGACATGTACTTAATTTAGTACTAAATTAAAATGAACATGTATGACAGCCTTAACACTCACATATGAATCCTCAAAAATGGTTGAATTTAACCAATAAATGTAACCAAAAAGTTCCATTTCTAAGTTACACAAGCTTAAAAGTAAGAGAATGTGTAAGAAACCAAGAATATTTCTGTACTCAAATACTGTGACGTCGCAATTTTTTCGTAATATTACTTGTAAAACAAATTCAAGGCACTTTCTGTGAAACGGGACACAACTCAAATACACAAATGCATTTTCTCCTTAATTATTTGATATAAGATTTTATATATAAAAAAACAAAGAACAGATTTAAAATAATATTTTGAGAAATCCTCATATCATCACAGTTTTAACAGTAATTATTTTCATGGGGAATCATATTTCAGATCTCACCAAATGTTCCTTGTTAATACAGGCACACAGAAATTTCTTTGGCACATCTCTACTAGTTTCTGTCAGAGGGGGGTGAGAGTGAAAAGGCTGCCAAAAGGCCTTCATGGTGGTTCAGTGCCTTGCTCAAGGCACAACAGCTGGTGACAGAGAAAGTAACCAATTCTGATTCAGGGCTTCCCGATACTGGCCGCCCATGCTGAGAGAGCAATCAATATCAGTTAGTATGATTAATTACTACAACACATGTACAGACAGATCCAAGAGAAGAAGTCAAGAATCACGGTAGGTTTGTTCACTGACCAAATCTCTTGAAGAAGGGACAGTTGTTTTCCATTCAGGATAAACAGATATTGGGCAATGTAGAGGTCTTTGATATTTTTGGACCAACTTGAAGGTATTGTTCACTCAAAAATTTGAATTCTGTCATTGTTTTATCACCCTCATACGAAAGCCTGTTTCTGGCACAAAATGACATTTTAATATAAAGATATGAACTCAAAAAAGTCTGAATTTGCAACTTTTTATCTCACAATTCAGATTTTTTCTTATATCTTGCAGTTCTGTATGTATATCTCACAATTAAGAGTTTATAAAGCAAGGCCAAATTGGTAGATAATTTAGAATTATGAGATAAAGAGTTGCAATTAATTTCTAAACCTGTATGACTTCTTCATTTCTACATAATATGAAAGAAAGTTATGAAAATCTTTTTTTTTTGTTGGCCATACAATTAAAGTCTACTGTTGTTTTGGACCCTACTGACTTGGACTCATTGTACGGACAAAAAAAGACAAAAAAAAAATGAAAAAATATCTTATCTGCTCCTTTCATGAGTAAACGAAGACAGAATTTTCATATTTGTGTGAACTACCCTTTTGAGGCTCATAACTAACCAGCCGCAATATTACAAGATTACAATGTGTGTATCATTACAAATGTGATATATACGTGGTTACTTCAAAAAGCAATTACCAACTATTTGATTCTTACCTTTCCATCATGTTCAAAGTGATATTAAGGCACAATAAACTATCACAAGGTCATGTGATTTGTTGCTAATAATGAATAAACAGCACATTTCCCCCATCAGAAGAGCAATCTTCCGGGTGGGTACCATAACAAATAATTCACAGCAAAAATCAGGAAGGTGCATTCTTAGTCCTTCCTGCAACTTTTGTAAAATTCTGTTCAACAGATACAATCAGGTAAAAGGCTGAATGGGATAAATTCCAAAGACAACATACACATGAAAATACATCAACAATAAATAAATAAAACACTCACATATAAGGAAATGAACGAGAGAGAAACAGCAGAAAAATAGAAAATGAATGAAGTGTAGAAGGAGGTTTTCTGCTAATTGGCTCTGTGGTGATGGAGCAGGAAGTTGACATCTAAATTGAGGCACAATGTTGTTCTGCTCTTTCTGATGTTTTTCATAAGGTCTTGTTTGTCACATAGTCATGGTTGTCGCTTTCAACCGTTACACTGTTGCTGGTAACGGCGGTTAAGTTCCCGCAGCTCCTTCTCGCGAACACGTCGCGCCTTGCTGGATTTCGTGGAGCGGCTGGAGCGAGTGGACTGTGCTGATTTGGTGCTGTGGCAGCGTGATGACGCTCTCTTCAGGAGGTTCTGGGAAATGGACCGCTGCAGGTTCTTCATGGAGGAGGAAGCAGCCATGCTGACAATCCAAGGGTGTTTAAGTGCCTGGCCCGCAGTCAGACGCTCAGTGGGATCCACCGTGAGGACACGGTCAATGAAGTCCTTAGCAAGGTTGGAAACACTTGGCCATGGCTGTCAGAAAACAGAAGAGAACAGAAAATAGCTTAAAGGTATTCAGAAATTCTCAAAAGATTCAAAGACTTTTACAGATTTTTTTATACAGTGTAGAAGGAAAATAAGATCTTCAAATAAACTGATTCAAAAGTTTAAAAGTTGCAGCACTTCTGTATACTGTACATGACAACATGTAACAACCCAGCTAATAAAATATATATAGACTATCAT
The DNA here is from genome assembly GCF_018340385.1 of Cyprinus carpio. Classification (NCBI taxonomy): domain Eukaryota; kingdom Metazoa; phylum Chordata; class Actinopteri; order Cypriniformes; family Cyprinidae; genus Cyprinus; species Cyprinus carpio. The sequence goes on along the minus strand of NC_056614.1, from coordinate 16,474,149 downwards.
TCAAATGTTTGGGGCTGGAAATATTCTCTTCTTACATTATCAATTAATATTAATTTCTGATTCTAACATTTTGTGGAAACTGTGAATATAGATTTTTTTCTTTTTTTCAGGATTCTTTGATCAATAGAAAGTTCAAGAAACACTGCTCTTTTGGATTTTCTATTGATCAAACAACCCTGAAAAAAGTCAGGATTTACAGTTCGTAACATATATTAAACATATAAATTGAAACAATAGCACAATGTAATTATAATATACATTATAAACTGAACAATAATATAAGCAATATAATATAATATCTAAGATAGTTGCATATTTTGGATAACCATTTCATTAAAGGGATAGTTCACCCAAAAATGAAAATTCTGTCATTAATTACTCGCCTCATGTCATTCCAAACCCCTAAGAACATAAGAACCACTGATGTCACATGGATTATTTTAACGATGTCCTTACTACGTTTCTGGGCCTGGGAACATTTCAGTTACATTGTTGTCTAAGCTCTCGGATTTCATTTCAAATATCTTTAATTTGAGTTCTGAAGACGAACGAAGGGTTTGGAACAACATGAAGGTTAGTAATTAATGACAGAATTTTCATTTTTGGGTGAACTATCCCTGTAATGCCCAGATTGGTCCTTTGCTAACGTTATGATGTGTAACCACCTTATAATTTATGTTGTCTGGAAATACGTAGATGTCAATAACAAAGAAACAAACAAAGACCGGTCAATTATAGCAATAGCCAATATTGCGGACAATGCGGAGCATAATTCCAGTTCAGTAAAAGAGAAAGCAAGCACACTCCCCAGACAATATCACCTGTGCTAGGACTGGCTTGATCAATACATGAAGGTTTCTGCAATGTGAAATGTACAAACTAGTTACTTTAAGTTAATTTTTCTCTCTTCCGGCACATCTTTAGACTAGCCGTGCATGTCCTGGTATGTTGTGACAACTGGCCAAACACTAGCAGCTCTATAAGCAAGAGAGAAAACAAAACATGGTTCGGTTTTTGTTGGTTAGCATGACTTCTCCAGGGCTTTTCCCTGTAAAGCCCACATTTGTCTTGTCTGTGACTCACAGCAGCAGAGAGGCCCTGACGCACACACTCTGCCAGGAACTCTGCGGCCTTACATCACACGCTCATGCAGGGGGTTACTGCGGGATCAAGACATGATGACAGGACTGCGCTGGGTATTGTCCAGCTAACACAAACACACACACTCCACAACATACAAGCACACGCAATCACACAAAAACATGCATACAAAACATGATAAATAGAGGCACGCAAATAAACATGTTCAGAATTCCAAGCTCAAAGACAAAACGGTTGGCAAAGGTTTAAAGTGTTTGAAAAGCACTTTGTGATGAATAGAAACAGCACATTAACAGACAGAAGGAGGCAGGACTATCATAGCCTGTTGTGTTTTGCCTTTGAGATGGTGGCTTTGTGGGGAATATTTCTATTTAGGAATGCACTTCTGAATGGACTGTGGAAAGCCTCAATGACCTCAAGTCGCTTTATAGCAGTAGACAGATATTTTCAGTGGGGCACTGTTGTTCTTCTTCTGGCAAAAGTTTGTATAGTGCAGGATGAATCAGTATTTTACATTTTTTTTACTAGCCTTAAAGCTAATAGGTATGGAGTACATGGTAAAAAGCTTTTGCTCACTAGACCGCAGACACTTAATATATGCCATGCAGTGCCAAGGTTATGACTTTAGTTCCCAGGCAATGCGTGGTTGGTTGGTTGGCGTTTTAACACCATCCCAGCTTACATGGCAAATTTTATAGCGAGTAAAAAGTTTAAATACTATAAAAGAGCATTTTAAAAACCTATATAATGTTTTTAAAGTTTGCTTTAAAGCTTAATTTTCTTTTGCAGAGCAAATCATTTCCTAGGAGAACCAGCACATTTTAATAAAATATACTGAAGAGATGCTGGACTCTGAAATAAAGAACATAGCAGTGGATCTTTATTTGGTGTGTGTGAAATCTCCTATGATCTAATTATTGAAAATGAAGCTATGACCTTTACACACAGTAGGGTTCATTTAATTACCTGTATCACTTAAAGTGTTTATTCATATTCATAATTTTAAAATAGTTTGCAGAACAATAAATAGTCAAATTAAAACTGATGTCTGCTTTATATGCCACTAGTGGGATTAATCGGTTAAGTCCATAATGCAGTTTTACCATATGGCAATACATCATTTTTGTTTACTTTCTCTCTTCAAGAAATCAATAATATTATATATAATTATTAATATAATTATATTACATATAATTTTTTTTACATGCCACGTGACCATTAACCAAAATCATGGAACTATATATATATATTTATATATATATATATATATATATATATATTAATATATATATATATATATATATATATATATATATTCATTTATAAGTAATGCTATGTCCTTAGTAAAGGACATCGGGACTCAAAATTTTTTTAAAAAATAAAAATAAAAAAGACATGCATAGGCAAAAACGATTGAATTTTTTTGTTGTTTGTTTTAAATCACCAACACATTTTTAGTTTTCAGCATTTTTTTTCTAGCAAAATTTGTATAAAGACAATTCTCAACTATGTTATAACAGAATGATTTGATATACCATTTTTCTTTATGCAAATGTGTGTAAAATGGCCATAAACAGGTTTTCTCATTATATATAATGTCTCTATAAACTAAATCTAATTTGCATAGTAATGTGTTTTTGGGTTAACATGTAATGAAAAAAGAAGTGTAATAATGGGAGTAATAATTGACAAGATTTTCACAATAATATATCATATTTAATAGGAATATTGAAATATAATTTCTTTCCCTATTCATTTGTTCTGTCTCCCAAAATGCGTAATAAACATGCTTTTAGTCCCAGTGTCTTCGTATGAGGACATGTATGAAATCAACATCCTGTTTCGTAACAGAAAGTCATATTTTGATTTGAAACCCCATAACATTTTCCTGAGATGTTGATTTATGACACACAATTTAAAAATTAGTCAGATTTAAATGATAATTACAAAATATTATCATATTTCCATAAGAGTGTCACTAAATTAATATCAGACATATTTGAAGACCAAGGAGAGGAAGTGGTCATGGTGAAACATCCAAACATTTAGTATCTCTGAAAAGCCCTGACTGCGCTCTGTACAGGACATCCAGACTTAAAACTGTGGCATGTACAGCCGCAGAGAAATTCACTAAAATATAAGGAGGTTAATTTAAAATCTCAGGGCGTACTTTAAGTAAACATTTAAGGTCAAAGGGGTTTGGCTAATAACATGTTTGGGAATCAGTCAATGTGAGTTTATAGGAGTGTAAACATGAATTACTTCATAAGTGACATGAATTTGATCATTTCTATATTTAAAAAAAAAACTGAACAAAAATAAATAAATCAAATTACCAGAGAACTTTAAACATTTTTCATTGTGGTACAAAGCTGCTATTCACCAGCCAATTATTCCACCTCCTAAAATTTACATTTTTGTTACTGAAGCTCTCTATGTAAAAACAAAAATATAGAGAATGTCTGTACTCAATAAAACTGCAAGAATATGTTTCCTAGTAAACATTCCACCCCCAAAACCCCCCGGCTGCCACTCAACGGACAAACAGGTAGTGCCGCCCCAAACTCAAACCATTTGTTGAATCAATGTTGCTATGTAAGGCCGCTCAAACAAACAGTGCAATGCTGAAAGTGCCACAGACCACAGCGCTTACACTTTTCGGGGAAATCAACCTACGAATGCTTACTAATACTTGTCTCTGCACAAATATAAGCAAGCTGGCATAAGAGAAAGTATTTTACACACATCAGCTTTAAATTTGGGTTGGGGAAAGAAGTCTAACATCAAATAATTGTAAAACATTTAAAAGTGAATACTGCACATTAACATCAACATAACATACTAAGCATGTATATTTCGCAAGAGCTTGTTTGTTTGCAAAAGTGGCCAGCTAAAAACTAATGAATCATAACGCATAGTACAATAGCAAATGAGCACAACAACATGGCATACAAATACCGCTGGGTTTAATAAAACCAAGTAACATCAGCATATGCTTTATAGCACTTCTATACCTAATCAAAAACATCTGCATTTTCAATCTCCCAGCAACCCTTGTTTTGTACATACATGATCCACATTGCTCATAAAAATCTCATATATATATATATATATATATATATATATATATATATATATATATATATATATATATATAGCTCACGCATACATTTCTTATAATTCATTTTTAATGTTACTTAATAAAAACATAACAACTTTACAGTAAGATCCCGTTAGTTAATGCATTACCTAACTTTTACAAATAATTCATTTTTAATGTTACTTAATAAAAACATAACTGTTCATTGTTAGTTCATGTTAGCTCATGTCCATTAAATAATATTAACAGATAGGCTACAACTTTTGATTTTAAAATCAACAATTTCTCACTATTAACTAGTTGTTTATTAGCATGCCTATTATTAACATATTTGCATATTGTTTCCATTTATTATTAAGCACATATTCTGCATGACCATATCTACATTCCTTATCCTGCCCAATACCTAAACTACCTTACTAACTAATAATAAGCAGCAAAATAAGTTATCAAAGTTATTGGTTTGTCAATGGTGAGAATTGGACCTTAAAATAAAGTGTGTGTAAATGTTACAATTTCAATCAATTAATGCTATATTAGTATTTTTCATGTTGAAAAATTTAGTTTACATAATGTTAACAAAGAACCTTATTGTAAAGCAGCGGTTCCGAATTCCAGTCCTGATGACCCACCACTCTACACAGAATATTTGTACACATGTGCAATGTGTTACCATTATTAGTTTTTACATATATCATGAATAAGATTTTATCTCTGTGAATTATCTCTTTGGGTTTTGACATGTTGAGTTTGGCTAATACCTCATCTGTAACTTTAACTCTGTAAAAAGTTTTTAAATCTTTATCTGTATGAGATCTGAAGGCTTTTAGTTGTGTCGTGTGAGACACAAGCACATTAAACTTGAAATAATACATTATACCATTTAATACGATCTGTAAATCAAATCTGTAAGTCCATGATTATCTATTTGACGCTAGCCATTTTAAACTTCAGATTACAAACATTATTAAAGATTCTGCATGCATATTTTCATGTACACTTCCAGCATATAGACTGTGTAAAATATATGCATATCATTCTGACTTCATAATGAATAATAATATTAACCCTCAACTTTGTATTAGTTTTGGTCACTTTTACCCAGAAAGGATTTTCTTTTTCCTGAAAATGGTAATACTATGCATTGGACTAAAACTTACTTTGCTCACAAGGTATAACAACTTCTCCCCCCAAAAAAAATTATATATTTTTTATACTTTTTGGGGATTTTTCTCTTTTTGTTAGACGTGTGGTGTTCACAGACCTCTTCAAAAATTAATTTCTCAATATGCTATACTATAATCAAATAAAAGATCATTTTGGAATAATTTTATCAACTTGTTTTCTTTTAAATACCACAGGTTTGTATTTCTTTTTGGAACTCATGGTTGGTTGTAGGCCTCATTGATCTGATCACTTGGAGCCAAAATTACCCACAATTTTTTTATACATTTTTTATCTCCACTTAAAAATGGAGGTGCATTAGCTCAGATCAATGAAGCCCACAACCAATCAGTTCCAAAACCTGTGCTAATTCAAAGAAAACAAGTTGATATAAAGAGAGATTTACAAGCGATTTTTTATTTTTTGACCAGGAACACCAAACTGGGTAAACGATTTTGAGCACAGCACACAGAGATAAAGCGGTCGCACTGTTCTTACCTCCCCGGAGAAGCTGTATTTCCCTTTGAGGATCTGTCGGTACAGGCGCATGCGATTGTCATCCTCAAAAGGCATGGTTCCACTGAGCAGTATGTAGGAGATGACTCCCAGCGCCCACATGTCTACTGCATTAGTGTAGGGCTTTCGGACGAGTATCTCTGGAGCGATGTACTCAGGTGTTCCACAGGTAGTCTTCATCAGGCATTCGTCGCCTTTCTTCCGCGTGCTGGCCAAACCAAAGTCTGTGATCATAATCTTGGAATCAGCACCAGGATGGTAGTAAAGCAAGTTTTCAGGCTTTAGGTCTCTGTGCGTGATGCCCAACGTATGGAGGTACTTCACCCCATCGAGAACCATCTGTAGCACTCGCGTGGCGTCCCTTTCTGTGAACGACCCGCGGGCGATGATGCGGTCGAACAGTTCTCCGCCGGTGGCCAACTCCATCACCATGTAGACCCGCTCAGCCGTCTCGAACACCTCCATCAGTTGAATGATGTTGGTGTGGCGCACCCTTCGCAGCACGCAAAGTTCAGATTCACATACTTCTCTGCCCTCACGGTAGCGTGTCTCGATCATCTTGATGGCGTACGGCTGCCGTGTGCTTCTGTGTTCCACTCGTATTACCCGACTGAAACTGCCCCGGCCTATCAAAGCTTTGATATCATACTTAGCAGTCACTCGAGGGTCAAATTTGGCCCTGTATTTGGCTACTTTTTTCCGGTGTGGGTCAGCAGGCTCAGGCTGGCTGTTAGCTGGAGGAGGAGACTGGCTCACCTTCGCAGCAGCCTGGCTTTGACCCTGAGGTGATGGCGAGCCTGTTTTCTCCCCGCCACCGTCACTTTTGATGAAGTTTTTATAGACATCAGTCTGATGCGGCTCTACCTTTTTAACTAGGTCAAGTTGGACATCAGCGGGTGGCTCTGGGAGGACTTTGCTCGTCCTGCACCCCATCACATCAAAATCCTTCCTTCCTGGTGCCAGCAGCACATCCTCAGCTCCCAGGCAGCATCCAATCAGTTCACGGTGTAGTGCCACACCGGCAAACACCACGAGGGGACACGTCCAGGCCCACGGTCAGTTATCCCTCCAGAATTGCCTTAAATCCAGTCAGTGTGAAATCTGCAAGAGTAAATCTGGAAAAAAAAAAAAAAAAAAAAAGTTTAAGTATTAATTTCTTAATATCTAAATTCAGTAAGAAATCTGCTTAGTATAGACTATTACACATATAAAGCATGTGTATTAAAGTGATAGTCCACCAAAAAAAATAAAATTCTGTCATCTTTTACTCACCCTCAAATTGATCTAGCATGAGCTCCTTTCTTTTACTGAAGAAGAAAAAATATGTTTTGTAGAACGTGGGTAACCTAACAGTTTCGGGTCCCTATTTAACTTCCATAGTTTTTTTTTTTTTTCACTACATAGTATGAAAGTCAATGGGGACCAGTTACTGTTTGGTTACCCACATTCCTCAAAATAGCTTTGTGTTTTACAGAAGAAAGAAATTCATAGAGGTTTGGAACAATTGAGGGTGAGTAGTACATAACGACCAAATTTTCATTTTTGGGTGCACTATCCCTTTAAGTGTATAATAATGTATATTTTGCATTCAGTGTGAGATGTTTTATTTTAGCTCATGTTTGTTATCAAGTGTGAACAGTAACAGTGCATGCTGATATTGGAGAATAAAAGGTTTCTGTTGATAACAATATCATTTTTGTAAATTATAATGTAAATGACATAACAAAAAAATAAAAAATAATATTAATAAATATAACTTAAAAAAAAAAATTATATCATTGAATAATTATTATTCAATAGGCTATCTTAAATAAAAAGTGAATATCACATGTGTACACTCCTGTCAATAGCTAAATAGAAAGATAAGACAATAGTATAACAATTATTATTCCTGTGTATAATAAAAACAAATAGTGCTGTTAATAAGTGCAAAGAAACCGTGAATAAGCATAAATTCAACAATATACTTAAATAACTGCTGTTATTTCTCATTTGTGGATAGACAGACAGACAGACAGACGTCCAACTTAAATAAGTGCAACGTATAAATATTTGTTGCATAACCTTTCCGTTAACCGTATACGTTATATTGCGTTTCCGCGTTAGATATCGCTTCAAGTCTGAAACGGTGATCTCTGGAGCTGTTGTGATGTGCGCTGTGTATTAACTGTATCAGAGAAAAGAGAAGCTGGTAAGAAAATCAATAACTATGGCACCACTAATCATATTAGTAGTATCATAACATATCAACTGAGGACTTTATATTGTTAAACACTAAACTACAGACTGACCCTACAACTGGACTTTAACACAAACCCCAAAAAAACGGGCCCCCCACAAAGACTTAAACTGAGACACTTGCTCAATTATAAATCGCTCAAAACAAACTTCAAAAAGTCGTGTTTCAAAGCCGTTAATAAATCGTCAAAATGCTTGAAAGTGAACGATATAGCGGACATAACGTTACTTAACGTTACCCCCCAACATGACAAAAAACCTCCCCAAATCAATTGTTTTCGAGGCCTGGATCAAAAAACCCGAACTTAATCGCTAAGGTTTCCGTTATTTTGTAGTTTTAACGACAACGGTATCCCTTTAAAACCAAAAGCGTTAACTTTTAAAGTCCAGATAGAGTTGAAAGTTACCTTAGGAGGGATTTTCTTACAGGCGATGGTGGGAGTAAGAAGGCGAGATTCCCAGCGCCAGCCTCTTCACTCCAGTTTCTGCTCTTCTCTCCATTTAACGTTACCGCGTTTCTAAAACTTTAATCCGGCTAGAAAGATAGCATCTCCATAGTATTTGCTAACATAAACATGTTGAGTCCAAAAATAATGGTTGTTAACTTGTTTCTATCACTACAGAGACGAAGCAATACGAGCAGAAAAGTATGAAATTGAGACCGCCTGCTTGGAAACGGTGTTCTCGGAGTGGGACCACCTTTTTTCCTGTGTAGACCTTTTTCTTTTTTCTCCCCCCTTCTCCGTTTTTTTTTGTTTTTGTTTTTTTTGGGGAAAGGAGAGACCTCCGCTTGCTTCGAACACTGCAACAAATATTATATAGTCAGAATCATAAATATAGCCGAGAAGCATATGGATAATGTCTAGCTGTGCGTCTTTGGGATAAACAATTTAATATAGGACAAGGACTTGGTGTCCTTATTGTTTGAACATTCAGAACAAGCTTTTCTCACTTAACAAGAAATTAAGGCATAACCTAGTATTCAATTTCCCATTCATTTTTTTTGTGATAAATGAGGGTTAGAATCAAAGTAGTATAATATAGCGGTAATGAATCCGATCTGTAGCCTACTTTTGAGTAGGTTTTCTGCATTAAAATGTTTTCTTTACAAAGGCATCTAAAAGTTGTGAAATATGTTTCGTAATGGTATTTTTTTTTTGTGCATAATCTGCATAATTTACTTTTAGACACCTTTTATTTATTATTTATTTGCTTCAAATTTATTTATTTATTTTCAATTTATTTTTTATTATAGATCTTATGCATCTGAGTTTGAATAATTACTTTTTTGTCTAGAGTTGGTTAAAACCAGCATATTTACAAAGTGTAGTTATTCCAACAAAGAGTAGGCTATCTCTTCTATTTTGTAAAGATGTAATGTTAAAATGAAGTACCATTTTGCGTCATTTATTAGTTAAGGTACCATTTTAAACAAATTATTAGCGAATGTGCGAATTTTATACAAAATTCCCGAATTAATTAACCTCACTTACCAAAATATTTTTCGGTTTCAGTACTGCTCTGATAGAGGGACTTTTATATTGTACAAATCAGTTTCGCTCACCATTTAGCATGCATCGTAGCTTGCTTCATACGTCCATGGCTTCAAATATATGAAGCAAGATACGATTCTATCACATGTTCTCAAAGTCAAAAAGGGAAAACTTAGACATGATGGCCTCTACTCTTCTATACAAACTTTTGTGTTTAATTTGGTTAAGGAATGTAAACCAGCCCCTCAATAGATGAAATGCATTGATGAATAACTATCACTAAATATAGGCCACAAACATAATTTACAAACAAAAAGGTAAAACTATTACTTAATATAGGCTACATACTGAGGTTTTACGCAACAAGTCACAACACGAATCAGAAATCTTCTGATCATCCACTAGATGGCGCTGTTCTTTAGTGAATGTCACGCTCCAAATAACATTTCTGCATTTTGCTGGTGTTCACATGTGCTGTTGATAGTGGTAAATTAATAGAGGAATGTACTTAAAGACTTCATTAAGTACAAAACACTTGAACTTACTGGTCACTCAGTGGGCTTGTACACACTATAGAAATAAACATTTGGTGTAATAATTGTGATGTTTCAAAATATCATAAGTCATATATTCATATGAAACTTACCACTGAGACTAACTCATTTCTGTGATATGACCCAAAGCTGAACTCTTGTTTTTTGACTTTGTGATATTACCGCTCCAAAAAAGCAATCACTTCAGAATTGCTCCAATAGGGCCAGATGATGATATGTGTTGTATCTTCTAATGCTCAAGAGGAAATGCCAGTTGATTTGTGTCCCTGCAGTGGTAAACGGCTGGATGAGAGCAATCCATTACTTCCAAAAGGGCACCAACTATCCAAATAAAAGAATCGGACAAGCACAGTGAGAAAGTGTTGACACGCAGTGTGATGGTAGCTGGGACAAAAGAGGAGCGATCGAGTATGAGAGAGAAAAATGATAAATGTATGAAGCTTTTAGATCTGTGACTGCAAAGCTAATCATGACATTGCTTGGATTACAACAGCTAAAGTGGTTGTTTACCAAAGTTTTTTCACTGATTGCCACGTAACACAAAGGAGGCTTTGAAAAGAACCTCCTGTGGAACATTATAAAAGACTACACCTTTTTACACAATATCACACAATACTTCTGAAAGCAAGGCTGTGATTTGTCAGCTCCATGCAGCAGGTAAAAGTGGAAAAAAACAACATGATATACGAAAAGTGAATATTGAGTGAAAATATTTCCAAATATTAAAGCAAAACTAAGTGTTGCACGTTTCCAAGCATCTCACTGCAGCTGTGTTGAGGAAATCGGTTGAATGAATGATTCAATCATTCATTTCTAAAGACGAAGGATGCATCTGAAATCGCATAGTATAGGCTAAAACAGCACGTGAACAGAGGTATGTCCGAATTCATATTATTCAAAAAACGTACCAGGACGGCCTACTATTTCTGTTGAGATTCTGTAGCCACACAGCCACAGGATTTCTGACACAGCTTGCTAATGGCTGTGTTCAAAATCACATAACTTTTTATGTTTTATGACTACTAAGAATTTGGACATACTGCGATACTTTTTGGCTGCTATAATAGTAGAACGAGTGTTTTGGACAAATCAGTTAAATGAATGATTCAGTGATTCATTTGTCAACATCTACTGGCGTTAACAATGTAGCCTGCAGAAAGAGTCTCTAAAAAAGCTCCACCACTGCCTGCTTTTGGGACAGCACTTTTGGCCAGTCAGATTTGGGGACTGTTAACATGCTGTAGGCTATTTCATGGATAGCATTATAAGTGACAAAATAATGGGTTACTTACTATAAAACATCAAACCCGTAATTTCACGTGATAGCTCCTGCAATGTGGCAATAAATGATGGATAAAGGCTTTGTTGCATTGCTTCCAAGTAAACAGTGACTGATTTCTTCAATGTTAAATTGACTTTGTCACATTATAATCTATGTTTGTTTGTTATTTTCATAACAATATGCAAATCAACAATATCAGCATGATTGATTGCTTGGCCTTCAAGGCTGTCTTTCTCCATCCCTCTCTCACTCTTAATTCATTCTCATTCTCTCAGTTTCTCTCTCTCTCTCCTCGTCTCACACCCTGACTCACTATCTGCCCAAAAAGGTCAATATCATCCGTTAAATCCAAATATGCTGACTGCTGTGCATTATTTATCAGTATGAAGATAGAAACAGCTCTATTAAAAGCAGCACTGACTCTTCCTCTCTCTCAATTATTCTCATGATAATCAGTCTTACCCTGTGGGGCTGTCAGGGCCAGAGCGTCAGAACAGGCAATATGGGCACTAAATTTGGCACTCATCTGAGTGCAAAGTCCAGTTTGAGTTTGTCCAAGAACACTGAGCATCCCTTGGATCTCTGATAGCAGACATCCTTGATTCTTTAATTCCCTTTGCTCATCATGCACGGAGATTAAATTGAACATGTCCAAATATTTGGAGGATTGCGATTGAACATCTCGACCAGACCCACAATTTAGCTTTCCATTACAACCCATCTGAAATCTTAAACTTTAGCACAAAGGAACCGCGCAGCGATTTTGCTACATAATCTGTTGTTAGAAAGACATAAAATTCTAGACTCATTTTCTTGCAGACGTGCTATTCTTGGTCCACACTCATATTTCTCTTAATCAACTTTAGTCAAAAACACTCCCCAGACAAGAGAGTCAAACAGAGAGATGGTGGAGCTTTCAGAAGAAAAGATTCTTTGGGAAGGAAACCTCATGCCCTGGTTTTGCTTTCAGGAACTAATGGGATACAGCGAAGAAGTCAAAGTGATTCGATAACTGCAAAGTAAAATCTAATTTCGGAATTTCATGTTCAATGACCTCTGAGTTTAGAGAACATTCTGTATAGTCAGAGTTGTGGGCAGTTGACGAGCTTGAAGAGTGAAACTGCGGTTTATAACACCTACAAGATTGTGTTCCATTGAAAATATTATGTCAAGGCCTTGACTGATAAATTTGAACATGACAGGATTCTTGCAGTCTTCATGATGTATAAATTCAGACATAAAAAAATTATTGAATGAATGAATCTGATGACTTTAATAACTATATAATTTATATAGGAATTTTAGAGTAGTTTTATTTATTAATTGCAATGTCTGACTTCATTATCCAGTCTCAGAATGCCACAGATCTGAGTCAGTTTTTACAAGTGCAGAGAATCTTATCTGAGACATTCTTCTCAAACCAACCACTTACTATTTCCTGGCTTATTAAGGGTGAATGGCCTCAAAGGACAGGCTATTAAACATGAGGAATATGTCCTCTGTATTGACTATAACCATTCAAAAGCTAACATCCAACATTCTGGGTCTATTTTTAGAATACAATTATTTTCAGCGGAGCTTCTAATTTCTGTGGGTTAATGTGCAGAGTGGGGCTAGTTGTCTCATGGGGAAATGACGAAGGCTTTATCTTTTATAGTTATAAGGTTTTGAGTCAGAAGTCCAGTCACATAAACATGTTTTCTCAGTTTTTTTTTTTTTTGCTGTAGTTGTTGAATTCAGTCTTCTAAAATAATGTTTAAAATTGTTTTACTATATTTTATATTACATCTTAATCTAAAAAACATTACTATATCTATATTTGTTGTCAAATTTGAATTGGATCAAACTGAATTCAAATCGAAACATTTATATAATTCATTCATTTTAATATTAGTTTGATAAAACAATGTTTAATATGTTACCTTTTACATCTTTGCTGTTTCATGAATTGTTTTGTTTTTTATAGTTGTTTATAATGTTTTGTTTTGTTTATTATTTCTTTTAATATTTCTAGAAAGAAAAGAACATAAACCCACCCTGACAAATATTCACTAGAAATAATGCCCTGGTCATATGAAAGACAAATCATAGAGTCTGAACATATGGCACTTTCATTAATTATTTTCCTCTTTCTCTTTTTTCCTCTTGTTTGATATGATATACGAAATGACAAAATGAAAAAGTATATATATATATATATATATAATGGTAAAAAGTAGGTTAATACTAGTGGGATTAAATGTGTGTACAAAACAAGTAAATTATAAATCAATGTCAGTGATAACTACCATGTGTAAAATGTGTAGGAATCACACTTCAATGTGTGGTGATCCTCTCAATGTTTTCCCCCTAACCAAAATCCATTTAACCCACCCCTCCTAGTGCCAATAGATTATTCATTACTCTTTTCCTGAGTGCAAAGCAACTGCAAGCCCACCTCTGCCTCCTGTGATTTCCACAGGGACTCTTTCAGGGACCATTCTTATCTCAGCAGGGAATTAAAATATGGCAGCGGTGAAAAAATAAATCACAGCTTTGTAAGAGCACAAACACACACACACACACACATATAAAAACAAAAACACAAACACACACACACACACACACACACACACACACACACACACACACAAAGTGGGTAACCCCTGTCCTCCTGAAATGAGAGCTCTGCTGTATAATCTGTTGAAGTGTGGCATTTTATGAGATCCATAAAAGCAAAAACTATACATTTGATATGATACTGATATGCACTACTGCATGTATTGGAACTGTAATAGTGATTATTTCTTTTTTGATATGTAAGATACCCGGAAAAATGACAACCAAATCATTTTGCACTTTTTATGGGATAATACCTGTTTAATACTGAAACTAAATTAAAGAGCAATATATCAGCAGTATGCATGTACATGTGCTCTTATGGTACTTATACAACACATAGTTACAATACATAATTATTTTGGAATTCTTTAGTAATAATTATTTAAAAATGTATAATTATTAAAACCTTGTGTATTTAATCAGGTGGAAGGAAATACAAACTAAGTAGACTTTCATCTGGCCAGGAGAATGTGCCCATAGGGAGATACAGAGCCATATGTGTAAGCAAGTATTGATTGTAGAATATAGTGGCACCCTGCAAGTCGATGACTGTAAAGAGAAACCAACTCATGAAATAATCCTTTAATGAAGATTTACAGATGGTGAAAAGATACATGAATGTATGTCTGATAATGACACTGAAAACAGAAAAAAGAAAGCAGGAGAGATGAGAATGCAAACAGTTTGCATTGTAATAAACCTTTTTAGATGCTTACCTACAGTATAATTAGAAGTAATTCTAAGATTTGCAAAAAAAAATAAATAAAAAATAAATAAATAAAAACAAATAGAGGAAAGAAAGATGCAACAGTTTGCATTGCAGTTACCATTTTAGATACTTTTAAATCAAGTTAATTTAATTTAATTCAATTTAATTTAAAAGCAAAAATGATTTGTTATTTTATAGTTTAAGAATAATTTGTACAATGTAATAATTAAATCTAACACATGCCATAAATTTGCTGCATGTTATAAATGTGCATTTAGCTGTTCTGTGGAATAATAAATGTGTTTAAATGTGTTTTTACAGAATTTTTAATGTGCATGTTTTAACATGTTAGTATTTTCTGCTGATACAGCTATAAATCTGCCTATTTTTTTTACTCCAGTTTCAATCTTATATCTATCCATTCACCCGTTTTCCATATAAATTCCCTCTTTATCTCTTTAAACTATTTCCTTTTCCATCAGTCCCCTCGCCAATGTTGTCTCACATTTCATTGTATCTACCTCAACACATCAGATTGACCCTTGATTCATTTCTGATGAATCTATCACAGAGAGAGGGAAAAGGAGAGAGAAAGAGGGATGCACAAAAATGAAGGAAAGTGAGAAAGAGAGAAACATACATTTTCTCTCTCTAGCAATCTGCGTGAAGAGAAAGAGAATTCCAGAAAGTAAACTAGATTCGGCCCCTTGGGCAGAGTTTTAATAAGGGAGCATGTGCTAGTTTTGCTTGGAGCTGGAATGGGCAATATCAGGATTTCCTGAGTGATAAATTACTCTTTGTCTTCCTGAATTTAATGAGTGAACACAGAGAAGGATTGTAAGGGCTATTATCTATCATGGCACATTTGTTGCTGGCTGAGGGAAAAGCTGCTGATGTTACAATATATTGAGTGAGACTGAACAAATTCATGATTTTACACATCACTTTAAACATAGATGTGATGTGTGCCTCTTTGTATTCACTAGACAGTTGGAGACCCCACAATTTAAAAGAACCATCCATTATACTGTATACTGTGACAACAGAGTCTATGCTACATTTTTGACACAATATTCTTTGTCTATTTTTTTCCATCAAATGAAAATAGTTCCATACATCATAAGAGAAGCAGGATTATCATTGTTCTTCTCTGTAGCTGGGCAACACACAACAGTTCCTGTGTGAATCAGTGTTCTTCAATGAAACGTATATGATTCAGTGATTTGTCCCTGGTTTAATTAAGTGTTTTAAATGAATTTAGCAAATAAATTAATGATCCAGGGAATCACTCTTAAAGAAAGCCACTTGTTTTGTTCCTGAATAAACCAGAGTTTTTGAACAAAGAGTGTTTGAACAAATTGATTTAGTTACTGCTTTGAATGAATCAACTGAGTACATGATTCAGTGACTCATTGCTGAATGAATTAATTGTTTTGAGTGATTCGGTTAAATGAATGATCCACTGAATCACTCCAAAAGAAAGCCACATGTTTAATTCCTAAATGAAATAGGGGTTTTAAACAAATCGGTTGAGTGCATAATTCAATGAATCACTTGTTTCAATCCTTAATTAATGATTAATGTAATCACTCCATAAAACCCAGTAACCACACTTGTGACATACTTACTACTTACATGACATATTTCCTGTATTGGGGATTCATGATACGCTTAGCTTCAAATAGTCAAACCCCTCTGAAATGTTATTAGATGGTCTGAAGGTGAGTCAAATAACAGAAAACTCTGCTCCAAGCTTCGGCAATTATTACACTTGTGACATCATTTGTTTGTTTCTGAATAAAACAATGTTTTTGAATGAATCGTTTGAGTAAATGATTCAGATGGTTTATTCGTAAAGACAGCAACTTGCAATGATGCAATCTTCAGAAACAGGTACTAGAAAATCTAATTTGGGATGTGAAAACTGTTATAAATTGACAATATCAGCTATTGAAGAAAAATATAAAAAAGAAATGTTAAGATAAGGATGGAATTGGATGGAAAATGTATGCTTCTATTCCCTGTACTCTTCTTCAGAGGATTCATAAAATATCACCTGGCTTCATACCTGGCCCTCCCTAAAGTGGTAATGTGTCAGATCAGAACAGTTGCCAAGAGCTGTGGAGAGAGGAAGAAGAGGGGGTGAAGTGAAGGGCGGGATGTGATCAAACAGCTCATTCTCCCCCAATCAATCAGGAAGGCTCTGATTAATGCAAGCAGTGTTAGTTTGGCATGAGTCTTAGGTGTGTATGTGTGTGTTAGTGTCTGTGAGCTTTGTGTGACTGTGTAACATCTGCACAGAGGGCAAGTGGCCCAGCAGATCTCTCGCCTAAATCAAGCACAAACTGTCAAGCACCACGAGTTGATTAATGATCAGGACATCAACACTGAGATGTGAATGCTGTGGTTTCCAGTGACAAGATTTTCTTGAAGTACATCAGATATAGAAGAATGCATTAAAATGTGATCGCATTCTGTTTTTTAATCAAATTATGTTGAGGTTCTTTATTTATTTATTTAGTTAATATTTTTTGAAAATCAAACTTAAAAGCATAGTTTACCCAAACATAGCCTAAAAACTCACATCATCATTTACTCACCCTCATGTCTTTCCTAACCTGTGTGCCCTTTTGTTGCTGGTTCTATGAGCTAGAAATCTTAAAGTTATAGCGCACTCAAAAATGAAAATTCTGAAAATGTACTTTTATGTCATTCCAAAGTTGTGTGATTTTTTTCTTCTTCTGTTGAATGTAAAAATATTTTGAAGAATGCTGGTAACCAACCAAGCAAATAACAATTTGCTAATGTTACCTTAAGTCTAATGTTACGAAAAGCATAATTATGTTATTTCTGAATGTTTTCCAAAATCCAAATGTTCAAAATGTATTTTTTTTTCTTTTTAAAACGTGTTAAAGTAGTAACATTGGTAACAAAGTACTAAAATTTGGTTATGCATGAAGTTAGTAACATTAAAAAAATGTTTTAGAAAAATGTTCCAAAAATGATCTATAATTAATGATTCTGTGCCAACTTTTGTTAACCTTTTTTTTATTAACGGTAACTTTGAACAAACGTTGTATTAATGTTAATGGAATAATGTTTGTTCATAAATTAAATAAAACTTTGCAAGATCATTCCCTTTTTGCTGGGAAAACAGTTTTGGTTCCCAATGGTACCATTGTGTTGACATACAGAAGTCAATGGGAACCAGAACTGTTTGGTTACCAACATTCTTCAAAATATCTTCTTTTGTGTTTAACAGAAGAAAAAAAATGCACAGATTTGGAATGACATGAGGACAAGTATACAAGTTTAATTTTTGGATGGACTATCCTTTTAACCTTTAAAACATTTCATTAGAGAGATTTTTGAGTTTTTTTTTATGAATCTCAGTGCCACAGAATTCTGCTGTATATATGCTGCCACAGACAGAGTATTAAAAGGTAAGAAGAAAAATAGTAAGCATCTTTGCAATTAAAACGCCCACGTAAACATAACACATTATGAGCAATAAAACCATGGCGCATCCCCATAACTCTTTAAACTGTTACTGGATTATCATATACCAACAGAGTACACAAACATCGATACGTAGGCCAATTCTAGCTGCCCTACTACAACACGAGCCAAACTTGTACTGAGTTGTGCCAATAAAATCGACTACACATTTGTTCATGTTTTCCTTACATACAGAATTCATGATTTCAAGAGAAATGTTACATAGTAATGCCCACAAAAATGGTTGTTCTCATAGTGTTTATGTGTAAGTTCTGAGCAGGATTCGGCTGTGCTGGGAGGTAACCTCCATCTTGCTAACTGAAGGAGTGTCTGTGTTTACAGAGGCATCTGTGACACATGCAATATTAATATATGGAAGAGGTAGAGGAATAAAAAATGCCATCCAAAGTGAGAACAAGAGATTTAAACACTTTCTGCTAGCTGTAAAAAGCAGCTACATTTTTATATAGCATTACTTTCAATTAGTTGACCAGCACCTTTTATTTATGTAATAGCAATAGATTTATTTATATAACGTATAGAATATATTGGTATGTATAACAAATAATTGTGCAGACAGACAGAAAACAAGAAGCATTTAAATTATTATTTCAGACACCTTGAACAATTTTTAGACAACCTTTTTTTTTTGTAGAGATCTGCAGGGCACAGCTTCAAATGAGTGAGCGATCAGCAATATATGATATCAAAATAAGAAAGAAAACAATTGTTTTACATGCAATTCATAAAATGCATCTGTCAAGCAAATGATAACTGTCTCCATATATTATTAAATATTATTAATAAGGGAGGTATTAATGAGCTCTATGTAGCAAGGAGTGATGTACACTTAAAATTTGTACACATTAGCCCTTACTATATTATTTCATAAGATTGTACTTCATTATTCACTGGCTATGACAATTGTGGAACTGGATTTGGAATCAAAGAAAAGCATGTGTTGATAGCCAGTCTACCACACAAAAGCAAAATCTGAGACATCAGCGGCAACCCTCCCCTATTAAAGTTTTTTCTGACTAAATAAATGGCTTTTGCCCTCCTTAATAAGTTCACTGCATTGGCAAACATAGTTGATTGCCAATTAAACCTAAAAATTAAACATAAATCACATTGACTGAGGAATCCGCTGAGCGGAGCAGAGCACAGCGTTGAGTGAAAGTCATGAAAGCTGATCCAGGGGAAAAAACTCCTTCGCTTTACACACAAAGTCATGTATCCACAGGAATACACCGTGTGCTCATATTTACGGTGATAATCACTCACAATTTGATCTTATTGATGTTAATGCGTTCACCTTCATTGATTTGTCTCATCTGTTCATTATGCACTAAATGATAATGTACTTATTCACATAAAGCTTTTCTTTGCAGCATATCGGTCATATTTACATCACTGCACCATGATTTTTTAAGCAAATCCATCTTGTGTCATTACAAATACACATATTTCAAAAAATAATAAGTAGCTATGAGGAATGCATAATGTAAGACTTTACAATATATACACAGTACTCTTACCAACATCAAATGAACAGCAGTTCCATACTGATACAGACTAGTACAAAAACACCTTGAAGCGTAATGCTGTGCTGTTCGTTAAACTTAATCAATGAAACCGTCATTAATAAACTGGGTTTAAACCATCACCCAAAGGCGTTCAGACTACAGACTACAAAGTCTGACAAGCCTGTTCGCAGGCAAAGCCTGTAGGTGAGCCATGTTGCTTAGATTTACTTTTATTTGGTGTAATCCTTCAACTTAATCCTCTCAGGATCCTACAAAAGAAGATTACACTACAGAGTGAAATAATAACATTTTTGAGGGCTCTTTAAATTGCTTTGATACTCATAGCTCACTGATGTGACAATGTATTGCAGTAGACCTTCATTTAATTTCCTCTTAGATGAAGGGGTTTGGAAATGTCTTTTTGCCATCTTTGATTCGTCTTCATCAGGCCTGGAGTCGTTTGAAGCACGTTTTGGTCCTCCTATGAATGAAATTTGGGCTTAAATGATTTTAAATAAACAATAAATAAATAATAAAAGCAAGCATCGGAACCTAAAAACATGTGTTTGTTGAAAACAAGTGTCCAAATGACATTCTTTTTGTTCTTAAAAGTTGGATTTGAAGCATAAAAGGAATCTTACTCTACAACATGAAAATGTCAGAATCAAACCAGTCAGTATTGTTGGCTATGTGCTGAATATTTAAATTCTGAGGTGAGTCTTGAGATGCGATTATATCCATGGAAACAGTAGTAGCACAGACAAACAGAAGGTCAGAAAGGTCAGGCTTGTATGACTAGCACATCCCTTTAACGACTCCTGATTGGTTTCATCAGGGCTTTGGGAATCAGAGGCAGCTGCTGATTGGCTACGACTGGAGCACATCTCATACAGGTTTCCAGAAAACTGCATCTTTTTGGACTCTTGTCTCAGAGACTCCCACACCACAGCAGCCTCCTCAGGGCAGCCGGCCATGGCCACATTTGCACAGTCATGAAAATCATCCCAGGATCTGCAACAGATACAAGCTTAAGGTTAAATGTACTGAATATTTAATACCTAATCTACAAGCTAATGAGCAAGAATCTGATCTAAATAAATCTGAAACATCCCTCATGTAGTCATAGTTTAAAAGGTAGCTCTACAGTACAGGGCTTTTTATGGTATGAACTTAATTATTGTCAGGCTCTGAATTCGAGATATTTGGATATTATATTTAGACTCTTCATATGTTCTAACAAGTATAAAACATTATATTTGTTATATATTTTGAAAACTTCGCAGCCAAAATGATGTTTTAGTTGATCTACACTTTGAAATGACCATAATGTATGTTCATAAAACCATGTTTATTTTTAGGGAGAAAGGATTTTAGGAATTGTTGAAGCTTTTTTGATGCATAAATGACGATGAACAGGTAAAACACTGCAGTGAAAATATTTTTATGAGAGCAAAAAGCTTGATGCAAGGATCCAGGATCATAATTGAATCTTAAAAAGAACATTTTTATGCCATTTTTAATGTTTCTTTGACAATAGCATTCTGTAATTAAAATGTATATTGGTGTAATGATTTTAGCATTTTATGTACCCTAAAAATTACATTTAAAATTAATTGATTTTATCACAATTAAAAAATATTTATAAAACAAAATTACAGCCTGTTCTAAGATAAATAAACATATTCTATTTAGATTTTCCTGACACTGTTGTTTCCATGGCAACCAAGTACATTAATTTTTGATAAAACTTCCAGGCAAAATTATTAATCGTGTTGGAAATAACACAACAACTGATGGACAGTAAATCATCACCTAGATAAATGTTAAAATGGTTCATAATTCTTTTACTCTTCATTAAATTATCACAGTTTTTGAAATGTAACTTTTTATAACATTAGTAATATAACGTATTTGCATATTTTAACACTTAAAGTCTGAGTAAAACAATCTACACACAAAACGGCATTCAAAAAGTAGCAGAAATGAATGATGAAGGTAAAAAGATAAAGTTCCCAAGAGTTTCAGAAGTTTTATTATGACCTTCATATAAAAACAACAACAGAAAAAAGAATCTCTTAGTTTTGATAAAACTCAACCCCAGGGACGTAAGAGTTCCCACTGAAGAAACACTATTTTAAGTTAAAACCCCAGTTCTTAAAAACCTATTAAACAGTGATGTATTGTGTGCAGTTCACAGTGGAAGTCTGTCCTTCAACACCACAAATGTCCTTCACTACCAATTCTTTTCTTAAACGCTCCTCTCAGATCTCTCAGTCTTGGCCTAAGCCTGACACTTTGCAGTCTATTGGGAGAATGTTGCAGTTCCAAAAGATCCCCTGACAGATGATCACATACATTTCTTGATAACCCTCATGTGAACGTATAAGCGTGCAAGATCGTGCATACCTGTGTTTATGCATGTGTGCACGTGAACAGTGAGCTCAGTGGCGGTTTTAATTGGTACCTGGAGGAATAATGCTTAAATAGCTGTGTTAAAGTAAGCACTGTCTTCATCGCCTTGAATACTAAACACAGGACCTTATAAGGCTGTTGCATGGATAATGATTCATTCAGTAAGTGGCGTAAACGGGCGATGTGTAACGGATTGAGCTTGACTGGAGGATATACAGGAGGCTGTTCTTTAACAACATCATGCTGCTACACAATGAATTCTTAAAGAGTTCCTGCAGCTACGGGGTGTGACATAATATAAAGTCATATCATAGATCCGTGATCTATGAAGGGGCAGACGGGAGAAGACAGACAGGGAAATAGAGAGAGATCTAGTCTTTAATTAGAATATCCAGCTCTTGGGAGAAACGGAAAGATGAGTGAGCTGAGAAAGAAATGGAGAAAAGAGTAGAAGGGGGCAACAGAAAATGAGATGAAAGGCAATGTAGGGCGATAGAGAATGAATGAGGTGTCATATCAGTGAACTGTGATACTCTATATCACATTCTCCCTCTGACAACACAATGAATGGCATACAGCAAATAATCTTGTGGTGTGAGTGGGGCATTTAATGTGGCTGTACAGAGCAGTAACTGTGTTATGCAGGACCTTTTGACCTCTGTAAAATTTCAAAATGTGAATCTGCTGATGTTTTATTTGGACAAATATTAGTACGAAAAAAATATGCCAGACTTTCAGAAACATGCTCTGGTAAAGCTTTAACTAATGTTAAAATTTTATTTTTAATTTTTTATCATTATTTACACAATGGGAAGAAAACGAAGAGGATGGAACCTAGGATGGATGGAATTAATAAAAAGCTCAGATTCACCAGTGATAACTAGTTCTAATTTATGATGAGTAATTTTACCAAACAGGACGGAATGCCCTGTGTTGTCAACTCCTTTGTTCACTATTGTGATATTTTGCTAAAAAAAATTATGATTTCCATTTTTTTTTAAACTGGATATGAGAAAATGAGACTACTTTTACATATATATATACTATCTTACAAAGTTTGGTGTTGGTAAAACTTTTTTAATGTTTTTGAAATAAGCATCTTTTGGCTGCGTTGAGTTGATTAAGAATACAGTAAAACAGTAATACTTTTAACAGTAATGGCAAAGCTGAATTTTCAGCATCCATTATTTTGTAACAATGTAAAAGTACTGCAACTTTTGATCAGTTGAATGCATCCTTGCTGAATAAAAGCATTCATTTACTTAAAATATATACTCATTTAGAACAGTAGTGAATATGTACAGTACAGAGAGTGATGCTTGCTTGTGTTTGTGTTGTTCCAGGTTTTTTCCTTACTTGCAAATAGAGTCGATCTCCTGCGTATCCTCGTCTTTTTGGGAGCTGACAGACAGACTGTCTCCTAGGGCAAGCAGACACTGGGCAAACCCTTTATAGATGGAGCTGCACTTCTTTGTGGCTGCAGCAGAGCATGGACTGGGGACAAGCACTAGAACAAATATAGATTTAAAAATAAATTCAGAAATGTTAGAAGTGGGGAGTCTGAACAGAATGTAATGAGCTTCAAGATGTAACCAAAATGTGAAACATATAATAAAAATTGAAAAACCTTTCATCATCTACCAACACTCACAAAAAACAACAACAATAATAATATTTTTCTTCTGTTAAACACAAAAGAAGATATTCTGAAGAATTGACAACAATTGACAGCTACTGACTTCAGTAGTACTTTTATTCCTTACTATGGAAATGGAAACCGTCAGCTGTTTAGTTACATACTTCAAAATATCTTCTTTTGTGCTTAAATTGAGGGTGAGCAAATTATGAATTTTAATTATTGGGTGACTATCCCTTTAAATAAGCAGTTTTCTCATTTCAAGATTTCAAGCCTGTTTTCTTTTTTTTTTTCAAAAGCTCAAATACAAATTTGATTTGTTCTAAAAAAAAAAACAAACAAGTAATAATAATAAAAAAAACACACACACACTCATTGCCCAAAACATAGACAAGGTCATAAATAGACCAGCAGGATGACACTGAAAACACTCACAGCAGTACACAAAAGCCTTCAGTACCACCACTGCTGGATTTGTGGGGTTCTTGGTTATTTATAAATTGTTTATAAAGAGTATAGTTCTATGATTCATTGTTAAAACAGAACACAGGGTAATAATAATCTCTAACCTTGAGGATATGGGAGAAAAATTCAATAGAAATGCTCTGAGCTTTCATGTGTTAAGAGCTCCAGACGCTTGCTTGTCTACACTTTTTTTAAGCTACCAAAATTTTCTTCTCTCCAGCTAACACTAACTAATATCTGGCTAATGTTCTCTCAAAGTTATGAAAAACATTCCTCCAGTAATGTTCATAGAACATCTGCTCAAAGTAATCTGTCCTTTAATAATGTTCTCAAAATATTAGCACACGTGTATATCATTCATGGAATTGTTTATTTCTGAAAACCTTTTAGTTACACATTTGTCAAATATATATATATTTTTTAAATGTTATTACTTTTTATTTACCCATAATTAAGCAATATTCCAATAATGCATAATCTTTGCAAAATGATAGAATGGAACGGTCCCTTTACATTTGCATAACCAAGAAATATATATATTTTTTTTCAACTAGATGGAACATTAGCAAAATGTTTTTAGAAGATATTTTCGTTTGATGGGTCTGTGCATGTGCCAGTATTCTCCCAACCTCCATTGCTCCTTGTCGTCTCTCAATCTCTATAACCTATACCTATCGACAATAAAACCACAGATGGAAGCAACGCTCAACCTAAGTGAGATATGCAGGAGGATCTTAATTGGGTCAGACAGCAAATCACCAGCACTCTCCTAATTCCCTTGAGGAAATGAATGATTAATATTTGATAGGATAGAGTTTTCTCTCTCTCTCTTCCCCCATGCCTGTCCCCCCCGCTAGCTTTATTCCCACACTGCTGCAAACCTATTGATTTTCAGCTATGTTTTTGCAGTGAGGTCTGAGGATTATTGGTTTCACTCATCCCCATCAACATTTAATGAAGATCTGGAGAAGCAGAGAAAACCAAGTCATATATTAGAGGAGGAGAAGATATAGAATTCTTCACGATCACTGAAGCATTGCACGTAAATGGAAACAGCTGAAGAAATCAGAAAGACTGAAGTGCTTTGATGATGCCAAGGGGAAATTTAGACAACCGTCACTCAATACAAGACTCAACAGAACTATCAATACTAAAATCATAAGGGATAATGTAAAGTAAGCTGGCCGCTATTGCAAATTACAAAATGTAAACTTTATCTTGCTTACATGGTTACTCACCAAATAAATATGTGGCCATGATGTATTGATTTGAGTTTAAATTATTTAAATCATATTTTATTCATATTGTATTCCTGTATATTATATGAAAGCTTCCAAAAATGAAAAAAAAAAAAAAAAAATTATATATAAATAAATAAACAGTATATTACAAAAATCGGCCTAGCAAAAAGACGAACAAAGTAACAAAAAAACAAAAAATTTTTTTTTATTTATTTATTTGGATGAACTTTACTATTTACACTTCCATTTGTTAAAATTAGTTAATTAATTAGTTGAACATGGACTAACAATGAAAAATTCTTCTAAAGCATTTATTAATTTTAATTAATGATGATTTCAACATTTACTACATTATTAAAATCAAAAGTTTTATGTTAATATTATTATGGGCATGAGCTAACACGAGCTAACAATAAACAGCTGTATTTTTATTAACTAACATTAACAAAGCATAATAAATAAATACTGTAACAAATGTATTGCTCTTTGGTAGTTAATGCTAATGAATGAACTAACCTTTACTAACGGGAAAGTGTTACAGATGAACATTCCAGAAACATTTCCATGCAGTACAGACCCCATACAAACAACAAAACTGAGCAGCCTGGGAGGAAAATGAATTCATCTGAGAAGTGGATATTTCCAAAAAGTCTCATCAGATCAAAACTGAGACAAGAACTTACTGTGTCCAGTTATATATCTCTGAATTTGTATCTTTGGCCGACGCTCAAGCGGTTTGAAGAGTAGTCTGTACCACTGCCTGCATTAGTAATGTTATTACTGATGTTGTGTAATCCAAGCTCTGATATATCTGAGTGCCATCTACCCACACACAGCGTGATCTGGCCTGGCCCATTCAGCTCAGCGAGCCGTTATGACACAGGCAGCAGACACAGGGCTTATTTGAACCACAACATTCATTTTTAATCTGTGGTGCCAGGGATCCACGGGGAGTCCATAGGGTTCTTAAATAAATAAATTATATAAAACAGGGCACTTGCATGAGAGGGGACTGCAGAGAGTGAATGAGAAAGAAAAGAGAAACTGGGAAAGATGGAAAAAAAGGAATGAAATAGAAGAAATGAAACACAAATAGGCAGCATTTGAATTGGGTGTATCAATTTTAAATTAAATATGCTAGTAATCATATTAAATAATAAAATATATCTATGTAAAAAAAATATATTTACATTTAATTTTACACAAATATTTAAATTCATATAAAATTGATATGCCAGAATAAATTAATAATATAATTGTATAATAAGTTTTAGGTCTCTTTAAAGCTGCAAAATTAATATAACATACTCTGTTCTCTAAGTGAGAATGAGATTAACACTGCAATATGAATAGTTCACTCTAGTTGTCGAAATCACCATAGATTACAATTCAGGTACTATTACACAATACATAATCAAGCACTGTAACGTCATCCTTTTAAGGAACATGTTATGAAACTTTGAAACAAAATGTCATAATAAATAATTTGGAGCGCTAAGAGCAAAACAGTTGCATCATTTCCTGTCCCTAGCGTGACTCAGACACATCTATCTATCTATCTATCTATCTATCTATCTATCTATCTATCTATCTATCTATCTATCTATCTATCTATCTATCTATCTATCTATCTATCTATCTATCTATCTATCTGCTAAGTACTATTGACTTCAAACCTTAAGATTTAAAGATGCTGAAATCAGATGACCTCTGGAGCATAAGATGGGCAAGTGATGATGGAGGTTTAGGCCACATATGTGCCCATCTTCTATTCATGAGGTTGAATATGCAAGCTTTAGCCAGACCAGTGCTGAGCAAGCACATTTGCTGCTGAGGTTTGCTACATGTGCCTCGCGGGGAGCACATCAAAATAAATGAAAACCATTTTTATTTGTCGGTTTCTGAAGATTTGCATTCCCAAACACAATAGTGCATGTAAATAAGGTTCAGTGGTATAAGTAGACAAGCAGGCAGGTTGCCAAAGTATGTGTGCAAATTTTTGCTCTTTATGCTCATAGTCAAACTGTTCAAGATGGAAGGAGGAAGTAAAAAGGGGGTGTGTGGAATTTCCGGATGATCAAACCCTTGTGGAAATCTCAAAATACAAACATCAAAACAATGCTTTGAAAAGCTCAGATTGTTAATGATCATTTCACTGATACCATATGGGAATGATACTTCTGTACCTAAGAATTTATCTTATTAAGAATGTATTATTTTATTATTATATTTTTAGTATTATTCTTTTCGTTTTTGTGGGAGCAAATAAATACATATTTATATCCTTGCCCTAATAAAATTAAATAAAGGCATTTGTTGAACCCAGACACAGTGTGATATTGAGGGATTAAGACAAAACTCTAGAAGATACTTTGTGTGATGTAAGAGACTGCACTGGGCAGAACTCATTAAGACTTTACCTCAGTGCCTGCTGGGAGCACAGCTCAAGCAGTACAGCTCTAGACACACACTTCATTATATACAGCATGGGGTTGGTTATATAGGGTAATGCCTTTATTTGTGGGGATATACAATATAAGTGTATTGACTGAAGCATCTAAGTTATTCGAAATATTAAAGCATTTATTTTAACAGATGGTTTTACAAAAAGTCTTTAAAAATAAAAAGACTTCGCAGTGATGTCATAGAAGAACAATTTTTGGTTCTTCAAAGAACATTTCAGTAAATGGTTCTTAAAACTAACTTTTTTTTTTTTTGCTTTGTGTAAAGAATCTAAATATGTAGGACCAGGAGTGCCACTTAAAAATTAAATGAAGAATCAATTTGTCAATTTAATCATTCAAACATAAAAATGTATATAAATAAATAACTTTTTAAATGGACAAATTAATAGACATATTTAAAGTTGTTTAATTAATTTGTGTTTTTAAATGTAGTTTAATAAAACAATAAATAAAAAAAAACTTTTTTAAATGTATAAAAAATACAAATTTAAAACTGTTTGTTTAATTCATGTTTTAAAACATAGATTAATAAAATAATAAAAAGTACATTAATTAGTAATTTTAAATCACTTTTTTAAAAAGCATTTGCCAACGCTTTTCTCTCTCTCTAAAGACTTTTGTCTACTCTACAGAATATTCTGTGCAAAGGTTCTTTGCCACAGATACCAATAAAGAACCTTTACTTAATGACCATTTGAACAGTTTTTATTTTTAATTTACAGTCTTATCTTTATACCAGATAACAAGGAACATTTTTATTATTATATAAACATTAAAAGTCCTTAGAACAAGAACGTCCTTACTCAATAAATGTTCTAAGACATGTTTTTGAAATCTTGTTACAATGGACATTTTAATGTCCTTAGAATATTAAAATTAAATGTTCAAATAACATATAGTTAGGGTGAAAATAAAATATATTCTCATAACATTGAGAGAATGTCAGAACAACATTCTTTGACTATATTTATAATGTTACTTGTACTCGATGAAAGTTCTAAAAAACATTTTTGTAACCTTTAAATAGTGTTCTAGTCATGACAAGAAAACTGTACACTTTAACTGTCTCAGACTATTAAAAACAAACATTCAAATAATGCTATGTTTTTGGCTGAAAACTAAGTTACAATATTGTAAGAAATGCTTTTGTAACCTTTAAAAAATGTTATAATCAAAACAAGAAAACTTCAACTTCAGGGACATTTTATAAACATTTCAAAACAATGTTCCCACGTTTTTATAACCTAAATTTGTTACCTGGGATATTGTATAATGTGTTTCTCATTTAGAAAATGATAATGGTTGTTTTGCAACCATAATAATAAACCAAATCTTCCCATTTAGTACAAATGTAATAGAAGCACCTAAGATAAAGTTACAGATAAATCTTCCTGTTTGGTGCAAATTTAATTCACTGTCATCTAACAAAGTTTCAGTGGGACACATTAGGCATATGCTGAATGCACAACTCTGCAGAATGAAGGAACTGTTACTTTGTTTAAAATGAAAAGCAGTAGGGGCATTGCCGCAAAGTTTTATTGCTGCACTATGGCAACTTTTTCTGTGGTAACTGTGGCCCTCTCTTGCGTAGCATCGTTAGGAGCGATGGGCTAATAAGCCAAGCAGTGACAGCATAGCGTGCGAAGGGCGAGGAGAGCTTCTATTCCCAGAGCTAACTCTGAAACAGGCTTCCAGTGAAGCTGCCTGCAATAGCACAAACAAATTCTGATAATTAGCTCATGCCAGCAAAGTCCCCTTTCCAAGTGATCGGTTAACCTCTCCGGTTTTCCATTCACACCTTCACTCCCAGAACACTGAATGGAGGGAGGCTGCGGGGGATGAGAAGAAGTGCATTCGCCAGCTGTTAATTTCTTTCATGAAACCAGGGGGAAAGTGACTGGATGCGGTACAGAGATGTGCACTGTAAATTGGGGCAGGGACATTTTGCTATTGAATTTGAATTCATGAGAGAAGCAAAGCAAGTGCAAACTTAATCTTTTTTAATAAGGACAAAAATCAAGTTTGACTTTGGTGACATAACCCACACTGTGAGGTGGTTTTCATAGCCCAGGTCATCCTCCAGGTGAGGAGGACTAATTGGAACAAAATGGAGCTCAAACAGAGGTGGGAGACAGGTTTCTGCTTGTTAGTACAGACCTTTTCTCCTTATTGTGTTCAGTAGCTGTGGCAGTGAGTTATATCCACCACAACACTTCACTTTACACTTTGTGTGGCATAAGAGACAAACCAGAAGCAAAACCTAAAAGAAATCAAACTTATCTTTGCTACCTGGTTATTTCAAAAGCCAGCGGTGGAAAGACTTGTCTTAAAAGGAATTGTTTTATTTTGCTCCAACGGATGTTTTTCTCCAAGAGATGTAACACATATAAACATGTGCAATTCCCAAAAGAGTTTACAAAAATTTGCAGGCCCCATGGGATTGCAGTTTCATTTGGAGATGGGAGAGAGTTGGGGAGGGGAGAAAGAAACGAAGGGAGGCAACGTCTTTCCCAACGCTAATGTGCTCAACACTGGCTTTGATCACGGAGAGACGATGCGACTCAACAATAACACAATCACTCACAGGTGCGGTCATGTGTCACTTTAAAAAAGTGGAAGGTAGAGGACCAAATTAGGTAAGACCTGCTTTCGATTTTATCTCTTCATTATCTATCTCAGAACAAAGAAGATGAGAGGCTCTCAGAAGCTCACTAAGAAGCCAGGAAAAGAGATATCATACTTCCACTGGCATTAATTTGACAGCTGCTATCTGTCCAGAACAAGGTCACTGATAAACCTACACAGATGAAGGAACTCCTTCACCGAGACTCCTTAAATGCAGTTTAAATTAGATTCAGATTTGGACTTGTTGGAAGAGCTTAGCAATAAAGACCCAATTAAAATAATTTCCACATCAAATACAACTTTAATCTGTTAAACCACCACAGCAGCGTTTCAATTAATCAGAAAAAAAATATTCTGAAATTCCCTTGTCTGCATTTGACTTCAGTTATTTAGCTATTAAGCATTAAAATTCATTTTACTTTTGTAATGTAACTCATTTCCTAGTAACATTCCACAAGAAATGGTTGATACCAGAATGAACAAAAGCAGCTAAACAGGGTGTGATTTCCAAAGTCATGCAGTCAGTGATTGAAAACCTTATTTAACAACAAGTGTGGCTCTCACACAGGGTTGCCAAGTCCCCAGTTTTCCACTTTTAATTACTTTTAATTACTACTACTTGAAATTGCGTATAACAATGCATAACAGTGACTGTAAAATATGTATTTTAGGTATGGTGTTGCATATTCTGAGTGGTATTTCATGTGGCTAGGGTCGTTGGTTGTTTTGTTTCACAGACCTGGCAACCCAGTTTTTGAACTGTCCGGTTCACACAACAGATTGGATACAGTATGTCAACCCCATTCTCCCATTAGCCATTCACAAGTATGATACCTATAAAGATAATTATACCATTTTAATGTTATAGTTATCCTTCTTGGTGTGAATGGGCATGCTGTCAATCTCAAAACAACCAATTGTGAATGTAACCTTATTAAATATATATCTGTATACAGCGGCTGTGTGAATGTGACCTAAATGGCAGGTGAAATCAAGGAAAATGAAATTAAAAAAAGTCAATTTTTATTTTGAAAAAAAACAAATTCAAAAATTGATTATATCAAACATCAAATTTGAA
The DNA here is from genome assembly GCF_018340385.1 of Cyprinus carpio. Taxonomy (NCBI): domain Eukaryota; kingdom Metazoa; phylum Chordata; class Actinopteri; order Cypriniformes; family Cyprinidae; genus Cyprinus; species Cyprinus carpio. The sequence goes on along the minus strand of NC_056614.1, from coordinate 16,442,445 downwards.
AATTTCTCATAACTGTCATCAAAGCACTCAAACTGCGCAGTTCATCATTCTTTCAGCCCCATTTACATGAACAGATCATGTATTCATATGAAAGTCTTAGAAGTTTCTTCATGACAGACACTTTTCTTTGATTCTCAGCTATTTTAAATGTAAGAAGCTAACGGGAGCTGTCTTTATGCGGTGACAGAGGAAAAGAGAACAAAGAATAATAGTTTTTATGCTAAATCAAAAACCCTTTGACAGGTCAGTGTGATTGCCCTGGTCTCTGTTTCACACGAGTCTAATAACTAGACTCAGAAATCCTCCAAAAGCTGTAAATAAACAAACCAGTATGTAATATTCCAACATCTAATCTTCTTGGTAGAACAAGAAATAGGGGAGTGATTAAACAAGACAATATTCAAACAATCATAAGGCGCAGTCTGCGGGGGCTTTGGGGTGGGGTACAGACTAGTCTAGAAGCGAAACACAATTAGGATGCGAACCTTGAATGCATCAGTCTTGTTTAACTGAACGTTTGATGCTCTCACATACATTTCAGTCAGACTGTGAAAAATTACGACTGCATTAAAGCTCTGATATTAGGCCTTAATATCCGGCTCTCCTTGTACTCCCAATATGAAGGAGGAGAGATTCCCAGGAGCCTTTTTGATCATATGCAAATGTTGTTTTTAAAATATTCTTTCATCTGGCCATGTTGTGAAGTCAGCTTTCTTTACACTGAACATGAAAACCTCACTTACTTCATTAAGGAGGAGTCTGGAATGCTAAAGTAAATACACAGCAAAAATTTTCACTCCAAAAATAATCATTGTGATTTCCAGCCGCAGATTATATGATGCTGATGAGAGCACATTTTTGCAGTGGTGTATAGACAGGGAAAAAAATAAATAAACAGGCCAGGGATTATGGATGATCCGTGAGCAGGGATAAGTGGTTCTCAATTACATTACAATAGAGCACAACAGTAGGGTTCAGGAAGTAGGATCCCATTTATTTTCTCCTTAGAGAAATTGATTTTTAATGTTAACTTATGAACCTTTCTACACAGACCTACCATGAGCTTCGAGGTTGATAACTGATGATATATGCTTCTGTACAAGCCATAAGTCAGTGTGATTTAAACTTAATTTCTTAAAAAAAAAGGATTTTTAATTGGGCAGAAAGGTGGCAGCCCAAGTGCTGTTTACACAGCCAGCAGTAAATCAGAAAAAGTGTTGAACAAAAACTTACTAGACTTATTAAAAATATTTTATATCTTTACATTCTTTCTTTTATATCTTCATTTTCCTTAGCCTGTTTTGTTGTAGTATTGGGTATCATATACTGTATATAGCACCATCTGGAACTCACACCGTTGCTGTCTCCATTTTAATTTTATTTGTTCTCATATTGACTTTAGTTGCACACCTAAATTCCCATCCCAGGATGGCATAGTAACACCACAGCTAATAATCCTGAAGAGAGCTCAACAAGCCAGTGAGATAACTGAGTCATATATTTGTGACTTCCTATATTTGTATTAATCTGAATATTTGGAATACATTTCTTTTCTGTTTGATTACATTATTTGCAATGCTTCATGAAATGAGTTTTTGCCTAATACAATCTTTTAGCATACAATTTTCAAACACTTTGTTGCTTGGAATCAAATGTTGTGAGCTTGTTGATTAAGGCTTAGAAATCTTTACTGAAGAATAATTTAAATCCTTATAAATAAATTGAATGAGAAAAATACTACATAGGAAACCAAGGCCACTGAAAAAGAGCTCTATTCACATTATATGTTAATATAAATCTTAATTCATATTAATTTGACCTATGATGCACTCTTGTTTTGATTGTAACATAAATTCACCTGACCTTTGAACATTTCCCTCCCTGTGTTCTCAGTTTGTTGAGACTAGAGGTTAAGAAACTATAGAAATAGTGGGTTTAAAATAATAATAAAACAAAAAAATTAAATGGCTGTTCAGTCAGTGAATGTGGTAGCAAGGCTGAATACTAAGAGCTCCATACTATACCAGCCAGTGAGTCATAATATTTTTCAATGCCATTTACCAGGAAAAAACCTTTCTCTGAAGTACGCCACGAAATAATTGAAGCTCTTTTGGTGACCACTTGGCATTGGCATACAATTTGGACTGAACAAAATCATTGCAGGGACAGTACAAAATCTAATCAGCAGAATGATTTATTCTAGGATGATCAAAGAAAAGATGATAAACATTTAAAAATTATAAGCACGACCATTTGAAATGATGATCGGTGTTAATGGTACACCTAACAAAACCTCTACAATGTGATCCGTTGGTTAAACAATGCTTCATTTGGTCATTATCGGCAAACAAACATGACAGGGCCCCAGTGCAGAGCCTATTAAACTGCTAGACACATACATACATTTGCAGACATGTAATATTGTTTTGAGTTGAAATTATTTCATAAATGTATCTGCATCATCTTTAAGCATTAACTATATATATAAAAAAAAAAAGTATAGCCCACTACATATCAATCGGCCAAGAAACAAAATGAGCAATTCAGCAATATGACACTAAAATTAATACTGAAGGTTATTTTTAAACAAATGATAAAAAGAGATGCAAATTCAAAGTTCTGACCTGTCTTATATATAGCATTGCCATGGAAATATCTGAGAACTGAATGCCATGAATTACCAGAATTGATAAGAATTTAATAAGAGCATTTAGTGCTGAATATGAAAATTTTTGTATGAAAATTGTCCTAATCAGATTGTTTCCTATGTCTTTACTTCTTTAAAACTGCTGTAAAATTAATGCTTTATCAGCTCTACATTGAGACAGCAACTAATATCTAATCTAATATGAAGTTTATATTATAAAGTATATCATTAAAAATGATATGCATGCACTGGTCAAAGTAAACTTAAAAAAAACTGATATATTTGACAACTATATCAGAAAAAATGAGTTCTGACATATGCTTGAATAACCATTTCAATTTTGTAAGCCCTCTGACTCACTGGTAACACAAATGGGATTTTCATTGCACAGTATATGCAGAGAATGGACTACAGAATGGATTCAGTCAAGGACGTTTTGAAGGACCTAGAAAGAAGCATCTGGCTCAGAGTTTTACATTATTTACAATTGAAACTTGGCAGGGGAATCCACCTTGCTACACTATTAAAGATTCATGCCATGATATAGTTTAAACACAGATCTAATGCATAAGTGTAAACAGGTCTCCTGCGTTTAATGAACAAGTGTGTGACACCGTCACAGTCTCTACTGACTTGGATGTCTGGAAAACCAAGACAAGCAGGCCCACCAAAGTGGTTTGTCAAGTCCTTGTTTGAAAATGTTTTCTGTTGCAGAGCAGGGAGTCAGACGCCACCTTAAATGTGTTTTAATATGCTTGCAACTACCCTTGCGCTAATCAGAAACACTCTAAGGCAATTAAATCAGCTCTTCTTACGAACTAACTGGGGTTAGAATCAGGGGGACTCAAACAGGTGGAGATGCTATTCTGGGCAGTGGATAGCTCTCTTCTACCAAGCAGTGTCAGAGGAACCGAAGCAGATTTCCTGGAATTAGATTGTGTTCTACAATAATGACAGAATTGGAGCTGTAAGGCTGTATATTCTGGCAAGAGGCCCGTGCTAAACAAAAGTAGCACTCAAACCCATGACTTCAGACTTCACACAGGAGAGGAGCAGAGGTGTTTTAATGTACACACATTGTTTGCACGAATGCCCTCTTCTCAACCCTTTCTCAGTATTTCTCCTTCCCCTCGAGTGTACCGCCTGGAGACTGTTGACCCTTGGCTGAGGTGAGCGTTGAAGCCATGTTGAAACCATTTTCCATCCACCAAATAAATGAGCTTACTGCTAAGATCAATAGACGTTCCTCTCATCCTCTCTGATGGAGAGTAAATGTGAGGTTCATTGCATTGGACACTAACACAGTGACCCAGTCCTGCTCTAATGAGTTTTTATCGACTGCAACATTGAAGTTCCCAGCTACAACTTATCAGGGTTAGTGCATGCTTCCAGGCATACAGGCCGGGCCACTTCCAACTGCGGCAATCTTCTCTCCAAAGGCTGCAGCATTCTTTTCCGCTCTTCTCTTCTGTAGAATTGTTCTGTTCTGTTTTCTTTTTTTCTTGCCTTCTCATTTGTTCTTTTTTCTCATCTTGTCTCCCCACTTTTTTCCACTTGTCTCATCTCATTTCATGTCTCATGTTGTCTCCTTGTTTCATCTCTTTTCATTTTACCTAGTCTTGTCTCATCTCTTCTGTCATCTTGTCTTCTCATCTCTTGTGTCTTGTCAAATTGAGTCTCATCTCCATGTCCCTTCATTACTCATTTCTCTTCCTCTTGTCTCCTTGTCTCATCTCCTTTTGCTCATCTCATCTATTCTCTTACATTGTACTCTCATCTCTTTAGTTCTCTCATCTTGTCTCTTCTCTCCTCATCTCATCATTACTCATTTCTTCCTCCTCTAGACTCATCTAATTTCTTCTTATTTATTTTTTTTCTCCTGTCTTCTCACCTCATTTCTTCACTTCTCTTACATTGTCTCTTCTCTCCTTTGGTCTTATCTTTTTGTGCAGGCTAATCCATATTTTTTCTTCTCATATTGTCTCATCTCATTTAACTCTGTCTTGTAACTTCTCCCATCTTGTCTCTTTGTCTCATCACTTGTTATCGTATCTTGTCTCTTGACTCATGTCTTTTCATTTAACCTAGCCTTGTCTCATCTCTTCTCTCACATCTTTATCTTTTTATTTTCTCATCTTGTCTCTTCTCTTTTTTCATCTTTTCTTGTCTCCTTGTCTTGAATCATCTCATTTCATTTCTTGTCTCATCTTATCTCCTTGTTTCATCTCTTCTTATTTTAATTAGCCTAGTCTCTTCTCTCATCTTATCTTCCCATCACTTAACTTTTCTCATCTTGTCTCTGTTCTCCTTGTCTCTTTTTTTTCCTTGTGTCTCGTCTCCTGGTCTCTTCGTTACAAATTTTTCTTTCTCTTGTCTCCTTGTCTCATTTCCTTTTGCTCGTCTTGTCTATTCTCTCCTTGTCTCATCCTGTCTCATCATTACTCATTTCTTCTCTCTTGTCTTTTCATTTTACCTAGTCTTGTCTCATCTCTTCTCTCATATACTCCTCTGTTTTTTCTTATCTTGTCTTCTTGACACAGCTCTTCATCTCATCTTGTCTCATTTCTTTAATTTTCCTTACTTTCATCTCTAGTTTCTAGTCTTCTCCCCTCATGTCTTTATTTCTTTCATCTTGTCTCTTCTCTCCACTTGTCTCATGATTATTTTTTTTGTCTTAACTCATCTCACTTCACGTCTCCTCTCATCTCTTTTCATCTCATTTCTTGTCTCATCTCTTTTAATTTTGCCTAGTCTTGTCTTGTCTCATCTCATCTCGTCTCTTGTCTTCTCATCTCTTCACTTCACTTCTCTTATCTTGTCTCTTCTCTCCTCGACTTGTCTTCGTCTCATCATTTCTCATTTCTCCTCATCTTGACTCTTCTCATTTCATTTCTTATCACATCTTGTCTCCTTGTCTCATCTATTTTCATCTAATTATATCTCTTGTCTCATCTTCTTTTATTTTGCCTAGTTTCACCTTACCTCTTCACTTCCATCATCTTGTCTTTTCTCAGCTTTCATCTTATTTCATCTCTTCTCATCTCTTTTCTCTTTTTCTTCTTTTACTTCTGTATTCTGTTTACAACCAAACTCCCTGTGTGTTGTTTTTCCCATCCTGTGATACCTGTTTTATAGTGTTCCTCTCTCTTCAGATCATCTCTGTCAAACTATCCATGCTTGTCACATAATGGCTAAAATGACAGAAAACCACACTGAGTGGAAGTGTCTCAGCACAGCTGGTTCAAAGGGTTAGCCACTGAGGGAACAGTCAGTCAACCGTGATCAAACAAACCTGACAACCATATTAATCTTTCCTTATGTCCACCTCCACAGCGCCACTGAAACATAAAAGACAAACCTAAAGGACTGCTTGGTTCTTTCATTCAGATAGCTGATGTCTTTTTATAATAACAAACAGCAACAGCTCAACTGGCTATTTGGCTAGTGCGCTTCATTTGTCATAGTTACAGGAGAATCCAAAACCGGGATGTGCTATAAAATCTGTGTATGTATTGTAACAACATGATGTTCCCTTAAATACACTATTTAAAAGTACCAATTGACTTTCCTCCCAAAGTCTTTAATTTTAAAAAGTGCACACAAAAAAAGTGTAATGACCATATTTGGCTGCACATTTAGCCTCAGAATGACCTGAGGGATTCAATGAGCCTCTTACCTCTGATGCAGATATGCAACCCACACAAAATTTACCACCTGGGAGATGGACTGCAGTGACCTTGGATTTTCGATTAAAAACACCAATGTTCCCTGTGCACTGCAGAGTCTGCGTCCAACTCAGCTGCCTTTAATTACCCCTGCAAGTTGGGTCATTGTCTTTCCCTCCTTCTCACCCTCTCTCGCTCCTGCACACGCACACACATTAACCACATGCACACAAATGCTCACACCACTGAATCACTCAGGATTCATTAGTTCTAGAGGACACAAGTTCCTATAACTTCAATAGAAGTAAGTCACTTTTCTCATGAATATTCATTCCCGGTGTCACAGGGGTGGGGAGTCGAGGGGATGTCATGCCTTAGCTGCTGGTTCATTTCACAGCGCTTATTTGGGGACTAAGCTATATACAGAGTCTATAGCGAAAGAGCAGACACTGACTCAGACAAGGTTAATTTGTATACAGTGAGGCTAAAGAGTCTGAGATGACTAGTGAAAATTGTTGTAATTTGCATTTTTAATATATGTAATTATATAATTTAATTTAATATGAAGAGAAAAAAATATTTTAGTCTATGCTTTGGGGTGACGCCTAAATTGGCAAACCGTTTAAGCCTCACATTTCAGTGCAAGAAATTTTTTTTTATATAAATTTAAAAAAAGCTGTTATTTAACGTAAAAAGTCTGATTCCAGAACAAATGACTCTTGTGAAATGGTTCTTTTTGGTGAATAAAAACACTGATGAGAAAAGAATTGTGACTCTGTTATGTTACTTACCGTGAGACTTAAATTATTGTACAGACTGGTTGCAAATTATGAGTTTAATTAGTAGTATTTTATAAAAATGAATGATTGAATAAATTCTTTTCAAGTTGATTAGCATTTCTAATACAATTTCTAAATATTTTATAATCAAAGATTTTATTACCAATATAACAATTATGAAAAAAATCATTAACATCATATATTATACCATAACCATTTTTTATTTATAAATATTTTACATTTATATTACATTTTTTGTTTTATTTTTTATTTTATTTGTTATATTATTTATTCATTTAAATTTTTCTAATGTTCAGATTTTTCAAAACCCTGAACCTTTCTGTTTACTTACATAAAATACAATTTTAAATTCTAGATTTACAGCGAGGCTTCACATTTTGGACTCTGTGTATGTAAATGTATTAAATAAAAGCAAGTCCTGATGTCTCAAGCACTTCCAAAGTCACCACAGACTCGGTAAAAAGCAAGTGAGTGAAAGACCTTGGCACTTCATACAGTGCATCAATAGTATATCCTGCAAATCAGACCACTTCCTATTTACTGAGTAATTACTGTTACAGAAACAAACATTAGATAGAACGATATCCTTGGCGGTAGACATTAGTGTCCTAGTTTTCAAGCAGTCTTAAAACTATCTTTACTCAAAAGTCATGTCTGCTCCTTTTAATGCGGCAAACTGTCTACAGAGCATACTTTAAATTTTCCAACCAAAAGCATATGAATATGAAAGTGATGTGGGGAGAGAACCAGAGCGCAAAAAAGATTGAGAAGGATTTTCTCTTCTACCCCCAAAATCAATCGAGATATAAATTATTCTATTTAAACTAAATCGAAAATTCTCACCGCCCAGCATGAGGTATTTAAAAACAGTTCAGGAACTGTTATGACTACAACTTATGAAAAATCTTGTCTTTTCCATAAACTACTGAATTGTACATTCAATAAATAGCACTTTGGGACTGAATGGCGCTTTGATCCCCAAGTATTATTTCAGGAAGGATAATTGTATGTGAAAGTCAATGTTTATTATCTGTATTCGGGATTTTCATATTTTTGAACTTTTGTCACTTCATTAGTATGAAACAGCAAAATCAAAGCTTTTATTAAAAGCGACTATGTTCTCTGATAATCGAAACCTTGACCTTGTCCATCCGCAGTGGTTGAGTGAACTCACAATCACTGTCAATACAGCTGACTCTGCAGTCACATTTCAACAAAGACACTTCTCTTCATTATTCATTTAACTCTAGATCGTATACACTCCACATTGATCCACTCGGATATATAAATAACCACTTCCACACTTGCTCCACAAGTCCCTTGTGTTCACTGTCTCAACTCATCAGTAGCAACAAAATACATCCTTCTACAGTATGTGACAGACGTGCTAAAAATAGGTGTTGTAATGTATAGCAATTATCAAGGATTTCTTTTGTAGTCCCTAATCATCATTGTATCTTTTCAGCTACATATTTTTTTTCCGTTAACCTATTTATTCTAAATTATGATACAACAAAACATCAGCAAATGTAAATGCACATTTTGTGAGAATGTGGCAATGTTCTCTTCAAAGCCAAGCCAAGTTGCCAAATACTTTAAGTTACAGTGTGGTTGTATAATAGACTATTGATTGTTTTCAATCATGTGGATGGTCTAGCATATTAGACTTGTTGAATAAGTTTGATATTTTATATAGGAACAGTTAGCTCATATTTTATGGCAATAGGCTATAAATTAATGATAAATGGCTGTTTCAGCAGGAGCTGTGGTCCAGTAGTGCAGAAGTTTTAATATAGCTAAAGCAAGAAAACAGCTTACATACAGGTTCACAAATATTTGTATATAGGCCCTATCATATGTATATTTATATATATATATATATCTATATATATATATATATATATATATATATATATATATATATATATATATATGTTGAGTTTCTTTTGAAGCTATTCTGAAGAGAACATTAAAAAGTTCCAATTTAACCCTCTTTCTCCCAAAACCTACCTGTCATGTTTAATAAAGGAACAAATAAAGCTCATAAATAAACAATTGTGGTGGCTTGTTGTGGAGTGGAGCCAGTATAAACAAAAGTCTTGTGATAGCATAATGCTCGTAATGCTTAGCGGTATTATTTATGAGGAAGACTCACTCACAAACAACGCGTCTGTTCAGTTGACTGAACGGGATCCATCTGAACCGCTAATGAATCGACAGTTTGAGACATACACGCGTAGTCCAGAGTAGTCCGAACAAACGACTCCAATGAGCCGGTGTGTCACGACACCGATTATTTACTGTGAATCAACAACACACAGCGCAACCGGTGCAGTCCGAATCCCGAGAGAATGACTCTTTTGAGCCGGTTCTTTTTAGTGAATCAATACCACACAATGCGCTACAAGGGCAGTTCGACTGAATGAATGAAACTTTTGAGCTGGTTCATTTTTCGTGAATCAAAACACTTATGAATCAGTCGGAGCTGACTGTAATGCTGTACTTAAATAAAGCAAAAAGCCAAAAGAAACCGTTTACAGTGAATTTATAACGTTGTTAGGTACGAGGCGAAGCGGAGCTGTCGAGCAACACACAAACGTAAAAAAGGTGTATGTTTGAAGAGTAATTTGCAACAGCTTAGAACGCGGCTCAACCAATCAGAATCAAGGAACTATCCGTTTTATAAGCTGTAAGGTTATTAGTTGTTCATATGACAACGTTGTAGGTACACATTGTTAGATTAATCAGTGCTAAAGATTGTTACTAATTTTAACAAATTAATGGATTGCATTTATACAGCCTATAAAAGTCTCTGTAAAATCATGAAGTCAAAAGTTTTTTTTAAAAATCATGAAGTTACAAGTGTTAGAATTACATTGATTTCTAATATACTTTTATTTTTACATTTTTTTCTATAAAGTAGGACCATTAAGGACCGGTATCCTTAAAAAGAATCAGAACCACATACAATTCACTTGCTTGTTCATAATTTAAAATCCTACACACGTCTTAAACACATTTCCTCCCTCACACACGTTATGACTGATTACATCCTGTTCTGTAAATGCGCAAAAGGGGTTTACTCTCCGGAGAGAAGAGCAGAACAGCTGCTTTTATTCACGATTTGTAACTATCGTTGTTTTTTTTCTCTCTCTCCCACACGATTTAATCCTCGGGGAAAATAAGTCACATCAACATTTGCATGGACTCCAAAGAAACAGAGAAACGTCATCGGTGCCCCGGCAACATCCAGAGCTCAACTCTGCAGCACTTCTGGACAGATACACAACCTTCTCTTGATCTATATTTGTCATAATATCTCTTGAAGCTGATTAATCGCAGCCTAAATAAACCAAAAACGCGGTCTGACTCAGGTGTATGCTGGTTAGAAAGAGCGAGCAACCTCTACTCTAACCCATTTGATCAGAAGTCCATATAAATGCATTTAAAAGAAAGCCAAATGTATATCAGCATCAACTTACGCAGATGTAAAGCAACAGGCAAGATGAGGCAGGCGTTGCAGAGGAGAGGTGTCATCCTGAACAGATCCCAGCGCACAGAAACTGAAGGGAGTTCAGTCAGATGTGTCTGTTCATTTAATAGAAACTCAGAGCTTCAGCTCGCATTGCGCTGGAGTGATGAATGATTCACTCGCGCGCGTATCTTGTAGTAAAGGGGAGGAGGCTGCGGGAAAACACGACTGACTGCTCAACGGAGGTTTGTCTCGAGCACAACTTTTCATTTCACTCACGCATTACTACATGCATTTTCATTAATAAGTCATCAGAAAACATTACATAATGATAACGTCAGCAGCTCACGTACATATTTGACAATCTATATTATGTTATTTTAACTACTTGAGTGTGATGCTCTGTAATAAATGTATTGCAAGTACACTAACAGTTATTATTACACTTCTGTTGCATTCGGTTACACTTTATTTTAATGTGTGTTTGTTAAAATCAGCGTAATTATACTAGGCTACATTCAAGCAATAATATTAAAAATTTACTTTTAGGATTCTAATTAGGGTTAGTTGCATGTAATTATGCATAATTTAGTTATTACCGTAGTAAATGCATGTAATGTGTGTAACAAGGACACTGTAAAATAAAGTATGACCAAAGTTTGTATCAATTATAATCACATACTCAGATGTGTGCTGTATTGTACATTATACAGATTTTATAATACAGGTTTTGTGTGTTATATATATTATATACTAAGTGTATTGCATGAATAACTGATGATATCCCATGTTCATGATTTTTAAAAACACCTCACAAAGGCAAATTACTGTTAAGAGTAATTTGTTTGCAAATAAAATGTTTTACTGCAGTTTACATGATAATTTTTAAAGTTTTATGAATCTAAAATATTTAGTACATTGACGTTTTATCCTCAAGCGTTTATATTTTCATCTTTGTATGTTAATTTCAATTGATTTTATTCATGTTTGTCTTTTCATAAATTTTATCCATATTAAAAGGTGTAAGGAGGTGCCAATGGAAAAGAAAAGGTGCACAGTCTTACTGAACATTGAACAATGTTTTCCTTTTTTTATTCCAAAATGTCTAGGATGAAAGAAATGAGTGTAAAATATACAACAAAATTGCAAACACAAGGAACAAAAATCAAAACACAATGGAAAAAAATGACAATTCAATTTTCATACACAACCTGCGATGTGAACCTCTTGACGGGAAAAAAAGTTTGTAAGCCTCAAAAACTGAAGGCAATGTGTATTAGTACAGTAACCCAGAGATAATCAGACAGGTCTAAAACAGCATCGAAAATCAATTAACCTTGCACTGCAACGAATCTTAAAACTGACAAGAGGATGCTTTCAGCCTGACAAAACATAAAATTGAATCAGACAATCTATCTGATCATGGCTCGTCTTTGCTGGACTCTATACTATGCAAATAAAAGAAATTAAGATGAAAAAGGATTAATCCAGGCTTACAAGGCTTAAACAAAAGCTGGGTGTTGAATTCGTAAAAACAGGTTAACTATGTTTGAGTACATGGCTCTCACCATTAGCATGCAAGCATGCTGAGTTTAATACATCCTTATTAGCGCCTCAGATTTACCCACAATTGTGCAGCAGGCTCATGTCTGTTACAGAGCTTTTTTTTTAATTATACATATGAGAAAAAAAAAGCAAGAGGACACATTGCCTACACCCTGTAAAAATGTCCTAATGAGCCACACTGACTGCTGCAAATGGCTACGGATATAATATGCACAGCTCTAAAAATAAAGACGACAGGGGAACAAATAATGTGTTAACACAAACACAATCAACCGGGCCGGCACTTCCTCCTTGCATTAGCATGAAACTTGTGAGGAATGAATGACTGAAAAAATAAAATCAGATCACAGTTTACAGCACTTGCAAGAAAATGTTTCAGTAACAAACCTGTCCCTTCCTAACTTCAATTCGGTGTTTTAGTGAAAAAGAAAATTTGCTTGGAGATAGGCCACACACACACACCAAAGTGGCGCCCAATGTAGGGTCAGAGGACCTGATTACCAATATATGATACACAATAGTCTGATAAGGCACTTTCTTTTCGTTCTTCCTTTATCAGAGGGCATGACCAAATAGTCCCTCCTAATCAATAACAAGTGTTGGCAATCTCAGTCTAAATCAAATACAATCAACTGACTAGAACGGGCCACTTTCTCCAACACTTTCAAATATTTGGGTGCTGTGATACAAAAGAAAAATTTCACAGAAAAAAAACCCTGTATTAAAAAAAAAAAAAAGAAAAGAAAAATAGAAGAGCCATTCACTGTAGTGTAATTCTGCAGAAGAGCTGAAAAATCACAAAAGCAGCATATAAAATTAGAAAGAAGATAACATAAATGCCTGCCCTCTAGAGACTTACAGACGTACTACAAGTTATAGACTCAAGGCTCCATTTGAAGAATTGTAAGCAACTATATTGTTAGCATTCCTTGGTAACATAATAAGCCCTCTTATATATTTTACAGGGCTCTGCTGATTGGAAAAGGGGTCGATTTTGCAGAAGTCCAGAATTTAATCTGTTCGAACGAAAATCTTGCTTTGGCCATTTCAAATCCTGATAGCATTAACAAAAATTCCAGGAACATGTATGATGCTCCACTTGACATGAAAAAGCAGCAACTTGGCCAAATTATTTTCAGCAGAACAGTTGAGTCAGATAAGTGGCCTAAATACAACCTTTATCAATAACGTTTGACGGCATTCCACCGCAGGAAATAAAAGGGGGAAAAAAAAGCAGAGCAGCCATGAAACCACCCATTTTTCACAGTCTTGTTCCTGATGTGTCAAGAATGAAAAAAAAAAAAAAAAAAAAAAGGTCTCCTGGTATTGAATGTATAATGAAAATAACTGAAGTAGCCATGTCCCGTTCTGCATTCATAATGGTGTTGCATACAAACTGAGGATTATTCACATGTGCAGAGAAACAAAATCAAAAATAGTCTGGAAGGAACGAGGGAGGGGAAGATGGGGGGGGGGGTGATGTAGTCCAAAGCCGATGAGAGCCACAACTGAACAGCAGGGTGGTATGAGGTCATGACGGTCGTCTACGAGACAGCAGAACAATGACCGAGAGGTTGTGAAGATGTCAGCTGCGCCATCCGGAGGGGCTCTTCTAGTGACTGACCAGGCCCTGCAGCATCATCATGAGGCGCCGAGCACGCTTGCAAAGAGGGCTGTGGGCATCCTGCTGCAGGAAGTGTAAGAGCTTCTGTCTGACCTGGGACAGCACTGCAGACATGTGGTCTCTGGTGACTGGATCTCCATGGTCCAGGTTCATTACAGCATCTTCAAGATAGCTACAGAAAAATGAGAGAAAGGGGTCATGTGGGGGGTGGAGGGGGGGGGGGGGGTCACTGCGTATTCTGATGAAACCGGTTTTTCATAAGTCAAAAATATTTCATATTATTGCATATTTCAAATTGCGTACTTCTGAACAAGTGCCTTTGAAATAAATGGGAACCCAAAAAAAATTGCTTTCTCCAGGCGTCTGGAGTTTATTGGCTAACAACTGTAAAATACCTGCTAACATCAGCGCAAGCATCATGCAATCATCTACGTCATGAAGGAGCAAATGTTTCCTCTCACATCACACTTTGATTCAACTGGAGGAACCATTTACATCATTTATTTTATCAAAGTGTTCTTGCAGGAAGGCTAAGTTCCTTTAATCTCTCCTGTTACGATCACCAGTTTGCTTTGAAGCCAATTCTCATTAATATTAGAAGCACTTTGCACTGGGCCAGACCTCTAACAATGTATTAATATTAAACTCCAAAAGTGCAAGAGGTCTGAGCTTTTCAAAATTGAATTTTCAGCAGCCATCACTCCAGTCTTCAGTGTCACGTGATCCTTCAGAAATCATTCTAATATACGGATTTTAAAAGATGAGGATTTTATTTCTTCTTCTTATTGATTTAGAAAATATTTCATAATAATAGAGAATGTCATACTTTTTTTTCAGTATTTTTGGATAAAAGTTCAAGGGGACTTATTTGAAATATTATAACATTGTAAATGTCTTGATGAATAAAAATATTAATTAAATATTAAAAAACATGAATGGTAGTGTATGTGGCTGGCACAAATCACTCATTCCAGTCCTCAAACACAAATCTACTGTTTTCTGACAGCTGTGTTAACAGAACATGTTTGTTATTTCTTTAAGCTTTTCTAGGCTAAAGCTTTTTTTGGACTTCTCTCCAGGCTGCTCGGGTTTTTTTATAAAGTCCATCAAGGATTATTGAAATGCCACCTGTCTGGAAAAACTATCTGGGAAATCTCTCCATCTGCCTCTTTAAATTAATAGACACTGGTGTATGATACCACCAGAGACTTGAGCTGCATGTTGCACAGAGGTCATCTTAATTACCTCACAAGTGACCATTAAGTTAAAGCTTATGATTAAGAAAAAAAAAAAAAAAAAAATGGAGGAAATGTAATACAATGACCTTATTATCCCCAGGACTTTACAGTGTAGTCCTGTCCAGATGGCTAAGCTTTCATGCCTCATAGCAATTTGCTCTATTTTCACATGTGTAGGCCCTGTTCCAAGCCCACAGTGCTGTTATCTCAACTATAATCTACTGGCCCGGAGAGATATTACATTCCCGGTACATTGAAATCACTGTTCACATCTTGGATTCTGCTAACCTTTATTTGCGAAGATAAAAGCTGATGTTTAACTCTGGAGCATGACACATAGAGATAGTTGGAATGACAGAATATACTGTGTGACGCTAGATAAAAAGGCAACTTCTTGTGGCACAAAAAAAAAAAAAAAAACTCAGGCCAGGAACACCAATCCAAAAAGATTTCAAAGCCATAATGCATTTTAATATTAGTTTTACTGATTATTCTTGTTTTTTTTTCTTTTTTAACCAAGTGTTACATAACATGAAGCAGCTGTTGCACTGATTCCAGACTTGCTTTTAAGTGTCACGTGCCATGAGCGCCACATTACACAGTGTTCAGGTAAACAAGCAAACAAAAAAAGTGCCCAGAGACTCCTGCTTGTTCCACTTCGGTGCACTCTCCTAGCGCTTACTGAATGCATAAATGTGTCTTACATACTGTACGCCCAAAGTGGGATTAAGGTGTAGTGTGTGAACATTAATTGGGTCATGACAGCATTCTTTGATAATCTAATGGAAGCGTCCAATCAAGTAAATTAATATTCATGAATCAGGCCTGGACTAGCAGTTTTTTGCAGCTTTTAGCCAATAAGTTTGTCTACTGGGCAAACACCACAATGTTATTAATATTCCGAAGCAATACCTTTACTTAAAAAAAATCTATTCTCTTGTATTTTAAAATTAATTCATTTCTGTGATAGCAAAGCTGGATTTTCAGCAGCCATTACTCCAGTCTTCAGTATCACACGATCCTTCACAAATATTTTAATGTTCACTTGGTTCAGACATTGTAGATGCTAAGTTTATAAAAATGGTTCCTATTATAAATGTTAAAAACTGTTTTGCTGCTTAGTATTTTTGTGGAAAAACTATAATACATTTTACAGGATACAGGGTTTTTCTTGATAAAGTTCAATGAACAGCATTTATTTGAAATGGAAATATTTCATTACATTATGTCTATACTGTCACTTTTGAACATGTTACTACTGAATAAAAGTTTTTTTTTTTTTTCTTTAATTATATTTACCCCACATTTTTTAATGGCAGTTAGTATCACTATAACAGTATCACTGTTTCCACAAAAATAGTAGGCAGCAAAAACTTTAGTAATACACTGAAATAACTATTAATAAAACAAAAGTGTCATAATTAAATACTAATGAAAATCAAATTTTCATTAATCATTTTGAATATGGAGCTATCTAATGTTCGTTATCATGAACAAAAGCACAGACTCCTGTAAATATTAATTCTGGCGCTAAAAATAGATAGTCTTCCTACTTAAAATAACATCCTTATGTCCGTGCAGAAAGAGGACAGACTTACAGATGGTAATGTCTATGCACATATGGGCCGGATGAAACACTAGTATTGTAGAGTGCAATTCAGAGATAGGACTGGCAGACAGAGCAGTTTATAGCAGTAAAGGGACTTGGCAGCGCACAGGCAGAGCATTACTCTGTGAGTCACAGGAGCTGGTCCCTTTCCCCCAGCAGAGAACTCTAATGCAGCCCAGACTCTGTAGAGCACTTTAATAACTGCAGCCCAATGCAGCAGTGCCACAGAAGCGGATGTCCCCTTCAACACAAGGTCATCCACAGAGGAATTAAAGAGGAGAAAGAGAGGATGTTTTGAGTCTTATAGCATTAATATCCTGTGACTTGAATCTGCATTTTGCCCTTGCTCACGTACAACATACAGAGGACTATAAATAAATACTTAAGTGTTTAATCATTAAAAGCACAGCGCTGTGCATGATCTTGCATATTCATTCAAACTGCGAGGGGAGCTGAAGGAATAACTTCCATATAAAGGACATACGGGGAAGAAAAAAAAAAAGAAGTATAGAACATGACTGCACTGACTGATGGAGCCGAAGGGAACAAACCTGATCTTGAGTTCTGTGCGTGTGCTCAGGTTGGTGGAGAGCTGCTGGATGAGAGACAGAAGGACGGCCTGATGGAGTGGACAGGTCTGCTGGCCGAACACTTGCTGGGAGTCAATGGTCTCACACACATACAGCACCAGATTCAAGTCTGCTGCAGATAAAGCCTGCAAGAAAAATCACAGCGAGCAGTCTGTGAAAAAAACCTGCAGAGGACATACTAACACAGTACAGTGTTATTGTGAATGATGATCACATATATAGAGAGACGATAGTAAAAGGACACATAAAAGGTCACATCTCATAGCATACTGCCTGTGAAAATTATTAAACAAACTGTTTGGTTTCAATTTTCAAGGCTAATAATTACAATGTTTCCCTACAACCACTAAACTGACAGAACATTCAAATTAATGTAATAAATTAACTAGTTATTCATACAAATCAAGAGTATACTTAAAGTGTCATGAAGACTACTTTTTCTGAGATTTTAGCAGAGGTGTTTGTGTTGCATATCATAGAAGACAATATTAGCATCCGATAATTGTAACTGTTGAAGAAAACTGGTTAATTTAAATTTTTTTTGTTCTATTTTCATCTTCCGGGTTTAAAATCTACATCGTGTTGACGTCACAATTTGTGACTTGGCAAAGGACTATAGTACATAGATGACGCGTCGGTGTCTCATTATTATTCATAAGACTGCGTGTTCTTATCCTATGAGAAGACGCTTTGCTTAATTATTCACAACAGCATGTGTTGATTTGCTATGACAGACGCTTCAGACTGTGAGAAGACATCGCGCACATTAACTGAGAGAAACGTTCATGGATCAAAAAGTGTGTTTGTTTTTGCTTTGTAATAAGAGTTTGGCACAAACGCGATTCATTCACAGTGAGTGTAACTGTTTTTACAGCTCCGTGACACAATCCATCAAAAGGCTTAAATAAACGCCGCAGAATAAGCCTCAAGCTATCATAGTTGCAACAGCGCGTTCATATAAATGTTTTTGATGCAGAGTGCAAACGGCTGTGCATTTATTTGTGTTTTTAACTCGATGGGAGCAAAATGAAACTGTCTGAACCCAAAGCTGTCTGTCTCCCCTCTTCCCCCACTACTCCGCAGCGCACCACGCCCACATTTTTAGGGTTTTTTTAAAACTGTGGTGAGAACTAACCAGTGCTGAAACAGGGGGTTTCATGAGCCTTTAATAGAGTAGTTACTGTGGTTTGACTGTCAGCACTTATGTTAAAACGTCTCCTTCCAAATACTTAATTTGGCTATACGTGATTTGCATTGCTTAACTTAAACAAAATACTACAGATGGAAACCATGGATGCTACTGTTCCATCAATGGAGAAGACCTTGCAAAGATGTTTTTGTGAAAATGTTTTGCACATGCTCCCATAAATGTTGTCTATTACACAGAAAGTAAACGGTTGTCTGGTTATACAATGTGGCAGATTTTACAGACACATATGGCTTAATGCAGTAGTTATTAACTGTTTTACTGCTTTTTGAAGGAAGTATTATGTATTTTTAACAATCCCTTTTGTTTCAAAATTTTTTTATTAAAAGAATCCAGAAGTGTTTATATAGAATTTGAATGTTTTTCAATACAAATAACAGTTATTGTATATAAAGATGTTTTTATAATTTTAATTCAATTTACACATTTATACCACTTATACACAGCGCGTTGATTCAGGAAAATTGCCAGAGTGCCTTCTGTGTGAACACAAACACGTCCCGGGATTGATTCCGGAACAATCCCAGGCTGAAGACCTAGTAACATTGCTGGGATCAGTCCCAGAACGAGTGACCAATGCCATAAAGGGTTTGTCGTAGTGATGAGGCATGTTATTGTGTAACTCTTTTAGTGTTTTAGTGTTTTGAAGGCAGATCACTGTTCACATGATCAGGAAGCTCCTCACTAACCGTGCTGAAGCGGAATCGTTCACCAGTTTAGTTGATGGTACGTGTCGCATTACACGTCACATCCAAATCTTTATGGGTTGTGTGTGAACGCACACACAGATTCCGGAAAATCACTGGCAGTGTGAATGAACCAAAATCAAACCATCCCTGGACACATTTTCTGAGTATTTTACAGAATGGCTGTGGCTTAATACATGTAAAAGTGTGTTAAAAGATCTATTGACATAACAGCAGTTAATCTAATCAATGCACCTCTATTAACCATAAAAAGCCCTAAAAAAACAGACCTGTAAGAAATATGACATGTGTGTCTAGTGATCAGTAACCAACCTGTTGGAAGGCCTCATTGAGCTGGCCCTGCTGTAGTAACTGCAGTATGCTGGCCTGCTGGGCCTGGTAGTCCAGATGTGCAGAGGGTACAGGTGTTCCTGCGGCCGAGCGCATGGCCTGCATGATGCTGGAGGTGACAGCTGCCTGCTGCTCCTTCATGGCCAGACTCACCTCTCCTTTCACTATGCGTTGCACCTGCGTCAGGATTGAGTCCTGCAGACTGCAGAGAGGACAGACACATTAACGGAGTATTTAATAAGATATGTCTCCATTGAACACTGCTGTAGTATAAAAATGAGCAGTGGTCAACCAATATGGATTTTTTGATGGCCAACATAAAGCACATATACATGATATCATGGTATCTAAAGACAGCAAATAACATGTAAAAAAAAAATATCAATTTCATTGCAGGATATTTACCAAATTTGAAAGCATTTGAAAAATAATAAGACGAAACCTGATGCAAAAATAAATCCCACTATAGTTTACAATATCCTACTAATGTTACAAACATGACTAAAAAGGAAATAAACACTGTAAGGGACACTTTTCATGGCAATAAATTACATACTCAGATGTTTTAATTATATAAATACAAATTTGATTGATGCGACAAACGTATATATTGTTTGCCTTTCTATTATAACAAAAAAGCAAACACCTTAATACTTTTTAGATAGCATTTACTTACAACCGTACACAAAGACAGTAGCTTAAGATGGGTAATAATGGGAGCTCTTTTATGTCTGTTCAGGGATTTTTCAGACCCTTTACAGTCCAGCTTCCAACACTTATTGGCCAAAGAGAAAAACTTAGCACATGGCAATAATTAAAAAAAAAACACTAAAATGGGAATTGATTATGGTTAAATCCCATGGCTATTACTTTTTGTTTGCAAGCAATCGAAGAAGATTCCACTGACGAAGAACATGTTAAAACACAGTAAAGGTACAGTGATTAAAAACCTATATAACCTTTTAAGAGTGGTTTAGACTGCATTTTGAATTTATTTGAACTTTCGTATTACAATGTAAATCTCAATGTAACAAACAATATTTAGCTTTTTTTTTGGATTCAAATGCCACAGTGATTTAATCCTTAATTTAATACTACATACTTTATACTGCAATTGTGTGGGAGGGAAACAAACCAGCTCTATTGACAGGAATTCAAGTGCCACACCTGCCAATACATTTGCAAGGTGCTCAATGCATAGCTCCAAAAAATGTTGTGTATTTAAATTTTTCTGGATATCAAATGAAGGCATAAAATGTTAATTTCATTTATCGTTTAATTATTGAAAACTAAAAGTTAATTTTTTGGCATACAAAGGGGATTTACTATTAAATGTTGTGTGATTATTCCTTAAAAAAATAATGTTTGTTTCATTTTAGTAGTTGTAATAGTAGTAGGCTATGTACATTCTACTGAAAAATAGTAATAGGCTTCTATCTATGGGGGAAGTCGTAGCCTAATGGTTAGAGAGTTTGACTCCTAACCCTAAGGTTGTGGGTTTGAGTCTCGGGCCAGCCATACCACAACTGAGGTGCCCTTGAGCAAGGCACTGAACCCCCAACTGGTCCCCGGGCACCACAGCATAAATGGTTGCCCACTGCATGTGTGTGTTCACTGCTGTGTGTGTGCACTTCTGATGGGTTAAACGCAGAGCACGAATTCTGGGTATGGGTCAATTTTTTTTTCCTTCACTTTTCTTTTTTTGAATGTCTTCAAATCAAACCGTACTTTTATTTTGACGGGTTGCCGTGAATACCTTTACAGTTCTGTGTATGTGATATGACGCTAGTTTTACCCAATCATTCGGTCAGATGCTCATGAAGTGACTCTCAGAACAGTTCTGAAAATGCTGTTCATGCGTTTACGTCCTCATTTAGTGAGATGGCAGACGCTGAAATCACCGCGCATCTGCGCCACTCATTAACAGAGACACGCAGAACATTCATATTTAAATCGACATTTGCTGCTTAATATTTACAGACACTAGTCCATATCGCGATTTAGGTGTAATGACCTACTTTTGATTAATTAATTCAAAATTTGACCAATTCTGTGACATTCCGCGTTAAACTGTGCATTCCGTTTTTATGACTGGATTCCGCATTTCCATCAACGTTTTCCGCATCGCGGAAATCATAGGGCCCTATTTTATGCTAAATTATCCACTAACCTAGTTTATAATAGTATTTTTGTTAAAGATTATGATTTATTTTTTCATGTTATTTTTCATTAAAATGAAGTTGTGTATATTTATTAATAGATTGTGTTTAACACACAAAAGAGTGACGATCAGGTTAACACACAGAAGTATAGAAAGACTTACTTTCCCACGATCATGTGGAGCTGACGCTGAACGTCAGAGCACACGCTGGTCGTCACAGTGGTGGCCAGCTGGTCTTGAGAATTCTGGAGCGTGTCAATCATCTGTTGCAGCTGGCCAATCACAGGATCCCGTGCGTCCTGGTCCCGCTGTTTCCTGTTCTTGATGTGTGTCTCCAGCTGCTGGATGTCTGCGGGAGAATGTGAAGTCATTAGATATTTAGTTACAGCAACACATTACAACACTGCTTAACACAGAGTTTTATTAATTAGCTGGTGCTACAAGATGTGCAAATCTAGCCTAAGAGCATTCAACAAGCTGCCAGACTCATTCATATGCTCCACTTAATTTTTCATTACCATAAACAAGCACAAATAAAAAGTCAGGTAGTGAATCTACTGTGATAGCTCTTACACTCATTGGTTCCCTGTTTGAAGCTGTCATTGATCTGCTGAAACATGGACTGGCAGCCTCTCTCAAACACGGGCAGCACAATGCTTTGGAAGGTCTCTTTGTAGGCTGACTGGATGGGTCCCTGCATGGCCTCTGCAGCAGCACGACCGATAGCATCCGTGGTGTTCTGTGAATAAAAGAATAGGACAAAAAGTTAGAAGAGATATGAGTTTTCCCCAGTTTGTGCCTGTTCGGTGTTCCGCAATGAATTATTCAGTGCTACATCAGTGCATAGAAGTTGGTGCACTTCTTCTGAACCGCTCAGTTTGTAGTATGTCTTTCAGAGAAACATCCTTTCCAGGCAGAACTGTTTTTAACTCAGCCTTTAGAAAATAATATCATAACAAATGTCAAGTTTGGATTAAATTTTTTTTTTTTTTTTTAAAGTGTTCATTCTCAAACTTTCAGCCACTGACCTTGGATTTAACAACTTTGGTGACATTTTCCTTCAGTGTTCCTTCCACTGCGGTTAACTTAGCAGCGATGGTGCTGCTCATCTGGCCAGTCACAGGTTCTAGACTCTTCGATATGGCTGCATAACAGAAAAAAAGGTCACCTAAATCTCCACACAAGCCTTAAATCAATAAAAGTCTTTGCTCCAAATATTTCACAGTCACAGAAGAAGAGCAGAATGTTCATTGTTGTATTGAACGCTATGAGAAAAAAAGTACAGTTGAGCTCTTGCACTCACCTTGTGGGACGGTCTTCTTCATTTCTTCACGCAAAACTTTGTCTAGCCGGTTGCTGAGACTGTTGTTCAGAGTCTGGACGAGCTGCTGAACCAGCTGATCCTGGAGCTGTTGGTTCCGACTTTGTCCTTCAGCCAGAATTCTTTCCATTCTTCTCTCTATGTTACCAGTTAAAGTTAACAACAAATTGCATGGGCCTGATCAATCCAAAGTGATTATTCATTAACCCTCATGCGTCCCTATAACAAAAGTGTTTCTCATGGGTCAAAATGACCCGAAGACCTTCAACATTAAACATTTTTGTTTGATCCAATTTTTTTTTTTCCTAATTATTTATGTAGGTTTTTTAATATTTTTTGGTGTCTTATTTATATTAAATTCTGGATATTTCTAAGAATCTATGAGAAAATAAGCAATTTTGTTACAGTATTTCATAAAAAAAAAAAAAAAAAAAAAAAACAAGAGACAATTCCAGTCCAAAAATCATCAAAAACCTTAAGATGGGCTCTGAGTGGGTTCACTGAGTCTTTCTGATGCCATCTGGCGGAAAAAAGTCATAAAATTGCATTTTATGGTTACTGCCAGGGGCCTATAGAATCCTATGGAGATTCTTAACTGAGTCCTACATGTGAAACCTTTACATTTTGGGCATATTAAGGCTTCAGATTGATTGATAACATTCAAATACATCCCGCGAGGGACACTTTTGTTACTTTTTTATTGCACCCATTTAAACTCCTTGAATCCACTAATTTTTTTTTGTGTGTGTGTCTTCAGTGTGACAAAAGTAAAGAAATCTTGGACCGGTAAAATCAACACACGATTTTTAGATTTTTTTGTTTTGTTTTTTTATAATTTTTGGGTCAAAATGACCCGAGGGACAGATAAGGGGGTTAATGTGTATATGCATATGAATAAATAATATCATGCATTAGAGAATGATTTTATTCAGATCAGCTTTTTTGCTTTTTCATGTGATAATGGGGCTAGAGTTTTATTTTAACATTGTCATTCTGGATCATTTTTTGAAGTTGCTTTAAAATGTAGCTTCTTGGTTTATGGCGCCATTCATAGTGCGTTTAACATCTGTAATGTGACATTTCAAAGTTAATATACTGCAGAATGGGACTTTTATCTTTCTGGATTTTACTTAGCATGTAAAGTGAGCATGGCCAAGAAATACGATCGCTAAAATATCAATATTACTCATCTCAGTCCATGTAGCCTTGTTTACATTGCAAGAAATATTGTTGATGAAAGCCTATGCATTCAAAAAAGTGCAACATGAAGAAACAACAATCAATTTAGATTTCATTTTGTCAAAAAACTAAAGGTGATAGCACGGATGCCTTAGCTCATCTTTTCTTGATAAGTTGTGTATAATCTAATCTTCAACCCAGCTACAAATCTCCCCCTAGTGGAAGGATACGTTCTTGTTCCTGCTGAGCCAACATGGCGTGCTCAATATGAGCCATGATGGAGCTCTGCACAGCGTCCATGTGGCTGGTGACTCTCTGCAGAAGGTCCAGCTGGTTCTGTCTCAGCTCAGCGATCTCCCTTTGCTGGCTCCGTAACATCTGTAGGAGCTCATCCTGCACCTCTATGCTCATCTGAGGACACAACAGCACATTTATTCCTCACTTGTGAACCTCAAGGACTTCCGGGGATGATTGACTGATGTCAGCACAGTTGTAAGAGTCATAGCAGTCACAGCAGAACATTCATGCTACCAAGCTTACCTCGTTATTCATCAGGTTCTGTCTCAACTGCATTAATGTTTTATTTATATTATGAATCACGGTGACTGGACAGAAAACAAGCCTTCATGCATTTTCATTGGGTTTACACAATACAAATGCTAAGAAATGCATTCGGATTGTGATGCAGGGGATCAACAGACTTACCTGGTTCTCAATCTGTCTAGATTGTGAGGACTCTCTGGGTAGGGAGAAAAACAAAGATGATCTAATCAGTCACGCAATCAGATTATATGACTGAAGGGGCTCACTGCTCAATCCTATATTAAACAATATAAACATTAATATCAGGGAGATTTCCATAGTAAGGAGTGCAGCTCACTCACCCTTCATCCTTCTTGCTCTTCCTCTTGAGCTTAGGGGAGCTGCGGGGAGATGTTTTCCAGTCTTTCACAGGAAGTCTGTGAGAGGAGCGAGGGCCACAATTTCCTGAGGAGGCCAGACTGGCAACCTCGTCATCATGATCACTGTCCATCACAGCAGGAGCAAAAAATAAAAGGGAAAGACAACAGATGAGCAAAATTATCATCAAGGTATTGAAGACTGACGCTACAGGTGTCTGTAACCCCCTAGACACAGCCCTTAATTTGCATATTCACGTCATTATATTGAGCTTTGAGTCATGCTCAGACTTGTTCGGACATGCACAGATATGCAGATGTGAGGAAGGAGTAAATAAGTTCTTAATATATATATACACACCACAGTTACTTTTATTCAGCAAGGATGTATTGCTGATGCAAAGTGACGGTAAACATTTTTATATAGTCACAGATGCTGTTCTTTAAATGTTATATTCAAAAAATTCTGAAAAATATATTTCACTGTTTGCACTAAAAATATTATGCAGCACAATTGTTTTCAACATTGATAACAATAAGAAATGTCTCGAGCACCAAATCAGAAAAGAATTTCTTGAAGGATCATGTGACACTGAAGACTGGATTAATGGCTGCTGAAATTTCAGAAAATTCAGTTTTGCCATCATAGGAATAAATTAGATTTTAAAATACATAAAAATAGAAAATGACTATTTTAAATTGTATTACTGTATTTTTGATCACATAAATATAGCCTTGCTTAGACCAAGATACTTTCGAATATATATATATATATATATATATATATATATATATATATATATATATATATATATATATATATATATATATATATAAAAAAACTTCAATATAAACCTTTAAACCTTTACAAGCAAAGGTAAAAATATTAAAAGTGATCAGTTCATCCATAAGAACAATTGTTTTTAAATATGATGATAATTAGGCCCAGATGCTAACTACACATTAAAAATAATATTTCTTAAATTGCAGACAGCTGTTATAGTTTTCCTTAAGAAAACTGACAAGCCATAAATATATTTTATTGGCACATAAGACATGTTTCCTTTTGTTTTGTTAAACACATAGTTTTGGTATGTTTATCTGAAGAATAAATATCCCACATAATAGGATGTGTATCAGAACTCAGGATCCCATCTTATGTTTAGTAACCATGGCAATTTCAGTTCAGAACTGATTTAGAACACTGAACTTCTTAATGAAAAAAAAAACTCTAGTCGTGCCCCTTTTCTTGCATGTCCTTGATATGAATCGCTCACATCAGTGATGTCAGCGAAGGTCAGACTATCATTCTGACAATTTAAAGAAATTAGAAATGGCAACATGGTTTTAAGTTACCACACTGAAACCTGTTAAAACACTGATTTTACATCTGGCACAAATGTTCATTTGAACCCTGTTTTTAGGCCACACACCACATAACACTCCCATTAGACAGCTTAAAATGAGTATTTTAGAGCTTCCTCAATCTGGCATAACAAGCAGATGTAAAGTTAAGATGGATGGACAGCATAAATTGAGCAAATGTACTTGAAAAACAAGTATAGTAATTTGATCTGAGCTACAGAAGTGGCACAGACACCTGCATGAGTGATACGCCAGAAGTGTACCTCTGCTCTGCACTTGCATCTTGACTGTCGTTCTGAGTCAGGTGATATGTGCGCCTGTGGTATGGAGAAGAAATGTGTCTGTCCTTTATTTCCTCCCTAGAGCTGGAAGGAAACAGTCAACACAAAGTTTTCAAATGTTATAATTCAAATCAAATACAATATATTCACCGTTTGCTCAATTTATCATCTCTCTATACACCACACAAATCATAAAACTCCCACACATAAATCAATACTAAAATGTTAATATTAACTAAACATATCAACATAAATCACAAAACACATCAAAGAAAATATGCACTACTGGTCAAATGTCTGGAATAATTAAGAATTATTTTGAAGTGTCTGTAAATGCAGTGAAATCGTTAATATATTGAAATATTATTACAATTTTAAAAAACAGTTTTTACTAAAATATAAAGCAGGACAACTGTTTTCAACATTAATAGTAATAAGAAATGTTTCTTGAGCACCAAACCAGCCTATTAGAATGATTTCTAGAGGATGATGTGCCACTGAAGACTGGCATAATCGCTACTGAAAATGTAGCTTTGCCATCACTGAAATTAATTACATTTTAAATACGTTTTAAAATGCTTAATATATATTACAATAGAAAACAGTCATTTTTAATTGGAATAATATTTCACAAGATCACAAAGTGCAGCCTTGTTAAGCATAAGAGACTTCTTTCAAAAACATAAAAATCACAATTATTCTAAACTTCTAATTAGTGCTGCGTTCGACACCATAGATCACAACATACTCCTAGATCAATTACAAAACTATACAGGTATCCAAGGGCAGGCTTTAAGATGGTTTAGATCCTACCTGTCCGATTGCTACCACTTTATTTAAATGGAGAGTCATCTCATTTATCACCAGTAAAATATGGAGTGCCACAAGGATCTGTCCAAGGTCCTCTGCTATTTTCAATATACATGTTGCCCCTTGGTAATATTATTAGAAAATACGGGATTAGTTTCCACTTTTATGCTGATGATACTTAACTATATATCTCAACAAGACCAGATGAAACTTCTAAATTATCTAAGCTAACAGAGTGTGTTAAAATGTAAAATATTGGATGACCAATAATTTTCTCCTATTAAATTCAGATAAGACAGAGATATTACTTATTGGATCAAAAAACATTACACAGAATCTTGTAGATTACAATTTGCAACTAGACGGATGTACTGTTACTTCCTCTACAGTCAAAAATCTGGGTGTTATATTAGACAGCAACTTATCTTTTGAAAAATCATATTTCCCATGTTACAAAAACAGCATTCTTCCATCTAGCCAAGCTATGAAACATGTTACCTGTTTCTGATGCAGAAAAGCTAATTCATGCATTCATGACCTCTAGATTGAACTATTGTAATGCACTCCTAGGTGGCTGTCCTGCATCTTCAATAAACAAGCTACAGGTAGTCCAAAATGCAGCGGCTAGAGTCCTTACCAGGTCAAGAAAATATGATCATATTACCCCAATCTTACAGTCTTTGCACTGGCCACCTATTAAGTTCCGTATCAGTTACAAAATATTATAACTTACTTAAAAGGCCCTTAATGGTTTAGCTCCTGCGTACCTAACTAGTCTTCTACCACGCTACAATCCATCACGCTTCCTAAGGTCACAAAACGCTGGACTTTTGGTAGTAGCTAGGATAGCAAAGTCCACTAAAGGAGGTAGAGCTTTTTCGCATTTGGCTCCCAAACTCTGGAATAGCCTCCCTGATAATGTTTGGGGTTCAGACAAACCTTCTCTGTTTAAATCTAGATTAAAAACACATCTCTTTGGCCAAGCATTCAAAAAATGCATCTCATAATCTTGGACTGCAGTTATATCTGATCAAATGCACATTATTATTCTTTAGCTTGGGTTAAACTAATTAATTTTACTTTGCTGGAATTATGTCTCTATTTGTTTCTCTGTTTTGCCTTGTGTAAACTAGGATTTACACAAGCTCCAGTCTGGATCCAGAACACCTGAGAAGAAATGATGCCAACCGCCTCAGAGGACCTCAGATGATGCTAACCCTGAAACAACATACAGAACTACCACATTTTGCTATAAGTTTGATAGCATGCATAATTGCTGTTAATAGTGTTAATCGTCTGTTTGTTTACGTCTTTAATTGATTTTTCCGAACATTTCTGCCATATGCACATAAACTGACAGTCATCACTGATAAGCTTCTACTAAATATTGTATAAACGTAACTTTCTGTGAAGTTGCTTTGCAATGATTTGTATCGTAAAAAGCACTATACAAATAAACTTGAATTGAAATGTGTATTAAAAATATATTTTATTATAGAGCAACCTCTTACCAGTCTCCCAAACCATTGTCTCTCAGGCTGTTGCGAGTTTCTCGTGTGATATCAGGTGCTGCGGGCCAGGTGTGGTTCACACTGCTGTCAGAACAGCATCCTCCAGCCGCTACTGCGTTCTCCTGCGACAGAGCCGTCTCCAGCAGGGAGGGTGTGTTATTGTGTCTCTGTTCTCCATCCACAGATGCTGCACCCAATTCCAGAGAAAGCAAACTGTGCTCAGCACTGCTCCGGGCTCTTGGAGACAAGAGGTGGAGGACTGATGCGGCTGATGCCATACTGTCAGAATGCAGGACAGGGCCTGAGTCAGCAGCGGCACCAGCCAGCCCCCTCTGCAGGGTCTCTGAGGCAATCTCGGGGATGTCCTGGGACATTGCTGTAGAAGCAGAGGAGATGACATCCGGAGAGCGAGCTCTGGTTGGAGAGGCCAGGGGGACAACCATAGGGTCTAAGACCTGGAGATCCAGGGAGAGAGGAGGGTTTGGAGGGGAAACCTGTGGAGGAGGAGATAGGAAATACTGAAGGGGAAGTCTGTGAGAATAAGGAGCAGCTTCACAGAGCAGAAAGGCCTCTCGCAGGAGGGATGGAGAGAGCACAAGTGGGGGAGAGAAAGCCTAACCGGATGGAGTGGATGGAGGGATGAATTATGAACAAAAGAATTGTTAAATGAGTTTTTCCATTTAAATCAGATCTTAAAAGACTGACAGTCTGTGCTAAAATTTGGTAAGTGCTGAAATCTGATTTGAATTCTTCAGATGGATAGTCAATATGGATATTGCCTACGTTATATCTACCATAATGACACAAGCATTTAAACTGTTCAAAAGTTTACTGGCAGAAAGATTTTTATTTATTAATTAATATGCATAAAATTGATCAAAAGTGTCAGCAAAAGACTTGTTTGTAGAAGAAGGTTATCCGTTTTCACCATCAGGTTTGGTAACACTTACAGCTGTGCCCTCACCACAGTGCAACATTAAAAGGGGACCCCTCTCAAACAGTGTCGCTCCGCACTGCGTTCTGAACTTTGTTTAAGTGACATAGACCGGTATTGTGGTATATTAAAAATTAATATCATAAAAAAATAAACAACAGTATTCGGTATGAACCGGTATACCGCCCAGCACTAATATCTATCTCACAGAATAACACCTCTCACACACCAAAACAA
This sequence comes from Cyprinus carpio, assembly GCF_018340385.1. NCBI lineage: Eukaryota > Metazoa > Chordata > Actinopteri > Cypriniformes > Cyprinidae > Cyprinus > Cyprinus carpio. The sequence continues at coordinate 16,412,292 of NC_056614.1, read as the reverse complement.
AGGCAGGGCTACTGGACATCAATATATCACTATATGCAGTTTGACATGTCCATTAGTACCTGGATATTTTCCCCAAGGCCTGAGATGAGGATAGAGTTGGATCTTGGACTGCCTGCGCTGGCATTCAGAGTCAAGCTGCTGTTGCCACATTCAACAGACATTTTAGGGCTCTGGGCCAGATCGTCTCCACCTCTGGAAGAAAGAAAATTGAGCAATGCCTATGAGTGCATGAGAGGACACAGGGCCCCACGTTTTACACTCAGATGTGTATTTCTTATCACACTGTGTAGATCACACAGTAGGATCCAAAAGTCTCATAACACTCTCATGAAAACCTGGAAAGTTTGAGGACTTTAAAAAATGTGAAACAGAAAGATTATAAATGAGTTAAATTCCCCACCTCGCACCGCTATCTGAGCTGCTCATGGCCGTGACTATGGTCAGGCTGCTGGCACTGCTGCCAGGAGAAGCGGGTATCTGAAAAAAACAAGAGCGCAAAGATGATTAATCACCCTCTCTGAAGGAACCTAATGAAGAATCTGTAGTATTAAAAGCTTACGGAGGTGCTGGGCATCATGAAGGCATCTGGGGTCATGAGTTTGGGCAAGGCTGATGGGGCTGGACTCATGAAGTCAGCTGGAGTTGGAAGAGCCAGAATCTTACTCAGGTCATTCTGTGATCCACTATCACCAGACTCTTTATCAGAGCTCATTGCCTCCACATTCAGATCAGCCAGTGGGTCAGAAAAACCTAGGAGGGAAAGGCATTTTATATCATTTAGGCAATTTAGCATTTTCAAATCAACAAGTATACCATTTTCTTTCTCAGCAATTAATTCATCGGTTCATATTTATTTGATAGATTCAGCAGTGGCAGTCTAGTAAACATATGTATGCAAAAAATATATATACATTCCTAGACTCACCAAAGCTATCCTGTGATCCAGACTGTGGCATGAAAAGAGAGGAAGAGGCCCCCTGATTGGGCTGGAACCAGATCTGCACATCCTGTAGTGATCTGAGGGCATAAGAGAATGTTACATCACTACAGATCTGAATGCAAACTTCATGTCTTCATTGAGAGCTTTTTTAATTTGAATAACTTACTTTGTATGCACACAGTAGAGTTTAATCTGGATTCCTGATTTGGACTCCGAGGGTCCCTGGTTTCCTTCTGTGAGAAGATATTATAGACACAAAAATATTAGAAAGCAACAATTGATTGTATCTTCACTCAACTTACAGAAAGACAACAAACATTTGCATACACAAAATGCATGAAAATAAGGAAAGGAACTGACCTGTCGTCATGCTTTCACTTTCCTCATCAGGGGGAAGGACCTCTGTGTGGCGCAGTCTGGCACGGGCGACATCTTGTATGCCGAAGCTGAGCACAGGGTGTGTAAGCAGAAACTCTGAAATGGCAGTGAAGCTGGCACAACCTTTTTCCTGATCCTGTAACAGCTCCATGACGTACAACACCTACATATCAAACACACAACCCAGAGTCAGCTGCTAATAAACAACCAGTTACTCATAACCACAATGTAATCATTTTGCTTGTTGTAATAGCAACACTGACCTAAACTCAAGAATCCTATTTAACAGGACATATGCTAGAGTTGGCCAACTGAGCGTGTTTTGTTTGCTTCGATATTTCCTGTCTTTCTACCTGTCCCAAAGTCATTTCTGAAATTCCTCAAACTTGAAGACTGACCTATTTTTCAGTCCTTTCTGGAAATGAGACAATGATTAGATTTCACACTTGCTGCTTGAAGATGTTTTCTGTCAGGTTTGATTGTCAATGATTTCAAATGGCATTGGTTCTTGAATAAATACATATGAATAAGATTTTTAGAGCTAAATCAGAGTGTTTTTAGGAAACAACAACTTAAATTTCATTTGTATGGAAATAAGCAACATTAGGCAAAATAACTTCTTTTGGATTCCAATTAAGAAAGAAAAGTCATACAGGTTTGGAAACACCATGAGAGTAAGTAAACAAAAGTAGAGCCGTATATAAGAAACAGCTGCTTTAAAACAATCTGTATTGCATAAAGCACTATATAAATAAAGGTGTTTTGACGATTTCTTCTAAGCGGAAAACATGGGCAGAATGGCAGAATCTAGTCGTAAATATGGAATTTAGCTTCTTAAGTGGAATGTCAAAGAATTTGGCAAAATTTGAAAGAATAAAAGAAAAGTAAGGCTGCACAAAGGATAAAATCGCAATGGACAAGTGTCAATGAAAATTAAAGCACAAAAAGACTGCTACTTGATCTGCATGTCTTTGTGTGACAGAGAAGCGCTGTTTCATTTACTACACGCTCAAGCATGACTTTCATGGTTCTATAGCGTCGGCCGTCTCTGCATATAAACTTCTGCAGCTCTTTTACTTCACATGTTTTTATTTAAATATACAACTAAAAAATAAATTTTATTTTAAAAACACTGACTTCTGGAGAAAATAAAAAATTATATAAATCAAAAATATAAAACAACAACGAGTCTGACCTTCCTCTGAACATCACTGAGAATGAGAAATTCTGCAGACAGGTCCAAACTGGCCTTCAGGCTGGGTAGTACACTGCTGTTGAATGGATCTGGGGAAAACCTGAAACACACAAATTCACAGTTCTTCGAAAATTCACAAATTTATGCTATCATATCCATAGAGGAGAAATATTTATGCTCAAGCTTGAACAACACCAAATAACATATCGAACAATTATGAAATGAAGAGACCTGATAGTTTGTAAGCACGTCCATGACACTGTGCACCACATCTTAAGTTCCTGGTTCTGATCAGCTCCGGTGATCAGGAAGCACCAGAAAGGAACTCTTCAGAAGAAAATAAATGGTTAAGTTGAATGTATAGCATGTGTCCACAAAAAAAATTAAAGTAAAACAACTGCAAAAACAGCTTAAAGCCCAGTGTCAGATTCCCTGATGACTTAATGCCGGGACACACCAAGCCGACTTGAAAGAACTAGCGGCGATGAAAGCCGACGGTGTTGTTGCCTCACGTCGGACAAAAAAGCTGCGCTGGAACACATCGCACAGACTACATCCGACGGCAAACTAACACGTGCGTTCTGTGCATGCATGAGAGGAACAAGCTGTTCACATCAGCAGCTATTAATAGTATATATTCATCATTCAAAAGGAGAAACCTAAACAAAGATATACAAAATGTAAACAAAGCCGCGCTTGGTTACCATTTTGAATATCAGTAACGTTGATAACTATAATAATTTTAAGCGGCTCATGTTGTTATGAAAACATTTGTGTATAAGAATGATTGGGAAAGATCATGTAACATTTAAACAGCCTTCTGTCTGTACCGCCTTCATTCACATGCTTGTTTTCACCACTTTTGCTTTAATTCTTGGCACTGACTTGTTCGCTAAACTGAACATCCAATCAGAGCTCTCACTCGCGCTGATGGCCCCGACGCCGATTCAACATGTTGAATCAGGCAAACTGCCACTGATGTGAGCCTGACGACAGCCCACATGTGGAAAACACCAAACAAACTAGCTCAACCATCGCTCGACCTCGGATCAACGATGGCAAACGGCCGATTGATGGCTTGGTGTGTCCCAGGCTTTAGGATGGTGACCTCTGAAGACTATATGAACTTTAGGGCTGGTTATTGATTTGGTATACTCTCGATTCGATTCTTGATTTTTATTTATTCATTTATTTTGAATAAATAAAAAATGAACAGTAAACATCAGTTTACAAATGGTCAAATTATAAAAAGAAATTAAGAGCCAGAAGCTTGTATTTTAAACCTATTCTTTTTGTTTGTATAGGGTCCTTTTTGAAACAATAATAGGGCCCTATAAAATGTTCTTCTTAATTTTTCTGGTCATCAGATGAAGGCATAAAACATTCATTTAATTAGTCCTAATCAAATGGAAAAACCCTTTTATTTTTTGGCAAACAAAGTGCTGCAAAACAGAGGTATACTGTTAATATTAAAAAGAAAAAAGGGATTATTCCTTTAAAAATAAAGATTTATTAATATTTATTATGATTAGCAGTAGAAGCATTTGTTGTTACATTGAGTCTTAAGACTGCTAAATAGTAATATATTTCTGACAGTTTCTTCATGTTAAACTATACTCTTATTTTGACAGGTTGCCGTGAGGAACTTGCAACTGCTGTGTATGTGATATGACGGTAGTTTTGTCAATTTAAACGGTAAAATGCTAATGAAGAGACTCTCAGAGCAGCTGAGAGCTGAGGATGATATGAGACGACAGAGCCTGAAAACACCGCAAGCATTTTCCACGCTTAAGTAGATGTGTTGTAAACAAAACCATTCATTCATTGCGGAAATCATGGAGCCTTTACGTGTGATGTCAAATGCTTCCATAGATTTGTAGTATTACTATAGAATTTCACCTGAGCGTTGCAAATAACACATATTGTGTTCTTTGTTCTTGTCAACAGTATCTCCGCCATGATAAGCACTGAATGTATGACAGGCTTTCTGCTGTAACATTGCGCAAGGTAAATAAGAGGGTGACATCTAGTGGAGAAGACTTATGATAAGATTCACATTAATCAGATCTTTTTTTAAATGTTTGCTGAAATAAATACTGAAAAAGATCGATTTGCGGCTTTTGAGAATCGATATCGAATCGACATCATTAAAAAAAATAATTATATATATATATATATATATATATATATATATATATATATATATATATATATATATATATATAAAATTTTACGATTAATCGTAAAATCTATTTTTTTTTTCCCAGCCCTAATGAACTTCATACTCACTCTGGGTCTTGCTTCTTGTGGTTGTCACAAAAGAGCAAGCAGGAAAGAGGTCGTCCATTATGAGGCTGCCATTCATGCAGGCATCTGCAAAAGGAGCAAGATTACTTACATTTTTCACAAGGCTATTGATTTAATTATAGGACAGCTTTAGAAGTACAATCAATAACAAAAAATATCAAACTATTATTGTAATATTGCTTATCATTATTAACAGTATAAACAGTAAATACAATGACAACACATTTATGTAGCAATTACAGTCAAATGTTTGTAATATACATTAATAACATTATTGTACACAGAGTATTTAGAGTATTGTAAATTAACATATTAGCATATTTACTGCTTGTCAACTAAAAGCAATAATGGTTAAACAATTGAGAAATACTTTAAAGGTACATGCCACTGTTTGATTGATTTATTAATATTTATACACTACCGTTTGGTTGGTTTGGAGTCGGTAAGATTTTGTGTTTTTGAAAGAAGTCTCTTATGCTCATCATAGCTGCATTTATTTAATGAAAAAAGTAATAAAACAAGTTACATTGTGAAATATTACTATAAATAAATGTAAAGATTTCTATTTAATATATTGATTCCTGTGATGGCAAGCATGATTTTTGGCAGCCATTACTCCAGTCTTCAGTGTCACATGATCCTTCAGAAATAAAGGCATTCCTTTCTTTCAAAAATAAATCTTACTGACCCTAAATTTTGAACAGCAGACCATGTTCAATTTCATAATGTCTCAGTACCTGGGTTGGTCCTGTCCTTCAATGTAGATTTGCCAAAACTTTACAAATCCATCATGACTGGCTGTGGCCAAGACCGTGCCATCAGGGGACAGAGCTCCCTCACTAATGCGCTACAAAAATAGAAATACGTTTAATAATAAACATCACACCCTATAAATCACTTATGTGCTATTGCAATTACATTAAATCTAATTTCTTGATTAGTTAATACAACACTGCAGACACAACACTGAGCTGAAGACAGCAGGACTTACTGCTGTGTGTCCTCTAATGGTGATGAAGCCCTCTTTCAGTTCTGTGGCGTCCACAGGCCATGAGCTGTTATTGGATCGGAGGATGTCAAGGTCCCAAACCTCAGCCTGCAATCACAGTGAGGAGTAATAGTGTTAAAAACATTTCAAATCTAATAATAGAAGGACATTTTGGAAAGAAAGTGATAAAACTGTCCAATTCCAAGGATATCATACTCGGTCTTCATGAAGGAGTGCCAGTGTCTGACACGCATCCTCTGGGTTCTCATCATTGTCCTCCGGGATGAAGGGACACCAGATGAGTCTGCGGTTGGAATTTAGTGGAGTGTCCTCAGGCCTTTGGATGTGAACGATCACTTCATCTCTAAGAAACATCAAGGTTAAGGAGTTCACCTGCTCATTAGCATTATACTACAATACATGTAGATCCAGATTTTTTTTTTGGAGAAATAAAAATAAATAAATATATTACAACCTTACAATTTGTCTCTTTTTGTATTAAAAACAAATTTACTGGTCAAAAACCTTCAGGAATTTCATTAACCTGCTGTTCTTGATGATTTAGTAAAAATAAAGTGTGAAAAATCTTTATCATAATTCCTGTTCAATCTATAGAGGATACTGTATTTTGCTGCTGTGGCTTGTAAGCTGCCAAATGAACATGTTTCCAGCCTCATCCACGCAGCCCAAAAGGTTGGAGTCCAAGTGGGCGAAAGCAAGGTCTGTGACTGCACCGGTGAAGCCCTTCAGCAGCAAACGCTCGGTTGATCCCAGCCGCAGCACTCGGATCATAGAATGATTGTTTGCGCCTGTGAGTGAAAAATAATTACAAACCATTCAGCTGAAACCCATCAACATTTTATTCAAAGGACTGTGCTAAATGAGCCATGGAAAAAGACAGTGTGCAAACTGACCTCTGATGGCATAAGCCAAGTATGAGTTGGACACGGCTATTAAATTGCCATAGTAGTACTTGTGCTCCCAGTCATATTTGGCCACTGGCTGAATTTTAACCTATAAGAAAAGTCATAAGGAAAAGATTTAGAGAGCAAAAAACAATTTCCAGGGTTTCCACTCATTTTGACTATTTTCCAATAGTTCATTTTTAAAAATCATTATATAAAGATTTCTGGCCAAGTACATTTTTCATCACTGAGCACTAGTGGAAGATTTTACCGACTAGACATTTCCATTGTTTTCATGATTTTATTACTTTTCATACCTGGAAACACCTAATAAAAATTCAATGATTTTCATAGGTTTTCAATGACAGTGAATTCCTGAAGTGCTAATAATAAAGAGTTTTGCACAAGTTCATTAATTTACACACCTTGTTGCTGCCTCGAGCCTTACTGTCAATACTTGAGTCACGACTGGACACAATTTCAACATTGTTTGCTCTGATGGGGACACAAGTGGACCCATCGTCTCCTGAAAGGCAGCTGGTACAAAAAACAAAAAAAAACAAAAAACAAAACATATGAATTTATTGGAAATAAAGATATATAATATGTATATGTATATGTATATGTATATATATATATATATATATATATATATATATATATATATATATATTATATATATATATATATATATATATATGTTACAAAACATTTCTTTTGAACTTTCTATTCATCACTGTTTCCATAAAAATTTTAAACAGCACAGCTGTCTTCAACATTAATAAGAAAAAAATGTTTCTTATGCACCAAAACAGCATGTATTCTGAATGATCATGTGACACTGAAGACTGGAGTAATAACGGAAAATTGCAAAATAACTGCTGAAAATTCAGCTTTTTCATCACAGGAATAAATAAAATGTTGAAATACATTAAAATAGAAAACAATATTAAAAGTACAAACCATAAGAGACTCGTTTAAAAATCGTATAGCTCCCAAACCTTTGAATAGTATTGTATTTTAATATTATAAAGCGAAACATTTTAAGTCTAGTATATAAAAAAAATTACAGCTCATAAAAAGATAATGACAAACATAATAAACAGTGTTAATGACAGCAAAACATACATAGTCTGTGTGTCCTGTCCATTGAGTTTGTCTGAGTTGTGAGCTGTTGGCTCCACCATTGTGGCAAGTCCTCCTGCTCCAATAAGATCCGCTCCGAGAACACCGTTTAGCTCTCCATTGAAAGATGGTTTTCTCTGGCTCTCTACCAAAGAAGACTCTGTGGAATGAAATGACTGATAAATCAAGTCTTAAAAATGCACTGGTGCACTCTCTGACTATTATTTTAATGACTTTCAATACAAATACAAATACACTTTTTTTCAAATTATAATAAATAAATAAATATATAGGTATATATATATGAGGTGTCCATACATGATAAATACGACGTGTGTAACATATTGTAAAGTTATATGTATTGTTCTAACACAAGGCAAAACACTGTAATGATGCACAAAAAGTTGAATAGCTTTTGAAACCGTCTTTTTGACTTGACGTCTTCTCTCAGAAATCTATAATGTCACGGTTATCAAGACACTGCATGCTGATGCATAAAAAATTCATTAAACTCTTGAATAACATTTATGCTCACGTCGCAATTAATACTCAACACTTTCTGTCTGAGCAAAGCAGCTGCGCCAGCAGGAGTTTAGCCCTGACATGCTACATAACCCTTCCTTTTATTCAATCACACTAATACACAAAACATGATGTTTGTCACTTATAAAACATAGTTAGCGCTGTCCCGCGTCTTTGCGCGACTGTAGTCAGGTGGCTCGCGCTGAAATCCAGCGCTGCGCAGCATCCTCGCGCCGCGGCCTAGCTGCTCCCTTCCCCGGCAACTTACCGGGACGATCCAGTTTTAAGATGTCCCGAAGGTGCTGCGTCGCGCCCTTTATGTCCATGTTGGAACCAGAAGCCATAGAGTAGGGAAGGGGGGATTAAATCACTGGAAAATTTCGAATTCTCAATAGTTTAATATTGTGTCTGAACTCGCCCCTCTCATAAAAGCTTGCAATCGTCCGTCAACTTCCGTTTAGCGTTCCCTGCATTTCATTCCCCCGCCTCTGCTGGCAGGATTTCTTCGGTTCCGCAGTGAATCGCCTAACTGGACAGGCACTACATCACTCCTGAATTTACTTTTTAATATCTGATTTTAGAGATCACAAATTCATATTTTACTGGCGTGTTATTACAATCACTAAACTTATTATAATGTCTTTTTTATACAAGTGGTTGTCAGAAAATCACCTTCAAATAGTTTTAAACTATTCCCTCCACCGAAAGAAATAACATAACAGCACACTTTACTTTGATCTCCTTTATTTCCACATACATGTAAGCAGCTGAAGTAGTCTCTTACTGTATTCACATTGTATCACTGTTGCGTTTGTCGGGAAAATCAAGTCTTTTGCTCTTCCCCTTAAACCACAGAGAAAGTGGATATCTGCAGGGTCAAGCAAGCATGAAGTACGTGTACAGTACATGTATTCCAGCAAAACTATAATGCGACTCATTATACTGATGTTCTAGCAGATCTGTCTAGATATTTCAGTGCAAAAAGCTACAATGCATTAGACATCTTTCTAAAATATCTGTACCATCACTTGGCACAAAGGCCTTCATGTTTTGTGAATATGATTTTCTAATCCTAAACAATGAACATAACTCCTTTAGTGTAAACATTTTGTGTCTGTGATCCTTCCTGTACTGAATAATGTCAAAGCATAAGCCTAAATATGGAAGGTAATAACAGCTTTGGCCACACTACAAACTCGATGACCTTTACATTCATACAAGCGTATGAAACATCACATCCCATATCTTCAAGATCTGAACCAATGAAAACGGGGGAATTAAACTAAAACACTGAACTAAAACAGAAAGGGAACATCAAATAATTTTTTTTCTTGTTACAAACTCTGTTTCTTAACCTTAGCAAAATTTGTTTTATTTATGTGGCATAAGTGGCAGACGCTTATGATTTTTGCTCTTTTTAACAAGATCATCCACTTCTGATTCTACCATTTTTAGGGTTAGGAAATATGACATGTAATCCTTTGCTAATAATAGCAATGTTCTACCAAATAAACCAACATAATTTTTTTTAAAGTCTAAATAACTGCTTCAGGAAACACTGGCCACCTGTAAAAAGAGAAATAACAGCTGCATTGTTTTCTGATCTGCTCAAATAAATTTATCCTATTGTGAGAATCTAATATGAGCCAGTATCAAAAACACAAAGAGGCAAGCATAGAAAAGGGAAAAAAGGTAGACGCAAAACCAGACAGGGGGATGAACAAGATGATGACGTTGTTAAGAAAAAGTCAAAGGTTTTATTGTGTATCGTGGCTTGGAAATTATTGTCACAGAGAGCAGTGAGCAGAGAGTGGGAAGCACACTGGTCTGAGGGGAAGGGGAAATTAGGATGGTGTTCTTTGGATAGCTAGAGCAACCTGACATCACACCAATTTTCAAGTGGGGCGAAAACAAAAAGAGATTAAGCTTCAATGAGCATATTCTAAAAACGAGCTGAACACACTTCGTACTAAAGCAAAGAAAGACAGTAAGATGGTTGTTATTTCAAAGTCAAAATCAGCAACTAAAATGTAAATATCAAACAGCTGAGGTTAGGTTAATATGTATTTGTCCTGGTCAAGGCGTCCTCTGATATTTAAGCTCCCCATCATCATGCAGGTTGGCGAAGGAAAAGGGTCAGTTTGATGGATGTGTGGGCTTTCAGCAAAGAAACATGTCATTTCTGGAGTAGAGGCAGTACTGTATATGCCTGCATGTTTTCTGTAATTGACTGCTGTAATCCGCTGGCGTTTCTCTTGGATGTGATGAATGAAGAGCTGATTGACAGGTTCGGGCAGAACCCCATCCTCCACCTTCCCACACTTCCTTCCTGCTAGCCATGGGGCGTTTAACCAAAATTGTGCAGTGCCAGGCGGAACATGTCATTGGTGCAAACCCACGCCTCATTAATGTTCTTCAGGATGAAGCTCTGATGGAATCCCATGATGGGGTCATCATCCGCCTAGACAAAACACACAGGAGACTTAGGCAGAGGCTCTCATACAGCTGTGCTTCACTTCATTAAAGGGTAGGGAACTTAACCAAGGATAAAAATTCAAATACTGTTACGCTAAAAACATGCAAGTTTCAAAGCATATTAGTTCAGCTACAGAAAGACAAAAGCTGCATTAAGGAATCACGGCAAACTAAAGGCTGATAGTCTGTCACATATCCACTTTTTTCCATCTAAGGACATAACATCTTTACATAATTACAGCATATTTTGGCTGATGATGGTGAATTCAAAAACAAAACTGTACTGACCTTGTACTGAATTTAAATGATCTTCACTAATGAATTAAAATCCCACTAATAATACTAAAATCCATGACAAGGCATCAACTGTGTAATGTAATCTCGCCATATATTGGGTTATTGTGACCATGTTTTTATTAAATTCATTTTACAGTAATTTTAAAGAAGTCACAAGGTTATAAAATGCTTTTTGTGCAAGATAGATAACCCATACGACTCGGTTGTTAACTGCTGTCATTTTACCACACGCTGTACTCAGTGTTGTTAGTGAACTAAAACTATTATTTTTTTTGTTTATTAAAATGAAAGCTGAAATCAAGTAAAATAAAAACTTAAAATGAAATAAGCTGAGGTACTAAAATTACTAATACTTCAACTAAAGAGAAAATATACAAATAAAAAGTCATTCAAAAGAATGATTTTATAGCACTCATTTTTGCTCCAATATTCAATTCCTATTCATTTATACATCATTTGATGCTGCATATTTATAAATAGAATCTAAAAGCTCAATAGAAACACATCTGATCCCAAGTATTTCACCCATTTTTAACAATGTCACATTAGTTTAGAACTCTTTATTACAACATATTAGATGCATATAAAGACAGGTCAAAACAAAAGCTCATTGTTAAACCCGTTTCACACATATTCCATTTGCAGTGCACATGAGGTATTTTTTCCGTGCCCAATTTAACAGGTTAGAGCATTCACACTGCACACGGATGCAGTCTGGCAATGTGCTCCAGGAGTGGTGCGTATGCAGCATTGCACCCACTGTTACTGTATCAATCTATTTTTGCTTTGCTGCATGCACTGAATTAAAGTGACAGCACTTAGTTTGTGGATTGACATTAAAATGTAGTAATTACACCATAAATGCATATAATTAAATCTACTGTGCTTCACAGTCAACACATTGCTTTTTAGTTAGGTTTAAAGCCAGGAAAAGTGCACTTTTAGATAAACAAGGCAACATAATAAAATGCACTCATGGAGGTAAAAACAAAAACGTTCTTTATGACTGACAGGATTGCTTGTTATAAAGATTTAAATGCAAAAGAAAGGGCACACGAGTTAACTGTCAGTGGTAGATTTTAATTCAAAATGTTTGTCATAGCCTACTACCTTTTAACGCAAGAAAACTAAGCTATAGACTGTGTTTAAATGTTTTGCCACTTGCTTGAGCAACTATATTAATCTAGAAATAAATACATTGAATAAAATGTTGTTTATATTCATTGCATTTAAATAGAAACATCAATGAAAGATTATTGTGTACCGTAAAAAATCATTTTCAGTAACAACATTTGGATTTGAAATCAAAATAAAGGATTAATGTTGTGTTTGTGGTATACAGCCGTGGATCAGTAGCAGACTGCAAATGCACAATGCTGTTTCTTCACTGCATACGTATTGAACACAGAATACATACACACTGCAAAAGGAGTATGTGAGAAACGGGTCACCACACTGAGTTGGTGCTCACAAAGTTTCTACACTTTTAGTGTTGTTGGACACATTATGTCATTGAAGTCATTCATGTCACCAAAAATGGCCAACTCTCACTGCAAATGAATGACTTTGGTAGTTTTGTTGCTGCAAAGGTGCAAACAAATTCACAAACACACCAGGCAAACCTGCATGGACATATTTAATGTCATAGCATTCCCAACATACTAAATCCCCACAGACGCTTGATTCTGAACACAGCTTGAAGCCGTTAGTAGAGAGGCCCGCATGGTGTGCGTGAACCCAAGCGGACACTGGTCCTTACAAACATTAAGAGAAGGAGGAAAGGCCATGTGACCACCGAGAGCCTTTAAGCTCAAAGGTTGTGCAGGGCAAGCCTGAAGACTTCGTTGGTGCAAACCCAGGCAATGTTGATACATTTCAACAGAAAGGTCTGGTGGAAGCCCAGCACCTGGTCATCATCTGCCTGATAGACAAACACACATACACTACAGCTCTGAAATGCTTATGAAATCTTAGACTATGCAGAACTATGTCACGTAAGGTGGAGCAAGAGGGCAATCAAGAGAGGCTTAAACCGTCCAGGGCTGCTCTCGATTGAAGATGATGTTATGCATTTCAAATGAAGAGAATGCCCTCCTGGACCTTATCACATACATATTTGTCTAAAGTGTTCACCTCTAGCACTGCTGTAATAGCATACTGTAACTGTCAGAGGTCAAAAATAAATTTAGACAATACTTACTTTTAGTTGGCCTACTACCATACTCAATATGCAGCTATCAGGGGTGGGCTGATGGTCTTGTGCTGTAATGCTGTGAGCTATTTTTGTGAAGGGCAGGCTCTGAAGAAAAAATAACAAAAAATAATGTATATAATTACTGTTTAAACTGAAAGATACATACGGTAATTTAACATCTTATCAATTTTTAAACGGGGTTGCACAATTTATGGTCAATTTGAGAGATTTTTTACATTTATTTGTGACACTGGACCACTTAAGTTGCACAAGTATATTTGTAGCAATAGCCAACAATACAGTGTATGGGTCAAAATTATTGATTTTTCTTTTATGCCAAAAATCATTAGGTTATTAGGTAAATATGTCAAATATGTTCCATGAAGATCTTTTGTACATTTCCTACCATAAATATATAAAAACATAATTTTTGATTAGTAATATGCGTTGCTAAGGCCTTCATTTGGACAACTTTAAAGGCAATTTTCTCAATATTTAGATTTTTTTGCACCTTTAGTTTCTAGAGATTCAAATATCTGTATCTCAGCCAAATATTGTCCTATCCTAACAAACCTATTTATTCAGCTTTCAGATGATGTATAAATCTAAATTTTGGAAAATATTTCAATATTTATTTAATTTAGTCACATTTATTTATTTGTTGATAGTGGGGAAACTACCAACCTCTATTTTCAAAAATGAATGAGGGGAAATAAACCCTAGCCTATTAAATTACTTTAAAGAGATAGTTCACCCAAAAATGTCATTAATTAGTCCCCCTTATGTCGTTCCAAACCTGCAAGACCTTCGTTAATCTTTGAGAACACAAATTAAAGGGTTACTCCATCCCAAAATGAAATTTTGTCATTAATCACTTACCCCCATGTCGTTCCAAACCCATAAAAGCTACGTTCGTCTTTGGAACACAATTTAAGATATTTTGGATGAAAACAGGGAGGCTTGAGACTGTCCCATAGACTGCCAAATAAATAACACTGTCAAGGTCCAGGAAAGTATGAAAAGCGTAGTCAGATTCGCCATCTGCATACTAGTCAGATTTGTCAAAATGGCGCTACGCTGATTTGGAGAGACACAGAGGAGAGGAATTGTTGAATAAAGTCGTTACTTTTGTTTTCTTTGTGTACAAAAAGTATTCTCATCACTTCATAACGTTACGGTTGAATCACTGATGGCACATGGACTATTCTGACAATGCTTTTCATACTTTCCTGGACCTTGACATTGTTATTTATTTGGCAGTCTATGGGACAGTCTCAAGCCTCCCTGTTTTCATCCAAAATATCTTAAATTGTGTTCCAAATACGAATGAAACTTTTACGGGTTTGGAACGACATGGGGGTAAGTGAATAATGACAAAATTTTCATTTTGGGATGGAGTATCCCTTTAAGATATTTTTTTAATGAAATCTGAGAGCTTTCTGATTCTGCATAGACAGCAACGCAACTGACAGAACACTTTTTGTGCACAAAGAAAAAAATAATAACTTTATTTAATAATAATAATAATTTCTTCTCTTCCAGGTCAGTCTATGGTGCCATTCACAACTGTGCCACCATGCATGTGTGTGGTGCTGCTGAAGCTGTACGTAGGAGAAGAAATCAAAATCAAAATATCTTAATTTGTTCCTAAGATGAACGAGGGTCTTACAGGTCTGGAATGACATAAGGATGAGTAATACATTTTTGGGTGAACTATCCCTTTAAATCAACCTTTAACTCAAATAAAACACACACAAATACATACAGAAAGCTTTTCGACAATTGCCGCTTTTCCCTGGAATTGCTGACCCTCCCACGTAAGGCATGACGCATCAATCTAGGACAAGAAAAAAACAGCATTTAGTTGAGCTAAAGGAGCCAAAATGTAGACAGCAAAGCAGTTCTATGGCCAGTTTTTTTATAAATACATATTAAATCATGTATATAAATACTCAACAAATATCCCTCAATATAAGTATTGTTTAACATATGTTGCTGAAAATATAGGTTTATATATGAGGACTTCAGGCTTTTTTTAAAGGTCCAATATAGAACCACATTTCTGGTCTGAAAAGAGTCCTCTCCTGAACACACGTCAAATTTGTTTGTTACTGGGCATCTAGCATCACTCTGCAAGACATAAACCAAGTAACGCTTTGAACACTAACATGATTGCAAGGCAGAGACAGTAAAACATCTCTACTTGATGTCTCTCTCAGCTAAGGGACTAGTCAAGAGAGAACTATCCTGAAGAAAAGAGCTTAATAAAATACTCACATATATCGATCCAAGTTGAGTCCTGTCTGTGTCAAACAGCTGATAGTAATGTTGCACAAAGCTGGATCCTATTTGTTCCCAAATCGGCTTGTCTCCCATTCTGATTCACCCTGCTACAGGCACTGGTGGAGACAGAATAAATGACTCAATGTATATGACAGACTAAGGGGGTTGACAACAACTGACAAGACAGAAAAAAAAAACAGAAAATTAATCCTACATTTAAAAGTGAACTGGCTTTCATTAAAGCCAATAGTACCAGTGACCTTGGACATCATATTGATGCCTAACAACCTGGGTGCTTTAAGTTTATATACTGTTGGTCACTATCATTCGTACTGTGTTTGCTACACTGTTGGGTTTGTTAAGATGTACTTTTGTTTATACCTTGCTAAGGGCATCACACACTGATAAAAAAACAATATGTAAAGTAAACATTTTATTAGCAACTTGTTAATTGCATAATATGGCTGGTCATGTGATGCTCACATAGCGGAGCCTATAAGAAGGCAACCCGCTCCATGTAGTAAATAAACAACTTCTGATAGGAGAACTGATTTCCATTTCATTTCTACGTGAGCATAAATAAATCCTTTGTTTGTAAAGTTTTTAATTGGCAAAATTAGCACACCTTTTTAGTTTTTCTGGCACTAAATAGACCTTATATAGCCACACCTTTTTTCAGTGCTGAGTTTGTTGTCTTCTGTCTTCCAGATTGTATTTCCACAGCATGAAGGTAAGATTCTTATGAATTTATGAATGAACCACTCATTTTAAATCTTCCCAGTCTATTAACATTTGTCATGACATCCGCTTCAAATATTACAATGCTTATGATAACTTTTGTTAATTCTACAATAACTAAATCCACCTCACTAGCTAATTACTAGAGCCCAACCGATTTATTGTTTTGCTGATTTTATCGGCCAATATTGCAGGTATATCTGCACTGACATATATGCACCAGATATGCCACCAATACGATTTTTTTTTAATTTATTTTTTACAGAACATATAACACAGATAAAATGCTTGTAAATGGTGTAATTAGCCTTCTTAGTTTGTCCAGCAGAGCACGCTCCATTGTTTACTGGCAACCCAGGTCACTGTAGTGAAAACAGTGTTGCCAAGTCTGCGGTTTTCCCGCAGAACTGGCCTACTTTAACACTGTTGCCGCAGGTCGAAGCAACCCCAATAACGTGATATTCAGCCCCTGGAATGCAAATTGTACCAGGGGAACCCCGGCATAAAATGTGTTCTGTTTAATGGTGATTTAACGCTACATTGTCACCTAGTTGGTGAGGCTCAATGCTACAAAGTAAATAAACAATGTCCCCCCCGTCTTTTACTCTCACAATGAGCATCATACTCGTTTGCTACATTAGTAAGGCCCTATGATTTCTGCGATGCAGAAAATGCTGACGGAATCGCATAATCCAGTCAAAAAAATTTAATTTACTGTATAACGCGGAATTTCATAGATTTTGCCATGTTTATGTAAATATAATCTGTTTATACCTGTAATGAGTGGGGCGGGGCAGAGAGCCTGTGCCACTCACCGGTTTTGAGTCCCACAGAGGAGCTCCGGAAGGATAAAAGGAGGAGTGACGACAGTGTTGGAAGAGAGAGGACCAAGCCTGGACTATTTATGTTGTTTTGGTCTTGTTTGTGAGCGGCAGTCGTCCGTGAGGGGCTGTTGTGCTATTTTCAGTTTTGTATTTCTTTTATTATTAAAATTATGTTTAAATGTTCGCTGGTTCCCACCTCCTTCTTCCTGATCTACAAACTTTGTTACACTGGTGCCGAAACCCGGGAAGACGGAGGGACATGCTGTCAGAGAGCCCTCGCCGCTGTGGGGAATCCGCGGTGCCATCGAGCATGACGGAGCAGTCTCCCACTCCTCCTTCCATCTCCTTTACTCTCACCTCGTCTGTTCATACTCATTAGAACATGCAGAAACTAAGAAATTAATTTTTCTATTTAGATATTTATTTTGTTAAGGAAAATTAATGGTCTGGTTTCTACAACTTTCAATTTGGAGCAAAAATAAGGCTTTAAACTTTAAAGAAATAAAGATTTGATATTTATCGTGATAATTATCGATATCGATTGATATGAAAAAAAATTATCATGATAATTTTTTCATGATAATTATTTAAAAAATTATCATGACAATTTTTTTGGGCATATCGCCCAGCCCTAGTTTGGACACACAAATGGGAAGTGTGTCCAAACTTTTGACTGGTATTGTACAATAATGTACACAAATAATAGGGTGTGTGCCCTATTCTCTATTCTTTTCCATTTGGAATGATTTTAAAACAATAAAGTCTTAATTATAATTATTGTCCTTGATGTGGACGGACCTTTAAACTCCTTTCTGTTCAGAAGCTCATGAAATTTAACAAACTCCTAATCCACTCTTTTAAAACCCCACGGATTTGTCAGCAACTTTGAGTGGTTAATATATCGTGACTGGGCCATGATCCACTGGAGTCTTTCAAACTTAAAGTGCCCCTATTGTGGATTTTTGAAAATTACCTTTCATGCAGTGTGTTACACAGCTCTAAGTGAATGAAAACATCCTGCAAAGTTTTAAATCTAAAAGTGCACCGTGTATAAAGTTATTGTCTTTCAAAAGAAAGAGTCGACTCCGAGTCATGAAAACGAGTCGTTTTTAAAACAAATCAGAACACGCTGTGCTCTGCACTGTGAGGGGAAATCCGTTTCGGGTACAGTTAGGGTAATGGGGAAAAACTCCCAACACATTTTCTCCTCCAACTTCAAAATAATCTGAAATCACTGCAGAAGCACCGACCCAGTGTTTAGTGCAGGGATGGTCAAACACTCTTTCTAAAAAAAATAAAAATAAAAATTTAACAACGATGTAGTACGATTTTGAAGTTGGAGGAGAAAAGTTTTGGGAGTTTTTATACATAACCTGTCTTGAACCGTTGTACACAGAGTTTGCATGCACATCGCAGAGCTGGACAAGACGATCAAAGAGTGTATAATTTATTTATTTATTTATTTATTTGAAGAAAATGACCGATCGTTTTGTTATATAAGTTGATAAATTCTTTGCGACTGGAGAAAGGGAGACATGAACATCTTGGATGACATGGGGGTGAGTAAATTATCAGGATATTTTTATTCTGAAAGTGGAGTAATTCTTTTAAAAACTGTTGCCGTCAAGTACTCTGAAGCCTACTGTAGCATGCAAAATACGTATTTAGTATTGTGTTTGCTCCGCGCAGCTTGTAGGTCTCTGTCTAACAGCAATATCTGTTCACTCGCAATTGTCTAGTATTGCATGGATGAATAGTGAATGTTTGTTGTTGTTATTACTTGTAGTTCTGATAAAGAATAGAGCAATATGTTAGTGTACAAACTAGAGTGCTTTATCAATACATTTCCGCATTGGGCTAACACATATACCATGGCTGTTTACCACCAAGCTGTGAGCTAAGTAATGATGATGGGCTTTCTGTTATTGACTTGCGCTGCACGCAGTAGACCAATCACGACTGACTGTGTCATCAGACCAATCACTGCAGTTTAGCGTCACGCAAAGGAACGGAAAAAAAAAAAAAACGGTATTCAGCATTCGATATTCAGATTCTCAAATATAGGCCTATGTGTTGGGAGGTTTAAGTGTTGTTGAATGTTGTATGTTAATTGTTAACTTTATAATGTGCATAGCTGATCGCTAAATTTAGGGGCTATGTGCACTATGAAACACGTGAAAGCATTGATTTATCCCAAAAGAAAAGAAAGTGACATGAAAGTGAGTGCCTGGTGAAGAGGAAGACAAATTGAGTTGGTCAATTTTATGGTTATATATACAATGCTCATTAGGTGATGTCACGTGTGCGCTAGAGACGTGGCGGGCTTCATTGAACAGAATTTGCGCTGTGAGACATGTGCACATTGCTTGACAGTCTGTGCTTCCACCCGCCGTGTTTTACTTTAGATATGTTTTAATTTCTGCCGTTTGAAATGCAGTACTATTAAATGCACGAAACTCGCGAACTGACAGACTTTCACGAGCGCTTTGTGTTTGTTGTCCTGAAGCTCAGTTGCGGCTGCGGTTAAATGCACTTGCATTTTCGAATACTTTTATATGAAATTGATGTACCCACAGTCAGTTATGTTTTCAGAGCAGGACAAAACATCTGATACCAAAATAGATCTGTGCATTAGTGTGGCAATAATGCTGAGGAAAAAATAAATCCTCAACTATTGTCTGTAAACTTTCTGACACTTAAAGAACACTGATTTTAAATAAGTAACTGTTTTAAAAATAGCCTGCTGTGCTTATATTACAATAATTAAAAAAAAAGTTAATTTTGCACAAAATAAATTTGATATAAAATTTATATGAAAATGTAGCCATGTGCAGTAATATTGAAAACTGAGAATGTGACGCATCATGATATTGAGTTGATAATGATAATTGTAATTGTAATTGAATTGGGAAACCAGTGAAGATTCACACTCCTATTTTTAAGATGGCAGTACTGAGATACAAACAAAAAAGCATATAACTGCAATTTTGTTTAAAATGTAAAGCTGTAAAGATGTATTTGCACAGCAGAAGAATTAATTGGGGAAAAATGTAGATCAAGAATCGTTTTGTAATCGGATCGTGAAGTGCCTGAAGATTCCCACCTCTAATAGATGTACAGGGTGTATGACAACATTGTGATGCACCATCGTGGGCCTCTGAATCGTAATCGAATCGAATAGTGAGATACCCATAGATTCCCAGCCCTACTCTGATCTGATCATAAAGTCTTTCCGAGTCACAGGGATCAAGTCCAAGTCATGCGACTTGAGTCCACACCCCTGGTAAATGTATGAATGACACTCATGAACTACACGAACCAAGCTAGTTCGATTACTGTCAAATTAGAACATTAACAACTTGCATAAAAGCATTTGGCTGACCATCCTAAAGAGGTTTTTAGAGACTCTTAGCACTAGTTGGTTGGTTACCATGTACCAGCTTCATTTACAAATCAGCCAGTTACGATATGAAGGCGTCAAAATTGTGTTGAAAATAATTTCCGTCAAACCACTGCCACTATTTGATTAAGAATGCTACTAACCATTAAAAGTAACCATGCTATGATTATTAGCTGGCTTTCAATGGCCTCGCTGTAGAATGATTCATTTTAGCTTTAGCCGTGCTAACACTTGCCTGTCTGTCTACAACGAGCTCACCGGCTAAATCGTGATGCGAAAAAGTTGTTTTACGTTGAAGTGGACGTTGCCTTTTGAATATCGACTCGGAGTTTGAATAGTAACGATCAACGGAGCAACTTGGACCAAACGCACCCTCGTTCCGTTCTAAAAATACCCCAGAGCCATATGAGCTGAACGCAGGCGAGACCCTCGCGCGGCCCGTACACGCTCCTGTCCTATAGGCGTGTCCTATTAGCTAGCGCTTCAGAAAATCTTGGCAAAAAGCCCCAGTGCTACTCTGCATAAAGTAGTTATAAAGTAGTTGTGTGCAGCGTAAATACAACGTTAACTGTTATAAATAATATCTGACCAACATCTTACCTCCGTGAGCCCTAAACCGAATCCCCGGTTCCAGTTATGGCGATTCCAGCGCGCCGAGAACAGAAGTTGAGAGCGGCCTCTTCAGTTTGCGCATGCGCAGAGCGCTTACACACTGCTTTGAATTTTGATTCTTGACAGCCAGTCACAGATTCTCAGTGTAAACATGGTTGTTGATGTATTGCTTTCTAAATCTAGAACTAGTGCTTCGAGCAGCAGGTGAATCCAAGAATAGTTTACTTTAAATACTCACAAGTATTGTCCCTTAGAAACCATATTTGTGCAGTTTCTCTTCTGTTTACAATCTGGTTGTAAACTCTCTTAAAATTACATGTGGAGAACATTTCTTTTTAGTTCACTTAGTCTCTAAAATGCAGTGCTTCTTTGCATTTACGAGGTGGAAAATTGAGCTCTTGCTAATAATAAATTACATGAATTTGTTACAAATCAAAAAACAAAAACAAAAAAAAAAACTGACAACCAAATACATATAAATGTACCATTTATTGACATAATAATCATTAAGTAATCTGTAGTGGACTTTACAAATTAATATGGCTTTGTTGATGTAGATGTAAAAGGGTAAATATAACACACATAACAGTTTCTATTTAATAAAAAAAAAAGCAAAAAAAAAAGATTATGTTAAAGCAACACGCAGAGACATGAGGCTACTTAAATAATTTTTTAATTATTGTGTTATTCTTGATATGTGATTTATCTAATTACATAACAATATGCAAACTATTAAAGTATTATGGTATTTCTATACCCTAGTGCTGTGCTTGGTTTATATATGTAGTGTGCTATAAAAAGATTGGAAATGTGTTTGACATAACAACTGTCATCACTTAGGCCCCGCCCTATTTACATTAGCCACAGAGAGACGCTGCAGCAAAACCTCCGTGTTCAAAGCTTGAGTTTGTAATTCACACTCCTTTGTCTGAAAAGCTACACTGAGATTCCAGTCCAGAGTTTCAGAATCCAGTGAGGGATCGATAGTCTTGAAGGCAGTCCTGAGGTGCTCTGCATCCACTTCCCTACATTGATGATATACAGAACAGGACAAAAATATGACAATACTTTTATTGAAATCTAAAAAGGATTAGTTAAATGTTTCTTTTACTTGGAGATCTGTAATAACATTTTGTTAACGATGGATGGATGATGATCTCTCACCCTTTGCCTTCTAGTTGCATTCTCAGCTCGCTGATGTACTGGAGTCTCTCAGCAGTAGCTTGTTTTTTAACTAGACTCAGGAATTCTTTGTGTCTTCCATCTGTGTCCTGGAGTGAAAACAATGTGCACAAAGCATGATGTTCATATATATTTATATATGCAGTTTTTTTTTAAAGAAATTAACACTTTTATTCAGCAAGGATGTATTAAATTGATCAAGAGACAGTAAAGACATTTATACATTTACAAAAGATATATTTTTCAAATAAATTCTATTCTTTTAACTTTACATTCAGCAAAAAATATTATAAAAACGTATCATGATTTCTAAAAAAAAAACATGTGATCATGTGATACTGAAGACTGAAGTAATGGCTGCTGAAAAATCAACTTTTCCATGAAAGGATTTTTTTTTACATTTATATAAATATTTATAGTTTTCAAATAGAAAGTTATTTTAAATCATAATCGTATTTCCAATATTATTGTTTTTAATGTATATTCGAATAAATAAATCCAGCTTTGGTGAACATAAGACTTTTCAAAAACATTAAAATATCTCATCAACCCAAACTTGTATACATTAAACTTCAATTAGGTTATAGCCAAAAAATCCAAACTGACCTCTGTATAAAGTGTCTGATAAGCAATGCGTACTCCATTACTCTTCAGCTCTGTCTGAGCCACCGCCAACAGCTCCTCTATGTCTTGATCTGCCTTCAGAGGGAAGGCCTTCCTCAGTGCATCACTGAAAATTAGCACACATAATGTAATAATAATAATAATAATCACATGACAATCATACATTTTCAACTGAGGAATTCAGAGTTTTTGCTCACCTAAATTCTAAGACAGTCAGTGATCCACATTGCGTTGTGTCACTTTGAATTAAAACCTTGAGCAAGTAAGACAGCAGCTGAGTCTGTCCATGATAGATACTCTCATCAACCTGCCACAAAATTACATATTTATATATATATATATATCCCAATTAACATTTTATATTTTGGGGGGCAGCTGAAAAAACCTGCTTTCATTGGACTTATCTCTTCAGCAGTGCTATGGACATTTACACAAATGATTATTTAGATTAAGCGCAAACCTTCCCAATCAAGATGTCATTAAAAAGGCAAATGAGATCATCTTCAAGATTGTTCTGAATGATTTCCATCAAGCTGTAAGCCCACTCTCCTGCCTTATCCTTATAATGTTCCACAAGATAGCTGTGAAGAAACATCTGCAGATCTCTGGAGTCATCATTCTCCATTGAAAAAAAGAGAAATACAGTATTAAATACTCATAACTAGTGACTGTTTAAACAAATCAAGACAGGATACTGGTATGCCATACATACCTTTTCATTCTCTGAGGTTTTTTCCCTCCAGATGTCTTTAATAACTCTGACTACATCTGCTTTCTTGAGCTTAAGATTCTTAAGTTGCCCCTCATACTGTAGATAAATGGGGACATCACTGGATGTGCCCTGTGAAAACAACTTTACTATAATTGCAATAATCCAAAAGCCAATGGAAAAATCCTATTGGGTTTTTACTGAGAGAACCAGAGTAATACTAACTTCCATGCTGGCCTACAAAAATATGCATCACTGCAGTGCTCTATTGCTATTTTTGATGTTAAGAACACTTACAAGACCAGTGAAGAAGTCATTTTGGCCATTCATCTGCTGCAGCAAGATCTCCAGCCTCTTTTGGCTGGATTGACCTTCAAAGAGCTCTTTACATCGCTCACTGCCTCCTAGTATGTCTACAACACACATTACAGAAGATTATCTCAAACATAAGCTTAAAGAACCGATATATCAGATTCTGTTACCTGAACATTGTTCCCAGTTTGGTCTGGGAGTTGTAACAATGTGTTGCAGCTCAGACTGACTGGAGTGTAACACAGCAGGTGCTGACTGTGGATTAGAATAATGTTTAGTAATCAGATGAGTTTACGATTATTTATTTATCATTATAGACCTCCTTGAAGTCTGTTTCTCTGCTCAAGTACCTGACGATGAACCTCAAGCAGTGTGTCATACTCAGACTTTAACTGGTCAAAGTCTGTCTGTAAGGTTTCCAGCTAAAACATGGAAAGAAATCACATGAAATATTATAATCAATTACACATCATTATTTCACGTTTGATGTTTAAGAGTTACTCTTTGGGTGTTTAATTAATTTAATCCATTCTTGCTGAACAGAATTATTCATTAAAAAAAAAAAAACACTAACCCCAAACTTTTGAATCGTTGTGTAGTAGATAAATAAAAACAGATAAAATGAACAAAGTAATATAAAAAATAAAATATTTAATCCTACCATACATAAACACTAAATATTTTGTATGGTAAACTGGTTGATTCATTATCTTGTATGTAAATTATAAATAATACATTTATTTTTCTCCATACCTTTATTAAAGTCTCCTC
This sequence comes from Cyprinus carpio, assembly GCF_018340385.1. Lineage (NCBI taxonomy): Eukaryota > Metazoa > Chordata > Actinopteri > Cypriniformes > Cyprinidae > Cyprinus > Cyprinus carpio. The sequence goes on along the minus strand of NC_056614.1, from coordinate 16,387,511 downwards.
ATGTATATGATTGAGGTTATCCCAGTCTCGTCGTGGGACCACATCACTGTATTCGGCTTGGAGGCGGTTAAGCTCAACTTGGACTTTGGTAAGGTCCTCTCTACACACCTGCAAAGCCATTTTCACCACCACAGGATCCTCAGATTCATCCTCTGAGAGGAACAAGCAAAGTTCCTGTCAAATCACCTCCTCACTACTCGACCTCCTGACTACTGCAACTCACTCCTGGCAATCAAACCTCTGTAAAAAGCTCCACCCTGGCTAATATTCATCATCTTCAAAAAAAAAAAAAATCCTGCCTGGCTGTATTTAACGACTTTTGATGAGGTCCACACTGATTCCTTTGCTCCGTCCAGTCATCATCAGCAGAAAAAAACCCTCTCTATGAATGATTTGGCTGTTATTTTACCCACACTAGCTATAACATGACCGCTGCAGTAATGGATTTTTAAATGGCAATCATTATTATTATATATTATTATTATATTTCTTATTGTGGAATTGTAATTTCAGGTAAAAAAATAAATAATACACACAAAATTGAAATGCGGGACACTGCTTACATTTTGCAGGAAGAGTGACAAAGCTCTCAAATTCTAAGACAGGTGTTCACCCTACCACTGGCTCTTTCTTCTCATACACTAAATTCCAGTAGTAAAATTGTTTGTTTTCATGTATGTTTATTTTTTTCAGACTCTACTACTAATCATCATTCGTGTAACCTTCATTATAACCTTCATTATTATCATCATGTTCAGTGTCTTGGGTAGAGGTCATTGTGCTGATTCTGGTGATGAGCAGTTTTCGTGCATCACGTTCATCCCGGTATAGCTGATACTGGGTGGCCAGATCCTCTTTTAGGTGATCAACCTATGGGAGAGATACACATGAGTTTGTGTTCCATTATATATTTACTATTGTTAGATATGCTTTATGGAAGCAGCAGTGTTGTGATTGTTAACGGCAATTAAAATTAAAATATTAACAACTGTTTTCAGCAACTGAAATAAAGCTTAAATAAAGTAAAAAAAAAAAAAAAAAAAAAAAAATCTTATAAAAAACCTTAGATTTAAAAAAAAAAACATAAATTTACTAAAGTTTAAGTACTAAAATGACAAACTGAAATAAAAATAAATGAAAGATAAATAAAAATCACTAAAACTATATAAATTAATTTAAATTACAATAGCACATAACAAAAATGACTAAAATTGAACCTAACTAAAAATAAAAAATAAAATTAAAGTGAAACAATAAAATCTAATTCAACAACACTAGGAATTCTAGTTTCAGTCTCCGTCTCTATTAAATTTGAGATGTAAATCAGTTTGGCCCTGACAAGCATCTGCCGTAAACATTTCAATTAATTTCAAACTGTGTTCAGATGTTAATAAGATGCTGAGAGAAACCACAACATCATATGATGAATTTCATGGATCATATGATTCCATATAAAAAGCTTTGCCATGCTGTAGCCTAATGAGAGATCATGCTTGTCATTAACCGATATACTGTACATTTGTCAAATACTGACAAAACATCCTTTAACCACTTAGAATAGTGAATAATCCAAGGTAGCCAGATCTCTACAATAGGACAGACATAATAAATGAACTCCACCTGAATCTGCAGAGCAGTCTGTTGTCCTCTCATACTCTCGATGACACGCTGCAGACGCTGACACTCTCGCTTCAGAGCTCGGAGCTCATCTCTTTCCTGTACTCTCTGATCCAGAATCCTCTTCTCACACTGTTCCGACACAAGCACCAGCTTTGCCCGCAACGGTAGCAGATCCCTGATCTGTTCACGAAGATGTGCTGGGAGAGACATTAACACTTTGATTAGTCTCATCTATTATTTTCCTCATGACTTACTATTGACCAACTGAGTTCCATTAGCATATTATTTGACATTTTATTAAACAACTTAGTTAGCTACAGTTAATTTTAAATGCTTTGCATTACTACACATTTTTGTTTAATAACAACTGATATAATTAGTAACATAAAATGGTGGTAGCCTGCTATCACAAAGATTTTACCCCCCAAAAAATAACTAAAAATATTGCACATACCTAATGTGACGTCATACTCATTTTTGATGGCAGAGAAAATAGGCTTATAGGTTTTAAATTCTTCAATTAAATATCCAAACACCTCCTGGAAAACCTTTATAAGGCAGGGAAAAAGCAAGAAAATAGTTTCTTAAATACTACTATTGAAAAACACTTATATATAATATATATCATTATATATACACATTTTTATTTTATTTTTGTGGATTGTTTGGACATAGTCTAACGTCCCTTTACTTGAAAGTAAGAAAGTAAGATGCAGTGTAATATATGTAGTCTGCTGTGTATACTAACGTTCTAAAGTTAGTTTTTTTTTGGTTTAGAGAAACTTGCACTTTATTCAGAAACGATGCATTTAATCAATCAAAAATAACAGTAAAAGAAAACTGTTCTTTTAAATCCTAAAAAAATAAATGTATCAGAGGTTTCCACAAAAATATTCAGCATTTTCAACATTGATAATAATAAGAAATATATATATATTTTTTAGCAGCAAAGCACCATTAGAATGATTTCTGAAGGATTATGTGACATTTTGTAAAGATCATGTGAATATTAAATTTTAAAATATATTAAAATTGAAAACAACTGCAATATTTATGATTTTTTGTTGGTTTGTTTTATCAAATAAATGCAAATCAAATAAAAGAGAGCTTTCATACACTTAAAAAAATCTTATAGACTTGTGAACTGTAATGTTTGCTTAAGAGTAAGAGACCATTACAAAGTGGGGTATAAACCTGCAGTCTGAGCTCTTGGACTTTGATGCCATGTGTGTCTAAAGCTTCTAATTCTCTCTTCAGATGAGACTCCAGTTGCTCTAAGAAACGAGGCTTGGTAAGAGATCTGCAGCACAACATATATGCAGACATTAGGACCAAAGTATGCAATGGACATGGAAAAGTGTAGGGTAAAGGGTAACGTTTTAAAACTATTGCAATGCTAGAATGAACACTGAGATGCTATGTGTTGTACTTGCCATACCCATGATGTTTTATTCCTCTGGGCTTTTGGACAATTTGATTGGTAACTTCAGCAGGCCAGGATAAAAGGTTACCAGAGGTTTCCCCCGCATTGGTCTGAAGGAATTAAAGTTGGGCATTATTTGGCATGTGATGGTGGTGTCAAACACTTCAAAATAAATCTCTTTTCATAGAACTGATAAAATACAATTAAGCAGAGTATTTAAGTATATGCTACTAAATTAAAGTCACACTTTATTTACTTATACATGTACTTAAGTTTAACCAGCTAATGTTAATAGTATAGATCTATCCAAAAATCAGGTAAGTTAACGTTATCAGATATTTCAAATACTATCAAATATGAATTTCTATAATTATATCAGCAGGTTTATAACTTACTTTTATAAACTTTGACCTAGATATCCCATTAGTAATGGGTTGCTGTGATCCTCTGCTAACGGAAAGATGGGAACAAAAACAGTGAGCTTGGGTCAAACACTGACAGCAGACAATTCATCCAAATTATTATGTTTTTATTATTATTTTTTCAAATATGTTAACAGTTGTCACACTGCAGGCCTATTAACTCAACATTAGAAAAAAATAAAGAAATGGCAATTATTTTGAAATACAATTTACTTTATACTTATATGTTTATTTTAAATATATCTTGATGTAAAAACATTTTATTTGTCAGTTACGTTACACATTGACTAGCAGTGTTCTAACATTACTGGCTTGTTTGGATTAGGTAGTCATTTCTAGTTAGTGTATAGGCAACATTAACGATTCTAAAATTGTCCTTATATCTTGCCTTTCAGAGTGTAACAACGGTGGCAGCTGTAGTTCTTTCAGCGACATCTGGACGAATAAACAGCTTGATAATAATCCACAGCAAATTCATCAGCGAACGTCCAACTGAAGCTTCAGCAGCGTGGCATTGTTGTTGTTTGAGAGTTGGTTGCTATGATACCGATGGACCCTAGAAAAGACTTTCCGTTTATAGGCGCCCACCGCGTGCCTGTATGAACAATAACGTGACCTGTCGTCTAAAACATTATATGTGTCGCATTAAATTCGCGTGTATGTGTTAATGTATAAATACGCTATTTGGTAAATATTTAAAATGTTTAATGCGCTGGTATGATATAACATTAGTGTTTTTTTTATCAAGACAGTAAAGGCTAGTGCGACTGGATTACACCACAGAGAGTGTCTTGTTTTTCTAAGCCCGTCTGTTTTTTTTAGACTGAAGAGTGCTTAACTTGTTGAACAAAATGTCTTTTTAGGGTTAAATGTGACCTCGCTTTAAAAACTGAATGCACTTGTTTTTAACTGTAAACATATATTACAAGTAAAAACGTCCTAAAATGAATATATTTTAAAGAAAAGGACAAAAACGTTCAATGAATTAACTCTTTATTTTAATAATTTAACACTGAAAAGAATTAGTAACGTTACTATTTAGATTCAGTTATTAAAGCAAACTACTGCTTTACATGATAGGATAAGGATTAACGTTATATGAACTCTGTTACATAAAAAGCTGAAATACATGCAAACATGTAGTGAAATTGATTTCCATCATCACGCATTTGAATAAATTACAGCCACTGATTCGAGATGTAAAAAAACACGGTTTACTTTCAATCTAAATCAGGTATATTCCTGCTCAAACTATAGAATTAGGAGTTGTGTTAAAAACTACAAGTCCTAGACTGCGTTTCAGAGCCCGCTCCTCTCCGGTGTGGGTCATGTAGTTGATGGCTCTTCCCTCGAGTGAGTAGTGTGCACTGCGCAGGGCTTTGTGTTCAACTACAGTACCCACACGTCACTGTTATCCGCGGATATCTCGCCGCTGCTGCTTCTCTCCTAAGTCTAGCGCTCGCTCCTTTTTAGCGGATTGTCACAACAGGGTAGGATTACTAGAAGGAATACAAAAACATAAGCAAAAATGGCAGAGCTTGGAGCGGGGAGCCTGCTAACAGGAGATCCTGCTTTTAATTATCAAGAGCATGAGCTAAACGAGCGTTTGAAGCGGCTGTACCCGGCCGTGAATGAGGAAGAGACCCCCTTACCCCGATCTTGGAGCCCCAAGGATAAGTACAGCTACATCGGGCTCTCACAGAATAATCTGCGGGTGCATTACAAAGGTATACAGATGTGACACACGCTGAACTGTCAAGCCATAGGCCTTGGCAATCCCGGCTGGGTCGCTGCGCTCGAATATGTGCAATCTACCCTATCTAGTTTGAGCTGTTTTTTTCCGTCCCTTTTGCTTTGTTGCATAGAAGGAAAGAGGGATGTCCAAATGGGTTGACATTTAGCAAAACATCATGTCAGAATTCGGCTAGCGAGAGTAGCTTGGGGCATAAGCACAGCTGGGGAGTCTAGCTTTCGGACACTTACTTTAACCTATTGCCATGGCAAGAACATCAAGTGTTATTGATTTGCCAAGCTTATGGTTTGAACTCCCTTTCGGTGAATTAGTAGAGGCTGGTGCTAGCTAGCCACGGCAGGGCAGTAAGGACAGCTAAGCAGCTACATCAATGCAATGAATTGTAAATGCTTGTTAATTTACTCCGCATTGCATAAGTGTGTTTTGTTATCCGCTATCGGATGATTTATGTAAGGACGCGCGCCGCATCACAACAAAACAAACCACTGAAAATGTTTTTGGTGCGTTTCTGAGGTATTTGACGCACGAACATGTGCGTATTTTTGTTGACGAACGATAACGAATGATTGGAATCTGAGCGATTATTTTCGAAATGCCCTGAATTCGCCACAATAGTGAATTCGAATTCCACAACACTAGATGTTTAAACAGTTGTGGCGTTCGAACGACCCAGTCGCCCCAGGGGGGTCTGTGAATTTACCCATTGCAGATGTACTTTTTTTTTTGTTTAACAACTATGCACATGCTTCTAGAGAATACATAATAAAGCAGTCTTTTTTTTTAAAGAACTATCACTAAGCACAGTTTATAAGCTTTTAGTGGGTATGTTTTAAAATATTCTTTCTATCTGTTTTTAATTTTACTAGCACTTATTTTTCCATCACAGTGGAGTAATCCAACAGTGACTGCTCTCTTTTTAATTTCACTGGACATACATTAGATTAGTCATCTTTCCAGTAGTGACCTGTATCTGTTTAATTAGTCTAGTACTTGTATATTATTTACCACTGTCCATTAGTAACACTGTCCAAATAGTGCCAAATAACTATATAGTGCCTATATCATTCCTGGTAACAAGTTACATATTTTTGCCATTGAATTCTATGGAAATCTGAGGTTCACATATCAACTATTCATTCATACCAATATGTATTGTAATAGTTGCTGGTGTCTATTCCAGTTAACCAGTAATAATTCATTAAGTGCTATTACTTATTCTTTAGTTAGTCTGAACAATATAGTTGCTAGTATACATTCTAGATTTCTGAGTGTGAACTGAGTAGAAGCTAATTTGCATTTACTAAACACAACAAGTGTGCATTACAGTTAAGCCTACTTGTATGATATTTAATTGAACTATAAAGTAGCTTTCTTGACCAGCCATTAAAACTAAATTAGTGATATTCCATGTCATAATAACAAAGAGATCTTTTGTTGTAGCATCTACGTGAATGATTAGGTTTGTAAAAAGGCTTTATTGTGCTGTCTTAAATGTTACTGACATGTACCCTGGTTATTTTTAGTTTAGGCACACATGCTGTTATAAAGAGCCTAATTCTAATTCGATGTTATTTGTCTGTAGGCCTGTTGTGCAATACTTTAGGATTGTTACCATTTGAGGGTCACTGGTGTGTTCATTTTCTTACATGTGGTGTGTTCCGTTTGACAGCTGTTTGTGTCAATGCTCAGGCCCAGTGGGAAGGTTATCCTTATGGTTTAGTTCATTCCCTTTGACACATCAATGAACAACGCTGAATTATTTTTTTAATTTACACTGATTTGTGTCTGTGGAAAATTGTACCTCATTGGCAGCTATCTCTTTTCAGGCTATGGGTTTGTTTACCACTTCATATGGTGGCGGATGTTAGCCAAGAATTTGATTTTCAAGGGTCAGATGATATTGATAAACTCGTATTGATTTCTTTCCTTGTTGTTAAGGATCTTTGTTTCTTTTTGTTCTGTAATCCTGACTGTTTTGGTCCGTTTATCCTCAAAGCAGGATTGCAGTGATTAGATTAGAATCAAACAAAGGCTTGTTACTATAATCTAGAGTCAATATATACATCTTGTAGCAGTATATTTAAAGCAGCTCCAGTTAATAAATGATTTAACCTGCAGTCTATTAACCTTCAGTGCTATTTTGGCCAGTGTACCAGATTCTGTTTCTGTGGACTGAATTTTAGGTAACACTGTGTTTCTGTCAAGTAAAGGCACTAGATATGTGCTGTCAAATAGTGTGATGAAAATCTGTGCAATGTTTATGTTACATTGTATTAGCCCACATGGCTCTCCATCTTTATTTAGGAAGCATGTAAAAAATAGTGAAGCCTTTGCATGATGAAACAAGGGGAAAAGACACCAGAGGCTCATTTTCTAGCTTTGTTCCCAGTGTGGCCCTCATTTTACTCATCGTCACACTGACAAGGATGTGAGCCTGTTAATGGAGAGAGGAAATGTGACTTTCGCAGCACTACACCCATGCAGATATTGTTTTTACACCACCTCCTGTGAGAAGATTAATGATAAAGATAAATAGATACAGATAGATTAGCATAGCATGGATTGATTTTTGTGGTTTGGTGGGCTGCTCTCCATTTTCTGTGTAGGCTGTTGGACGGTGTTTCCTTTAAGCTTATTGTAATGTTTGCCTGTAGAGGGCTTTTGCCTGTCTGAGGAACCAATCATGCATGTTCAGTCAGTGCGGTGACATCACCAGATTGTGTTCGTTTCCCCCCAGTGTCTCTGTGAAGCTGTGAAACCCTGTTTGCTAACACTAGCACAACACTCACAATCTTCTCTCCCTGTGTCTTTGTTCTCTCATATTGTAGTTTTTTTTGTCTGCTTAGCTGATGTTATTATGGGTGCCAGCTGTAGCCGTATACAGCTCTTACTGTTTTGCTTGGATGTTTTGACAGAGAAACCCTTAACTATGAAAAGGAGCTTTATCAGATAGCAGTGCAATTTTGTGTTGCTGATTGATTTTGTATGTGTTTAAGAGTGAATGAGTATGTGATTCCAACATTAATTTTTTCTTTCTTTTTATTTTTATATTCATTAGAAATTAATATAATAGAAATTAATAACAATTTCAGTCATATTTCACCCCAGATCAAAAAGAAAATGAAGAAATAGTATTTAGTATAAATAAAATAAAGATAGTTTGTTTGCATTGTAATATTATTTATTTTCAGCTTTTCATCAGCTTGACACATTTTGACATTATTTTCATGACAATTAAAGTCGCGATAAAAAGAAAGTAGCAATACTAAAAATTACTAGCAAAGAACAGTGCTTGTGCATTCAACTGTGATTAAATGTACTTGCACCGTGGCGTTTATGCTTTTATGATGTGAGATTCATGTAAACAAAGACCACTTTAAACATTCTTGTAATTCACTTCAACCTTTTCACCTTTATGAATGATTTTTTTACGTTCAAACAGTGTGTGCGTAAGGAACTGAACGCAAGCAGAGTACGGCTGTTTCTAAAGCACACAGTGCCATCAGCGATTAAAAACTAAGAATCAGAATGGATCTAAGAGAGAATCGCGATGCTTTCGGATAAGATAAGAGAATCGATTCACGACAGTTTGCATCAGTTTGCGATCGGTAAATTTATGGGAGGAGAGAATTTAAATGAATCACGCAATGCAATTTACTAATGTTTGCCCTCGTCAAACTACTAGTATTTGCACTATTTTATTTTATGCCCCAAAAAAGCATGTCTTAAAGCAGGTGCTAATTTGTGCTGCTCTTGGTAGATTGCGCTTGTCACAGATCACAGATATTACAGATCAAGTAGACCGATAACCGATATTTTGAACCAATTTATGTGTCTGGTGTAAAAAAGAAAATAATTTTAAAAATTAAAAATAACAAGGGCCATGACACAAACTTTCTTTAAATGCTTTTAAATTGAAAATGACCGATACCGATAACCATAAAAATGCTTAATATCGGTGCCAATAATCGGCTGACTCCTACGCTCGACATATACAATATTATTACAGTTTGTGCTTGTTAGAAAAGGCAATGTCAAGTTAATATGTACGGAGCCCTGGACATGACATGTGGGTGAAAAATGAAAGCTATTGTGACCACAAATTAAAAATTTGTTCCTATGTAGAACAGTGTCCATTGCTTTGGAATATTGTTAGAAAACATGAAGATCTCAGACAAGAGGTGGGCTCTGTCCTCATTCACACAACCCTTTCAAAGTGCAGAGCAGGATATATTATGTTACCTAAAATTCAGTCTACAGAAACAGAATCTTGTACACTGGCTAAAATAGCACAGAAGCTTAATAGACTGCAGGTTAAATCAAACTTATCTTTTTGGGGAAACACAATTAAACTTAACATAGATAATACATTTTCTATTGCTTTCCAGGTAGAGGGATAAAGGCTGTATTGTTTCTATTTTAATAGTTTATACATTGTGAATACATTTAATGTATATAGGATGCTGGAGGGGCGTGAAATATGACCTGGATATTTTTTGACAGACAACTTTCAAAATTATTCTATATTATGTCTGAAAAAGGAACACTGTTTAAAGCACTTGCGTGACCTCACATGTTTTGGGTTATTAAGTATAATGAGTGTAAGATTGTGCATGTAAACACTCACAGATTTTTATGAGATTCACTCTGGTCAAAACTGAAAATTATATAGTTGGTTATGTGTCCTAAAGGGATTATTGGCTCTTCCTTTAAAGAAAATGAGAAAAATGAGGCATGTAAATAAAACATAATAAAATGATATGTCCTACACTGGATTAGAGCAGCGCTGTAAGATGCAGCAGACGTATGATTACGCACTGCAGAGGAGGACTTTGTATGAAAGCCATTTGTGTTTTGAGCATTAAACATGTTTGGCAGAGAAATAGAGGGAGGGACAGACAGACAAGCAGCTAAAGAAGGAGAGAATCACCCAGGGTCCTCTTGCAGTTCTGTGCTCCTAGAATGGTGTGGTCATGGCATGATGTATAAATAGATTGAGTGTGTGAGCAAGGGGCGGAGAGGAGCGTGCACACATATGTGCATTAATAGTGTGTGTGTGTGTTGAGAGAGAGTTGGGGATTTGCACATACAGGGTCGTCTGCCTTTACTCTCGTTGTATGAGCCGTGGATATAAATAGATATTGTGTGTGTTCTTGATTATGAATGCTTCTCTGGGTTTGGCAGACAAACCTATTGTGACTTCCTAGCAGAACTTGGAAAGCTAAAAATAAGTGATTAATACTATTACAGTAGTCAGAGATGATGATAATGAAGAATACATATGCTAAGTACACCATTTTTTTTTAAACACATACACTGTGACCAGGTCCTGCAGTTAAACATCAGGTGAGGGTTATGTTACAGTTCTGGGGCACACAAAGATAAACCGAAATGTCCATACTCGTACACATGAGTTAAACATGAGACTCTGGAAGTGCAGTGAAGTTGAATGAATGATTGGCTCAGGAGGAAGGCCTAGCCTTGCAGAATCTAATACTGTGTGTCCATTAATGCTGCCAGGTGTTACAACCTGCAGGAAACTGGATTAGGCGATTGGAGCACATTGCTATGGTACATGGAGGCTTAGATGACAATGACACTCACCAACTTCCTTTCTCACACTTGTATTAAGAAGAATTGAAGCTATAGCATGTATTAGAGGTTAAAGGCACTAATATGTAAATTTTGCTAGAGGGCGCATATTCAAACTAAACAAACAAAAAAGCGTAGTTTGATGACGCCATGACTGAGTGTGGAGTTGTCGTCTTCATCCCCACAGCTGATGCAATCCGACGGGACTCGGGCAAAAATCATGTTTATGGTTGAGCTAATGATTTTTTTAATGTAATAGAATGAAGCATTAGGTAGGCTATAATCATGAAAGTGCGTTTGCCAGATTGACCTTTGCATTTGAAGGGGTGGAGCTAAACAAAGGGCTTGATGATGTCAGCAGAGGACGAAAGTCGTTTTAGAAGATGTTAAAACGTTTTGTTTTTTTGTTTTTCTCTGAAGTAGGCACTGATTAATCATTTACATTAAGACTACAAAAGTCTCTTAAAAAGTAAACAGTCATATTGTTTTCATGTTGACTTTATAGAACTGGGAATTTTTAAAGGTGCGGTATATAATTTCTGCCCTCTAACCGCACTAAATGGAAATGCAAAAATATTCCTTCCAAACTGGTTTCATCTACAAACACACTGTAGACAGGGAGTGTGCTCACAAACAGGTAGTCCCACCACAAACCTGTGCCATTGGTTGAGCCGAAAGTTGACATGTCGGACCACTCAATAAACAGAGCGCTGTTTTATTTCCACACTGTTTACACTCTTTGGGAATACAACCTCAGCTTAATTATAGATGTCTCTGCACATTTTAAGAAGAATTACTTAAAGGGATACTTCACTAAAAAAGGAAAATTCTGTTATTTACTCACCCTCCTGTCATCCAAACCTGAATGACATTCTCTCATCAGCAGAACACAGAAGACAACACAGAAGCATCTTTGTAACCAATTGGTTTTGGTAACCTTTAACTTCCATTGCATTGACAGTAGACATTTCTCAAACTATGTTATTTTGTGTTCGGCAGAAGAAAGAAATTCATACAGGTTTGAAACAACAAGAGGGTGGGTAAATGATGGCTGAATTGTAATTTTGAGGTAGACTAACATTGTTTTTCTTTGCTGTTTTTGAAAGGAGTAGAACCTGTCTCATGTTGGTGATGGTCTGGAGAACTGTGAGAATGAGAGTTATAAGGAAGTCCAGTATAGTTGGTTTTGGGTTCACCTGATTCCTATTGGACATTTTTCTTGTAGGTTGTTTACATAAGCATTTAAAAACAGTTAGATGGAGGCTGTTGTCATCAACCTTCATGACCTATACTTAGCTGTGTATGTGCCCTCAAAAACTTCTCTGAACCTTGTTGTTATTTAGGTCGGCAGTCATCTATACCAGAGGGGGTGTTTGGTCAGTGACTCATTTCCCTCAACGTTTCCGTTTTGCTTTAGGCCACGGAAAAAACCACAAAGATGCAGCATCTGTACGGGCCATCCATCCTATCCCTGCCGCTTGTGGCATCTACTACTTTGAGGTGAAGATCGTAAGCAAAGGAAGGGATGGGTAAGTGCAAACAGCTTCTGGTTGGTGGCATTTCTGCACAGTGTTGCATTTGGAAAGTTGCGTCACTGGTAAAATTTGAAGACGAGGTGTCTGTTTTATTAATCTGTTTTACATATAGTGGGGTTCAAAATCCTGAGAGCACATTGAAATTTTAAGGATTTTGGGAAAAAAAAAATAATATAAAACCAATGATTGAATGAATAATATTTCTAGATCACCTAGTAAATTTGTGACATTGGTCATGTGACTCCAGATGTTTGGGTGTTCTTGATTTCACTGAAGTAAAAATCAAATCATGCTGAAAAACATGATCATGTAAGTTTTACACAAACTTGTTGAGTTCATGTAGCTATCTATAAAGCAAAATGACAAATTGAAATTAATGTAAAGCATTCTAACAGTGTCAGAATGGTAATTGCTGTGAAACACTGACCTTGCATCATGCTTGTCATTAGTTGGTAAGTATTTGTCATGCCTTCATTTTGAAGATGTCATTGCCCAAAAATAAATGGAAAGTTGTTCCACCCTTTCCTGTCACCACTTTGCAATATGATTACTAAATATATTCCTGCTGGATCACTCATGTTCTGCTAGGCCATCTAACTGCAACAGGTCGTGCCTAAAACTGTTGAAAAGTGCCGAGTCATCCTTTAGTCACTGTGGTCCCAGCCTGTGGAACTCTAGCTCAGACTCACTTGGCACTTATAAAAAGTATCCCAAAATACCTTATACTCAGTTTAGTCACCAATTTAATTATTTCAATTCAATGAATTTGATTGTGCTCTGATTTTTTTAGGGTGCAGTCACATTTACTCATTATTTGGTGAATTTTCATGGGCAAAATTTTGTGATGGTGAAAGATTTCCCAACACAGATTTCACAGCAGGTTTAAGTTGGTCACATATTTACTGCATGTTGACTAAAATAATTCAATTTCTGCAAAGTTTTGTGGGCTATTGTCCATAGTGTAAAGCACAGCTCACACAAAAGTCAGTTCTCATTGGTTTAAAAGTGACTTCTGTGTGAAATGTGCTTTATGCATTGCTACATTATTGATAATAGACCCTGGACCCTTTTTTGCCCACAAAACTTTGCAGAAATCTGAAGCATAATGTATGGTTTATCAGAGGCCTTATTTTTAGTAAAGCTAACATTTGTCCTCTCTCAATGGTGTTTGCAGGTACATGGGAATTGGACTGTCTGCCCAGGGGGTCAACATGAACAGACTGCCTGGTGAGTGAGTGAGTGTGTGTGTGTGTTGTGCTTGTATTTACACTAAAGGGATGAGCTGTTCATCATGGGTCTTCTAAAGAGTGGGTGAGGTTCTGTAGCCCACAAAAAGGCGATTTAAAAAGTAACTTTATTTGGTTACTTATTAAGTGTGTTTAAGTAAAAAAGAAATGGTGTTTATAACCCATTTTAATTCTGGCAGAACATTGGAGGAAAAAAGTAGGGAGGGACTTGATTTCATCCGTTGGGAATGATTGGATTTTGAAAAGTGGGCGTTACATGCCAGAATGGAGCCAGGCGATTGGAGAGAGCCAAAAAGAAAAAGTTGTTTTGGGAAGAAGAGCTTTGAAGATTAAAAGAGAAGTTATTACATTTTGATTAAAGATTATGAAGACAGTTTTTTCTCTTTGCAGTAGCATGCACTGATGAATCCTTTCATGAAAAGGCCAACGCTGACTTTATGATTCACTTTTTGTTGTAGTCTTGTAGACCATTTGTCTTCTGCTTTTTTCCATCTTACACTTTTTAATATCTTTCTATCACGGTAACACTGTAATTCAGGCCGGGAACAGGCCTCAACATGTCCTGAAAAACACTAGCTGTGGGAATGACCTTGCAAATGCACAGACATCTCAGGGTTTTTCTTTCTGTGCACCTCAATCTCAGGAAATAACTTTGTGATGTGTTTTTTTTTTCTTTTTCTCATGAGTCCTCAAAGGAAAGGAGACCTAGATCTCATTATTGGTTTTCCTCAATGGATTTTACCTGGCATCCAGAATGTTCTGAGATCACAAAGCCTTGTGATAATTATTCATAGCTAAAAGCTAAAATTAATCAGAGAAAATCTTTTCATTCTCGCAGAGAATCCATTCACACCCTAGAGGACGTCAAGCTGCTACTGGACCAGTTCATTTAAATGAATAACTTCAATGACAAATGACACAATAACCAAACATAATCCAGTTCGATTGCAAAAACAAATTGCAAATGAAATGTGCTTGCATTATCATAATCAATGATGTTAAATAGAAAATGTGACTGAATATTTTGACTATAGTATGTGGAGCACACTCCTATACACAATATTTGGAATTTGAAAAATGTTTGCTGCTTTATCCTATCAGTTTGCTCACGTATGATTTGAAAATGCAAAGTTAATCAGACTAAATTTAAAAGTCATTTAATAGTAAGACATATTTAGTTTAAATCAAAATGTGTTGCTAAATTAAACACTGAATTGAACAGGTGGTGTGAATATGTTTAGCTTATGTTAAGTTGACACTAATTAAGATTTAATATGTAAATAGACAAAAATTAATTTAGTTACCTGTTTTGAATGATATTCAAATAGATTGAGTGTGAATCACATCTTACTGTAGAAACATAACATTTTGTATTAGCTCTCTCTTTTAACTGTAAAAAGTCAAGTATTTTCAACAGTCTTCAGTATGTAACATGATTTTTTAATTATTATCAATGTTGACAACAGTTGTGCCGATTAATATTTTTTGTGGAACCGTCATCCCTATTTTTCAGGATTCTTTGATAAAGAACAGCAATTTATTTGAAATAGAAATTGACCCCAGACTTAATGTTTATTAGATAAGTGCATGAGAGAAAGGCCTGTATGCAGAAATAGAGCAGTTTTGGGTACAGTTGGGTTCATGTCACTCTCCTGTGACCTCTCTGACCAATCAAGTGACTTTGTCGATTGCTTGTTAGCTTCTATACTGTGCCTGAGGCCTTTGAAACCTTTCGGAGCAATCTAGCCAATTCGGCATGTGCATGCTGACTACAACTTATGTGTTTATTGACCCCTGTGCTCTCTTCATGAACAACTCTTTGTCTCAGAGTGCTTTGGAATATAGTGGAATGTAGACAAACCCATGTAGAATGGCCAATGTGTTTTCTGGTGTGTTTAGTGCCTACAGCCAACAGCATGATATCCTTTCTCTGGTTGTATGTGCTTCCTTGACTAGAGCTGGGATGCTGTAATATATGTTAAGTTCAGGTCACTAGTGCTAGAGTTAATGCTGGCAAATGAATGTTTCTTTTAGGTCTGATGTTACATTTTTGGTATTTTGTAATTGTGTGTCATGGAACAAAGCTGTTTTTTTTTTTTGGCAAAGAATTAGAAGTTAAAAAAAACCCCCCCCCCCCAAAGTAATTTAATATAGTGCATAATAAGCAACAAAAATATAATATATTAATATAATATAAATAATGTAATATGTATAAATAATACAAATAAATATAACAATACTGTTAAAAAATAAACTGAAACAATATGTTGAACATTTTATTACATTTTATGTATGTTTTATACATGTGTGTATACAAACACACACATAAAGACATTTTATAAAATATGTATGTTATAAAATATTTTTATATACGTTTTTATAACATTTATGTATAAATGTTTTCACACACACACACACACACACAAAAAAAAAAAAACACACACACACAAACACACACACACACACACACACACACACACATACATATATATATCATTATGTTAGTTTCTAATGTCTTTAATCTCTGTTTTTTTCCTCTTTAGTTCAATTGCTTTTTGCAATTAACTATCCCATAATTCCAAAACAAAACACTTATATCAGTATAAGTTACTGTAGTTTCTTATGAGAATGTATGGTGCATTGGCACATTGTATATTTGCATGTGTGGTATGTGTGCAATTGGAGTGTAATGGTTTTATGCGCCCCGCTGACCTCCGTGTCTCTGATCCCATACTGGAGTTCTGCCCATGTCATTAGCATGAAGGGAACACTGAGCTCTGCTTTAGGAGTAATATCCCTGCCTGCACTGCTCTGCAGATTAATCTAATACCACACTACAAGCCCACAACAGCCACCGATTTACTTCCTCATTTTTTCATTCGTTTTGCATCTGTTCAGTCTGTCATTCACAGAATGCACTTATTTACTCCATTTTACGTAGTGACTATAAATATAATTGCTTACGCAATACCATTTTTTATCATGTACTAATCATGATTTCCTGCCAGCATTCAAGTTGTGAGTCTGATCGACCCGGTCAGTGATGTAGATGGACTCCTCCTCTTGGTGGTTTGAGGCAGTGCGAGGTTTAATGAATTGTTCAAATGGTCTAGCTGCCCACCGAACCAGCTTCAGGGTGGATGGAGACTTTTAAAGGACATTTTCATAAAAATGTCATAAAACCCTAACTAAATACAGTGCTTGTTTCAGAACAGCCAAAAAGCCAACTTCTGCTCACCAGGACCATCATCAGGCATTACAGTCAAGTGTTTTTTTTTTGCTGTGATCCACCCTTATAATTTCCCAAATTCCTGCTGCCTATCCTGCAAGGGTCCACCACTTACTCTTTTCTGCACAATTATGGGAATGGTACACATAATTTATGTAAGAAGCAGTATTTTATGATGCTGTAGACCAGATGGCATATCAAACGCTGCAGGCTTAGGATCAGCTTCGACTCATCCTGTCACTATCAGTACAGAGGCAGAAACAAGATTCCTTATTAGCAGGCCAAATCTGTGCCGTCCAGATCTCTACATCAGTGAAACACCATTGTCGACATCCCATGCATATTTGATTATTAAATACTTTGGCTAATTTGCTTATGCTCTCAGCTTCCAATAAGAGTGTAGTAGTGTCATTGCTGTCTAAAATAGTTTAGGATGTTCATACAGAATTCCACAGATTTCCCTCTAACTGTAGCTTTTGAATCCAGGTGATTGCCATTTTAATTATTGTATTTCTCTCTCTCACTTCAGGTTGGGACAAGCACTCCTATGGTTACCATGGTGACGACGGACACTCCTTTTGCTCCTCAGGGACTGGCCAACCATATGGCCCAACCTTCACAACGGGCGACGTCATTGGCTGCTGCGTGAACCTCATCAATAACACATGCTTTTACACCAAGAATGGGCAGAGTTTAGGTAATAATTTAATGAAACATTATTTAAGCATACATTTTATTAATGCTTAAATCATTAGAAATCACTTTTGGGGCTTAAGTTCAAGTTTTTGATATTTGTCTTATGTAATTTTAGAATACACAAAACTAAGCAGTTCTGATTTTATTTTTTTTTCTTCTCCTCCAGGTGTGGCTTTTACAGATCTCCCAGTAAGTAAAGCACACAGACCTCAAACAGTGTAATCTAAAATTCAAATGATTAAAAATAGTTTTTTTAATAAAAAATACAAATAAAAATACATATGAAAAGCTTAAGAAAACCTAAACGGAAATTGGTTATCTTAGCAACAAAAAACAAAAAAACTAATGACAAAAGTGCCAACTAAAATTAACTAGATATAATATATTAGTATATAGATAATACTAAAATGAATAAAGAAACAACAAAATTAAGTAGACTAAAATTAACTAGACATAATACAGGTCCTTCTCAAAAAATTAGCATATTGTGATAAAAGTTCATTATTTTCCATAATGTAATGATAAAAATTAAACTTTCATATATTTTAGATTCATTGCACACCAACTGAAATATTTCAGGTCTTTTATTGTTTTAATACTGATGATTTTGGCATACAGCTCATGAAAACCCAAAATTCCTATCTCAAAAAATTAGCATATTTCATCCGACCAATAAAAGAAAAGTGTTTTTTAATAAAAAAGTCAACCTTCAAATAATTATGTTCAGTTATGCACTCAATACTTGGTCGGGAATCCTTTTGCAGAAATGACTGCTTCAATGCGGCGTGGCATGGAGGCAATCAGCCTGTGGCACTGCTGAGGTGTTATGGAGGCCCAGGATGCTTCGATAGCGGCCTTAAGCTCATCCAGAGTGTTGGGTCTTGCGTCTCTCAACTTTCTCTTCACAATATCCCACAGATTCTCTATGGGGTTCAGGTCAGGAGAGTTGGCAGGCCAATTGAGCACAGTAATACCATGGTCAGTAAACCATTTACCAGTGGTTTTGGCACTGTGAGCAGGTGCCAGGTCGTGCTGAAAAACGAAATCTTCATCTCCATAAAGCTTTTCAGCAGATGGAAGCATGAAGTGCTCCAAAATCTCCTGATAGCTAGCTGCATTGACCCTGCCCTTGATAAAACACAGTGGACCAACACCATCAGCTGACATGGCACCCCAGACCATCACTGACTGTGGGTACTTGACACTGGACTTCAGGCATTTTGGCATTTCCTTCTCCCCAGTCTTCCTCCAGACTCTGGCACCTTGATTTCCGAATGACATGCAAAATTTCCTTTCATCTGAAAAAAGTACTTTGGACCACTGAGCAACAGTCCAGTGCTGCTTCTCTGTAGCCCATTTCCTGTGCACGGTGGCTCTGGATGTTTCTACTCCAGACTCAGTCCACTGCTTCCGCAGGTCCCCCAAGGTCTGGAATCGCACACTCTAAACCAATCTTCCTCAGGGTCCGGTCACCTCTTCTCGTTGTGCAGCGTTTTTTGCCACACTTTTTCCTTCCCACAGACTTCCCACTGAGGAGCCTTGATACAGCACTCCGGGAACAGCCTATTCGTTCAGAAATTTCTTTCTGTGTCTTACCCTCTCGCTTGAGGGTGTCAATGATGGCCTTCTGGACAGCAGTCAGGTCGGCAGTCTTACCCATGATTGCGGTTTTGAGTAATGAACCAGGCTGGGAGTTTTTAAAAGCCTCAGGAATCTTTTGCAGGTGTTTAGAGTTAATTAGTTGATTCAGATGATTAGGTTAATAGCTCGTTTAGAGAACCTTTTCATGATATGATAATTTTTTGAGATAGGAATTTTGGTTTTCATGAGCTGTATGCCAAAATCATCAGTATTAAAACAATAAAATACCTGAAATATTTCAGTTGGTGTGCGCAATGAATCTAAAATATATGAAAGTTTAATTTGCCAACTAAAATTAACTAGATATAATATATTATTAAAAATATAAAACTAAAATGAAAAAAAAATACATATACTAGTATATAGATAATACTTAAATGAATAAAGAAGACTGGGGCCATTTTATTTGAAAATGTTTGTATTAAAAATAGTCTCAGGCTTTTGGATGTAACTTCATGCTTATATTGTCTCCTCATCATGTTACTTTTTTCACATCAAGGCCTCCATCAGACCTGTATCTCTGTGCTAGCTTTTACTTTTCTGCCCAACTTTAGATCTTTGTATTGCAGCAGTTCTCATGTTACATGAATTGCTTGTATTGTAGCATATTGTAGCATTTGTAAGTCACTTTGCATCTGCTAAATGAATACCTTTAACGGTGGATTGATAGGCTAGTCATGAGCTCAAATGAGGATTTCTGCTTCTGTGGGGAGCTTCAGTTAAGCCCTTTTGCCATTTAAGGTGTGGCTGAAGGATTCCCTGTGCTGTGAATTACTGAGGGACTATGTATAGACCTTCTGAACAGACTCTCAGCTCTCTCTTTTTGTCCCTGTCTCTCATTTCAGCCTAACCTGTACCCCACAGTAGGGCTACAGACTCCAGGGGAGATAGTAGATGCTAATTTTGGCCAGCAGCCTTTTGTGTTTGACATTGAGGACTACATGAGCGAATGGAGGGCCAAGATCCACAGCATGATTGCCCGCTTCCCCATCGGAGAAAGACTGGGAGATTGGCAGGCGGTTCTGCAGAAGTGAGCATCCAGTCACCTTATAATAAATTCAGCAGTTGCAAAATGGATAGAAACATCTACTTCATGTTGCACTGCTAATCCACCTTGTTATGTGGCTAATTTGTGATTCATAATGTTTTTTCACCTCATATTAACCTTTTTATGTTTATATCTGCAGTATGGTGTCCAGCTACCTAGTGCATCATGGGTATTGTGCCACAGCAATGGCCTTTGCCAGTGCCACAGAGACCATGATCCAAGAGGACCAAACCTCAATAAAAAACAGACAGAGTGAGTAGAAAACCTACTAGTTTAGCTAAAAATAAATGGAAATGAATAAATGGATAATTATGTGTGATTTGAATATGTGGCAGAATTAATAAGTTCTCATGTCATTTGTGGTTTGGGAATAGGAAAATATAAATGTTATGAGGAACTTAACGTTTTACAGAATAAGCAAAACCGTTGCTTTTTTGGATGATGGGTTATGAATATTTGATAAATTTCTCAGTTAGAGTTATAGTAAAGCATCTTTGATTTAAGCTGTAATGAGCACACTGCATATTTAATTTTACCATAATTGGTTATCTGGCACTGGCCACAACTGAGTGAATTTAATGAATCTTGTTGAAAGCAGCTTTTCATGTGATGAATTAAATGTTATGCGTAATTTTTTTTAAAAATTTTAAAAGTCTATAGGAGTATACTTTAATGCTGAAAGTTGGTATTATCATGAGTAATCACATTTTCTGTGATCTTCTCAGATAAAAGAGCTCAATGTACAGTAAAAGTATGCTGTAGCTTTGAAAACTTAAAACGTGTCCTTTGCAAAAAGAATATGTACTGAAACTAAGCTTTCAAAAATGACTCCCTCGGATTTCAATCCTAATCCTTTCAGGTAATAAGTAGAAGGTATTGATTATATAGGCATAACTCCTAAACAAAATAAGTAGAACAAAAAAAAGTATAAACTGTTTAACTAACCTTGTGCTTTTTCTGGTTTGTGTAGCACATACAGCTCTGCATATCTTACCTGAATGATCCCAATAATAGAAATTAAATGCTTTATTTACCATTTTTAATATGGTGACCATACTTCCTCCTTTTCCCTGACATGTTCAGGATTTCTAAATTTGCTAAAAGGTCCAGGATTTGGCTTTGTGTTCCTATTGTGCTCTCTATGGTCCTCAAAAAAAACAACATGGTGCTCATGCATGCGCGAGATGCTGAAATAGCAGCGCATTCAAAGTTGTGCATATAACGTTGCATTGTTTTAGTTGAGAAAACTCAAAAATGTCCTGAAGCTGGTTGCCTTAAACTTTTTAAGTTTTCTCAACTTTTGATTTTTTTTTACAGTGTATATCCCCCTTTCATGCAGCCACGATTGGTTGAATATGTACACATGCCTGCACGCTACACGCCAAACAGTTATTACCTTCAGCAGATATCCAGACAAAAGTAACAAAGCCAAGACCTGGACATCTGATGCAATTAAGAAAAAAAGGATGTTAGGGTCACCCTATTTTAAAGGACCCTTTTCTTAACTGCCAAGAGCTGCATATTTCACTATACGTTATGCCAACCTGTTACAATATGATTCAAGCTTTGCAAAGAGGCTGTTACAGATAAATGAAGCATTTAAAAACCCTTGCATTTAAGCGTCAATTATCATTTCACCTGTGAAGAGGGCATTTACATAGAAGTCTTAAAAGCATAAGAGTAATAAAACACCTGTTTAAAAGGGCCAAAGACAAGGAAAATGATCATAAAACTAAATTATGAATGCTCTAAACACTTTACTAAAATTGTAAGTGGACCTTAGGGAGAACTATTGTGTGATTAAAAAAAAAATGTATGATATGACCACTTTAACAAAACAAGAGCAAAACACTCTAGTGGTTTCTTCTTTGTGCTTGCAGGTATACAGAAGCTGGTATTGGCAGGACGTGTTGGAGAAGCCATTGACGCAACACAGCAGTTGTACCCCGGACTGCTAGAACACAACCCCAATTTACTCTTCATGTTGAAGTGAGTACTGTATGTCTACCAGCCTCTGAGAACCATGTGTGTATTTTTGTTTGGAATGGATCAAGAGGAATTGCTTAAATCCTGAAACAAGGTGAAAAAATGTGTTCTTTTTTCTGGGGATCAGTAGAGCTCAGTTGTATTTGAACTTCCAAAGCTTTTTGGAGTTTCATAGTGCAAACTTACTCAGAAAATATGTAGCCGGAGGTTAGGGCAGTCTTTAACTCTGTGTTATACATAATGAAGGTTTCTAAAGTGCCCTATGGTCATTCTGATGAATAGGGCTCTATTTTTGTTACTTGTCTTTATAGAAAAAACACACAGGGTGAAAAGAGGGTCATGGTTGTTTTGGACTGAGCTGCATCTGATATGATTAGTCATACTATTGCATAAGGTTGAATATGAACTGCCTAACTTTTTACTGATGCTTACAAGTCATACATCAGCAACAGCAATTGAATTGTATGCTTCCAAATATTTTTCTCGCTGAGAGGTTTTTGTGGGAACAATGACTTATGACTTTTAAATTGCATGCAATTAGAAGATCCACCTACTAAAATAAGTGGATGCAAATAATAACTGAAGTTAACAAAATGGAAAGGTTTGCATAGTTGCTTTCACTTAAAAAAAGATGGGAGTGCACAAATATTTCAGGTTTCAACATTGATAATAATTGGAAATATTAATTTTACAGCAGAATAAAATGATACAAAATTATTTCTGATGGATCATGTGACTCTGAAGACTATAGTAATGGCTGATGGAAATTCAGCTTTGCCATCACAGAAATAAATTACATTTTAAAATATAATAAAAGTTAAAACATTTTAATTTGTAAAAAATATTTTACAATATCACTTGTTTATACTATATTTTCTATGAAATAAATTAAGCCTTTGTGACCATAAGAGACTTCTTTAAAAAAAAAATATATATATTTTTTTTATTTTACCAACCCACAATTTCTGAACAGTAATATACCGGTATGTTCAAAATCTCTGTTATTGGACAAACCAGTATTATGAATTATTCCTCGTGTTGAGTGATTTCCGGCAACTATGCTCTTTGTTTCATTAAAAATATAATAAAATATAAGCCAGTTCTAATCTCCAAATCTAAAGTCCAAACAAAAATTAAAACCAAAAACAAAAAATGCCATCATCACATCCTCAAGCTGTTCCAAACCTGTATGAGTTTGTTTCTTCTGCTGAACACAAAAGATATTTTGAAAAATGTTGATGGTCCTCATTGTCTCCCATAGTATTTTTTTCCATACTATGGATTATCAGCTGTTTGGTTACCCATATTCTTTTATGTGAGTAAACACCATTTGAATTTTCATTTTTGTGTGAACTATCCCTTTAATATTTCTTTGTCATGCATTGAAAGTGTGATATCCCTGATCTTTGGTCCTCAAGCAAACTGCATTCAGACAATCAGTGTAAGCACCACAGAGTGATAAACCCTGTTCTCAACATGTTACTAGCATTTACAGGGCATTAGCTGCCTCTGTGTAATGTTAAACTTCTCTTTGGGAACAATTGCTATTATGTTTGCTTGGCTGGAATTTTGTTCTGACATAAAGATAAAACTGACTTTTATATAAAGCCTTACATGGAGGTGCATGCATGCTTTTATTCAATTGCACTGTTGGATGTCATCAGATGTCAGATGCTGCTGTGGGAATAGTGCCGGGATGTGTGGGAAGGAAGCAGTGAGAGCTGACTCCTCTCTCTCTCTCTCTCTCTCTCTCTCTCTGTGATGGATAACAGTTGAATGACAGGCAGACAGTTTAATGGATTGCTGAGCCGACAGTGTCAGTCAGTAGGCATAATGGACAACAGAAACCTGGTTGACAGACATTTGAATTGATTGGCAGGTCTGAAGTGAGTGTGTATTTGTGTGTTATCTCACTGGTATAAAAGTGATTTTTGCTGCTCTCCTTTAGGTGTCGGCAGTTTGTGGAGATGGTGAATGGTACAGATAGTGAGGTACGGTGCTTTAGTGTCCGCTCTCCTAAATCACAGGACAGCTATCTTGGCTCCCCCAACCTGAGCCCGCGGCACGGAGCCACCAACGCTCACTTGCACAACACAGGTGACAGACACACATCTTCATATCACTTCAAATTTAAGCACTTTGTGATTTAATGTATTTGGTTGAATCATAACAATTCCTTGTTTCATCTGATAATCTAAGTATTTTGTGACTTTAATGCATGACATTTAAACCAATACACTTGCACTTTATACATCTTTTTAATTACAAATCGAATTTAATTCATTTATTTCTAAACTGAGATAACTATTTTAATAGGAAGCTGAAAGCATTAATCAATTAGCCCAAATATATATATATATATATATATATATATATATATATATATATATATATATATTTATTAAAATAAAATGCAAGGGTAGAAGGGTGTATAGACCTTTGTGAAGAACATATGTTTAAATTCGGAATTGCGTGGGCTTAGATTCTGATCATGAGTAACATCTTTCATAAAAGATGCAGAGCAGATGGTTTCTTGAATCACTTGTTTCACCTGTACTTCAGTTGGGTGGATTATGTAACTTACAACTGAAGTGATGCCCTTTCATTCATACTGTTTCTCAAGATAGTTCTCGTTATTTCTTTCTCTCCTCATGACTCAGGAGCAGACAGTCCCACATGCAGTAACGGGGTCACCCCTACTAACAAAAATAAGAGCCACAACAAATACACAGGTGTAAGCTCCGCCTCCTCCTCTCCATCCTCCTCTCCTTCCTCCGTCAATTACTCAGAGTCCAACTCTACCGACTCCACCAAGTCCCAGCCCCACAGTGCCACCAGCAACCAGGAGACTAGGTCTGTGTTGTTGTTTGGGTTAGTAATTGGCTTTTTTCTTTGAACCAGACAGAAAAACAGAATATGTGGTCCTATGCACGCAAGGCCAAGCATATAAAATTGAAATTGCTCACAAATGTTGTGTACTTACATTCTCGAGAGACCAGCTCTGCTGTTGACTGTGTATTTTTGTGTGTTGACAGTGATAGTGAGATGGAAATTGAGGCAGAGCATTACAGCAACGGCGTGACAGAAAGCTCAACCCGCATTATGAATGGCACATACAAACACCAGGAAATCCTGCAGGCGGATGACAGCAGTGTTGGCAATGGAGTAGCAGGTACAGGACATGCTCACACACCACATACAATGCAGGACTTTCAACATCGTAAGCAACAGGCTGTGAGAAAGCCTTTTAAAAATGTTTCTCCTTATTCCTCGGTCATTCTTCACTCTAGTTCTTTCTCTGCTTTCTCTGTCCTTCTCTCCCCTGAGAGCTGCTAAATTGAGCTTCTCTATAATTCAGCCCATTAAATGTTTTTCTCTGAGGTCACAAAGAGAGAGAGTGATCTCTTGTAGTTGCAAAGTTTTTGTAGAGTGTTTCTTGTAATACTTTCAGACATGTTTGTTTTTTGTTTGTTTGATTTGCTTAGACTTGAGAAAATGGCTCAAATGGATTAAAAAATTTTAGTCAGACTATTAAAGGGAGGACTTTTTTAATATGTTATATACATTATATATTATTATATTATATTATTATTTTATATTATTTTGTTGTTGAATGTTATGGAGTCAGTAACTTTTTTAAATAAATAAATATATTAATTCTGCATTAAATGGACATTTATAATGTTACAAAATATTTCTATTACAAAAGGGTATCACAATTTCCACAAAAATATTAATATTTTCAACATAGATAATAATAAGAAATGTTTCTTGAACACCAAATCAGCATAGAATGATTTCTGAAGGATCATGTGACACTGAAGACTTAAGTAATGCATGAAGTAATCCATAGCATGAATAAATTACATTTTCAAATAGAAAACAATTATATTATTAAATTGTAATAATATTTCACAATAATGCTGTTTTTACTGTATTTCTGATCAAAAATGGTGAGCTTAAGAGACTTATTTCAAAAACATTAAAACATCTTAAAGGGATAGTTCACCCAAAAATTAAAATTCATTAATTACTCACCCTCATGTCATTCCAAACACGTAAGACCTTTGTTTATCTTCGCAACACAAACTAGAATATTTTTAATGAAATGTGAGAGCTATCTGACCCTACGAGAATACTTTTTTGCACAAAGAAAACAAAAATAAGATAAGTAACTCAACAATTCTTCTCCCCCAAGTTACGTCTTCCACCATTTTGGAGAGTACCAAGATTCAAGATTTTTATTTGTCACGGGGGAAAGTGTGCACATGAACGTAATCTGTGTAATAAATGTTGTTTACGCTTGGGGGAAAGCATGCGTATGCATTCTAATACTCTATAAAATGGCGGAATACGTAACTCTCGGGAGAAGAATGGTAGAGTAAATTGTTATTTTTGTTTTCTTTGCACAAAAAAAGTATTCTTGTAGCATCGCAAAACTGAAGTTGAAGCACTAATGTCACTTGGACTGTTTTACTGATGTATTTACAATGTTTCTGGACCTGGGGTCTCATTTATAAATGTTGCGTACGCACAAAATGGGCATAGAAACGTATGCAATTTTCCACGCACATATCATGATTTATAAAAAAATTAACTTGGTGTAAATATGCACGCACCGTACGGACATTCTAGACCATGCGCACAAACTCTTTTTTTCTGGAGAGAGAAAAGTAATTAAGTGCAGCGATTTTAAACTCTGTTTTCATGTCGATATACACATTTACATTAAATACCCCACTCGCATTAATGGAGATAAACACTGAAATTACATAATTTTACAAAAAACATCATTTTATTAACAATGGGCTACATAATTTTCCTGTGGCATGCTATGTTTTAATGACAGCGAGGAGTGCTATAGGTGCACAATAATTTATCTTTAAACTAAACTACAGATCACATGTTATGAGGAATATTTTCGCGAGAACAATGATCAATGATCCGCACTTACTTCGATATTATGGTGGACACTGCTGGATTCAGAGGTGTCCTATACCGGTCCATTGTCCGTTATAGGACCAATGATAATAGCTTACAACCACAGCTGCTCGGAGGTGTTGATGTCGTGTGAAGGCACCTCAACAACATAATGTAAAATACCACTATATTTGAAGGATATAACTAGGAGAAAATGATAAGATTTGCACTTTTTCTTTTTAAAATATTTTGTCAGTGACGAGCCGAATCAGACAATTGTATTTACACTGCAATAAATATGGGCCTATCTGTTTCCACTAAAAATAGCTGAAAGATGTTCATCAGCAAAACTGCATAAATTTAATTTAATCTGAATTGTTTAAAACAACTGAAATACTATTTGGCCAGTGTAAAAGAATGAGATCAACTCTATTCTAAAATATATCTCAGAACAATTTTAAACCATTTTGTTTTTATGGATATTTTCATATATTTGTTATAAAACATAACAAGGATACTGGATCATTTTTAGCAATAAAAATTAATGTGTATGACATAAATGGCATTATAGTCCCCATCTCATATTTCCTTAATGTCTCAGTGTTAAACATGGTGTCACGTGCATGGGAATATGCATGGAAATGATATGCATAGTAAAACAAGGCGTTGTAAGCTCCATATATGGTTATTTTGGGGAGGAGCTGAGGTGGAGATGCACGTACGCACAATCTTCCCCTGACTGGGATTTATAAAGGGATTTTTGCACAGGTTCTGGCGTACGTGTGGTTTTATAAATCTGAAAACTTTTGTGTGTACGCAAAATCTAGCTTTTGTGCCTACGTACACTTTTAGGATGAAATCTACGGAGAGTTTTATAAATGAGACCCCTGGGAACATTTCAGTTGCGTTGCTGTCTATGGAGGGTCAGATAGCTCTCCGATTTCATTAAAAAAAATTACAAAATTGTAATCCTAAGATAAACAAATTAATGTCATTTTTTTAAAGCTTGCATGGTGAGTAATTAATGACAGAATTTTTATTTTGGGGTGAACTAACCCTTTAAACGTTTCTATTGTATTATATTATATTATGTTATTTTATATTATTACAGTATTTGCCTTCCCAATAGTTCCACTCACGTATTAAACATAGCCTCATATTACTAAAATTATTTAGATGAGATTTCCAATCAGTAATATATTGAAGCAATTTATCCACAATAGCTATGTGCACTATGTAATTAGAGTTGAAAGTATGTTTGCTTTTGTGGTTTCATTGCAATTTATCTGCTCCTCTAGATGACAGCTGCAGCTCAAGACAGCTGTGTGGAGGAAACCAGGCGGCCACGGAGAGAATGATCCAGTTCGGCAGAGAGCTTCAGGCCCTCAGCGAGCAGCTCTGCCGCCAATATGGCAAAAACGCCACTCACAAAAAGATGCTGCAGGTAGGAGTGATAGAGGGAAAGAGGAGGGTACGGTGTTAAGGTGATATTGTGCAATCATAACACATCAGTTTGATTGTTGTGTTTTATATTAAATATTGGTGAAGTGGTCTATTTAGACATGCAGTAATATTCTGAGCATATAAACTAATCTGTTCAACTCCTCTTACTCTTGTTTGCTGCTGATGCAAATACACAGTTGAAGTGGAAACCTGATTAGCCCTGTGGGTAGCAGTACACTTGCATCCTTTGTGCCCACTCGCCAATGTGTTTGTTTGTTTGTTGGTGTGTTTTCAGGATGCATTCAGTCTGCTGGCGTACTCAGACCCCTGGAACTGCCCCGTGGGCCAGCAGTTGGACCCCATGCAAAGAGAGGCGATCTGCTCCACTCTCAACAGTGCTATTCTGGGTACGGCTGCTTGGCTGGCTGAGATCACACATTACTAAGTTCTGTGAACATGATCGCTTATGCAGGCTTTTTAATTTTCCTGTGGCTGCAGTAACATGAGACCGATAAAAGAGCTTGTAATGGTCTGGTAACATGGCCATGAGTTGTTATCTTCTTTAAATATTGAATGGTTTTAATGGCCTCATATCTGTGATCTTTTCCTTCATTCAGAGTCTCAGAATCTGCCCAAACAGCCTCCACTCATGCTGGCTCTGGGTCAGGCCACCGAGTGCGTGCAGCTGATGGCCAGGGTTCGCTCTGGTTCCTGCTCCTTCGCCAGAGTCGACAACTTTTTGCACTAGCACCAGTCCAGACAAGAGCACCAAGGTAATTATAGTTTTAAAAAATACTCTATTTTTTTATTGCAAATTTATAAGTCTGATTTAGTATGTGTTCTGCTAGTGTTTGTTAAATTTACTTTATTTAGATTTTTTCCACTTGTACAGTAGTTTTATTTTAATTCAGTATAATTTCAGTTTTTCGTTCCTTATCCACTTTATTTTTAACATAAGAGCAGGTCCGGCTATTTGTAACTTGAGTGTGTAAGGCTTCCAGGGTCATGTACTATATTACATGAACAAAAACAGTGTTATGCTGCTTTATATTGCAAACTGTGATATTGTCATATTATTTTAACATATAATCATAATAAAAAAAAACTGGTTTGTAGCACAGTTTTACAGGTCACTACACTTTGTTACTCTGCTAGTTATTTGCCTACTAATGAATCAAATGTCTTGCACATTCAAAGAAAATAGCAAACTTAAAGCACACATCCACTTCGAATTGGGTGTTTTTGATAGCATAAACTAAAAAGTAACTAAAGTTAATTTTTTTGTAATTTTATTCTGTTTTTGTTAATGTTTGAATACACATTTATAGGCCTTGTTAAGTGTTCATTCTTTTGCAAAATCACTTTTGTTTTACTTGGCCTCTTTTTCCGCTGCTGTTTTTTTAATTTATTTTATTAAATATTCCAGTAAACATAACATTTGTATTTCCCTCAGGCAGTGTTCGGGACAGCTAAAAGGAGGACTTTCCAGTTGGTTGCCATGAGGAGAACATGTGTTTGAATTGGTGTGTCGCTTGCAGTTTGCCAGAAGCAGCAGAACAGAATGAATAGAAACATGAGAAGAGAGAGGCTTCTTTTTAATTTAGTATTATCAAATACAAATTGTGTGACACTATTTAAAGATAATTAATTATTCTGTTTATCTAGACATTTTTATTTTAGTTTATATTTTGTCCGTTTGTTGTGCTCATCTTGAAACAAATCAACTTCCCAAACTATTTTTTTTTTTTTTTCATGGGTGAATTCAGTGCATAGTATTTCAAGCATACCATATCAACAATATACATAATGGTAAGTTCCTACTGAAAATTTGAGCTACGCACTCTGGTTTTTCTCAGTCAGAGCTCAGGTATTTAGACAAATGTTCTTTTGTCGTCAGAGCGGGATGTTTGCGGACACAGGTGTCGCTTCACCAGATCATACTGTGGGTTTTTAAGCAGGTCCTTTTCTATGTACAAGCCAATTCTATAGTTTTTTATTTTTTTTTTATTTGGTCAACCTTAACAGCCCCTTTAGGAATTAAATTGACGTTGGTGTTGCGCATATGTGAACTAGGCGTGACTTCACGATGTTTTTGTGAGAGAGGGTGAGATAATCAATGGCTTCTAGCGTCTTTTAAGCTACTTTAGGCACCAGCACGAGTTTCATTAGACACAATCATACAGCGACGACGCAGACTTGCCTTTGGGTCCAATGTAGATGACTTATATTTTCAACCATAGACCTTTGCCCAAAAATAAATCTATTTTACCAATATTTTACCATCTTTATAGCAGTGGTTATCATGCAAATATCACCCGTCACTTTTTTAAATTTTAAGTTAAGTATATTGAAGTTAAAAAGTGGTTTTCAGATTTTTGTGGCTGTACCAAATAAAAACGCAATGTTTTTGACAAAAGAAAATTTAAGGTCAGTAGTTTGATTACTGAGAAGCTCCACTGAAGCTTGCATACTAACTTCGTATACGAAGTCTGTACGTTTTATACCCATGTGAATAGTGTCACCGTGTTGATAGTTCTCCTGTTAGATTAATAACTACAAACTGACACCGTTTCAACTTCTGTTGTTGGTTGTTTCATTGGCTGTTAAGTACTGTTGTTCAAGTTTCTTACCATTGGATGCACTGTACTTCAATTAATGCACATGATGCATTACTGTATCTGTCTACCTCTCCTGTTCAGTAATGGAGGGACAGAGTATGAACTTGCAGCATGCAAGACAATTGACTGACCCAGCGTTCCTGCAAATGAACAGAAAACAAAGTATTTATTTAGCATCTAGAACATCTCCTTAAATTGCAATCCTCTGTGTTGCTCCAGAACTTCACCTCGACCTCATATCAGTGCAGTTGTTTTGTTTTTTCCCTCCGTTAGCCATCTTCTTTTTTTTTTTTTGGCCTTTGTAAATGTGATGTTAACTGGCTCAGGCACTTAACAATTTTTATTTCCCATTAGCAGCTTGTTTATTTTTTCTTTCTTTTAATCTGGTCATCCATGAAGGAAGAACTATAAATCGATCCCATGTCAACCCAGCGTTTTACTTGCCAGCACGCCGCCGTGGTGTTGAATGTAGCTTAACCGATTTTATTTCCCACATTTTTTGCTGCTGGCCATCATGAGATTGTTACATTCCTTTATCTACACCTGCTTTTGTTCATTTATACCTCATTTACTCATAGGACAGTGCTGTCTAGCTTGTTGTATGATGACAGGCATTTTAACAAGGTATGTGTAGTGCAAGTTGACCCGGCAAAAGTCAGAGGTCACAGGGTCACTGGAAGGTTGCACATGCTCCCCAATAGCTAAAATAAACTTGGCCTTCCCAACTCTGGAGTTACATAATGAATATAGGCACTAAGGCAGAGTAAAATCACTGTTTGGAGCCCCACCATTTGTTTTTAGCAGTGTTTATGTGTCAGTCTGATTGTGTGGGGCGGCGATTTTACACATCCTGATCCCAAACACTCTTGTTTTACTGTTTTACTCCGCTAAATGGTTCAATGGTTGTTAAATGGTGGTATATTGTTGCATGGGGAAATCTTATGTAACTTTTTACTTATGTTTGAGTTACAAAATGGCAGTTTATATAGAAGCACTCATACTTCTACTGACCTGTACGTTGTAGATCTTTTGTAATGAGGCGGCTTTTTAATGCCAAATATGTTTTGGAACTCATCATAATCTAACCACCTATAATGAATATTGTTGTTTTAAAATAATCCATCATAGAACTTCTTATTGGCTTTAAACAGGGACCTACGTACATATATGGAAGGGAAGAAAGTAGCCAAAATCTTTCTCGAGATCATCTTAGTCATGTGGTGATGTTCCTGCCTCAAAAGACAATGGAGCAGGATGAATGGAATGGAGTACAGCAAGCTGTGCACAATTTACTTCTGTTATGATTTTAATTTTATTTGAGTTTTCTTCTAGCAATTGTGAAATGGGTTACCCTCTACTTAGCATGAACCTTTAAAAACCTTTAAAAC
This sequence comes from Cyprinus carpio, assembly GCF_018340385.1. Lineage (NCBI taxonomy): Eukaryota > Metazoa > Chordata > Actinopteri > Cypriniformes > Cyprinidae > Cyprinus > Cyprinus carpio. Next base: position 16,354,950 of record NC_056614.1, on the reverse strand, counting down.
AACATAAAAAAGAAAAACGATTAAAAATAAATAAAAAAATAAGAGAGACATACCTATGTACTGGAAACATGATAAAGAAATATTGTACTCATTTAATTTTGACAGAATTATTTTTATTAAAATACACATCCATGAGCAAATTGTGTCGGTTTGGTATTATTTTGTTGTTCTTGTTTCTTCGTATTCATATGGAAATGCAATAACTTACATTTACTTACAATGCTCTTGCATACATGATCTATTCCTACAAAATACACATTTTATATTGAGTCCATAAAATGTGTGTGGCTCAGGATCAGATGTGTAAATACTGTTCAGGATCTATTGTAAAATGCTTTCATGCATTGGTTATGTTTATTCCTGTCAACTCTATTGAGATGTGCCTTATCACACCTACATTTGCATGAATTCATTTCGCAGATTGGATGCACTAAAATGTTTGTGGGGGAGAGACGCAATTGATTAGAGAGACTTGACAGTAGTATTTTATAAATGCATTTGAATCTAACAAATATTTATTCTACGTACTGTATACTGCATATAGGGAAAATAAGAGAATTAATGCACATAGGTGGTTTGTACAGTAGCCCTAAACGAACAAACTGCTCGTCACTTTGTTGTTCTTGCGAATAAAACACTGACACAGTGATGAACAAGTACATAAACACTCGGTAACATCGATTTATTGAATAATTAAGTAAATATAATTCCTCGGTTTACCTTTATAAAGAAATCTCATTGCTCTCTTTACCTGTGCCGGCCACCGTAGCTTCTCTAAAGGGAGGGGTGAGCGGGGGACTGGAGGACTGAGCCGCTGGTTGCAATTCACAACCTCACCGCTAGATGCCGCTAAAATTTACACACTGCACCTTTAAAGCATAGAGAGCAGTAAATATGTTTAGTGGGAAATTAGTCACATCAAGTTCCTCTTCATAAAGCTCACTGTTGACCACCACAGATCCGCCATCACCCACTGAGACACGGGTCAAGTGATAGTAAATCAGGTAAAGTAGAACAGAAACACTAAATTTGAATTTTAATTAGCTATTTTTATTATTACTTGAAGCCAGGCCGTCCTTTTACTGATAAACATGTCAGCGGGAAGTTGTATGCTGAGTTTCCCCTTTACAGGTAACACTGGATTACATTTACATCTCTAGATGTAGGTCATAAAAATGACAAAAACATGGCCTTAAGGACATAACTGAAATTAATGTACAACCTAGAGCTTTTACGCTTTCACAGCTGAACGGATCGTTTAATCGGTTACCCGGATCTTCAGTGATAGCCGGTATAACCAGTCTTTCCAAAAATTCCTCCGTTGAGCACTTTGTTTACAGTGATGGAGTTTCTTGGTGTGTTTCTGTGCATGTTCATTATGCCGTTATGTAAATTTTGCAGGTGAGAATCGTGAGAGCCGTAACTATAGAAACAGATTTGAGTCGTCACTACCAGCATCAGACAGCAGAGAGCGCCAGTTCTCTCAATTTCACACCTCAGCCGACCACCGGGGTCCACTAGAGGGCCTCAGTTAACCTCCTCGAATGCCAGTATGTCTTATTATATGTATTATTTAAATTACTTTGACTATACCAATTAACATGGCAAATATATTTGCATAATCTATTTAAATAAATATGCTGCATATTATGTTGTACTTATCAGGAACTCTACAAGCAGTTTACAACTTTGACAAACAAAACTGACAATTAGTCTGATGTCAGTGGTGTTGAACAGTTGTATTGATTAATTATGGCTTTTTGTTGATGTGTTTATTATAAAGTTATAGGCTAGATGAGCGACAAAATTAAGTTCTGAAGAAATGTCAGCAATATCCAGCTGCGCATGCGGAGACCATCTGTGCAATCACGAAAACAGCTTTTATTTCCTTTAAAAAGATGCAAATTTAGCATGCTGAATTATTTTAATGTATTAACAGTCCTAATTTCTGTTTTAGGAAAAGCAACTTTGTTATGATTTTAATAGAGATACAAGAGGGAGGAAACCACAGCCTGTGTAGGGGGTCATAAAGGCTGAGAATCATAATCAATCTAGTAAGAGCGATTACATCACATTGATTTCCTGCAATCTGAGATAAGGTATCACAAATCTAATGTGTCCTTTTTATGTAATGCAATAATGCTCAATTTCTTTGTGCTGTGGGTGAAGTGCATCCAGCTTCTACATCTTGTTAAAAAAACAAATAACCAGATTTTTCCATATTTTCTCTGAAATTATAAAGAACATAAACCAGGGCCCAAAAATTCTATGCATCTATCATTTTGGTTAAATATATGAACTCCAAACAATCAAAATACACAAATATAGATGGATTTGAACATGATATAAATCATACTAATCGTTGCGAAATGTCAAGTAAAAATGTAAATAATTTAGACAAGAAAATACATAAGCTAAATAAATGTTAAATATTTTTTATTATCGTGATAGAACATTTTATAATCAGCTTATAACATTCACAGTATTGTACACCTTGACCCATCTGATTATAATAAAAACACAAGCATCTAAATGATTTTAGTTTTGTTTGTGATCCTCAAAAGAAACAGAAACCTCCTCTCCAGAATTCTAATATACATACAAAAATACAAGAATAAGAAAAATACTTTCCATATTTTACACATATATAAAATGCTCTTTTTTTATAAAAAAAAAAAAAAAAAAATACAATAGGGCTCCTATTGTACAAAAGTGTCCGTCATTTCATTTTCTATTTATACATATACATTGCCACACACACAAAAAATAATGCTCATGTGGTATTATCGGTGCTCCGGTTGTGTGCTGTTCTATGTAGTTTACATGCCATCACTTTCTCTTTAAAATCCAGCGCTCTCTTCATCTAGAGTATGCCGATAAAACCTATTAAATTAAATCTAGATAACAAAACAAAGTGACAGTTCACGCTTCTCCAGATGTCTCTCGCTATAGGTTTCAAATCACCCTCTGGTTTCATTTGTCCTCACTGTCTGCTGTGAAAACCCGAGATGTTAGGTCTAGATTGTTCAAATAAACTACATTCTCTTTCAGACTCAAGGCTACCTTGATAAATGTCAGTTTTGTGGTGAAGTAACACCTCATTTGTTTTGCTGATCAAGTTAAACCAGATAATGCTGAGCAGATGAGGCTACACCTTCATGAATCACGCCCATCATTTATGACACTGAAAGACTGGCTTTCCTGATTCATTTTACTGGTACCTGCTTCTAACTGAAAAATTTAAACTCAAGATGTGCTTCAACACATTTGGAATAAAAAAAAAAAAAGTGACCGTGGACCACAAAACCAGTCATAAGGGTACATTTTTTGAAATTGATATTTATACATCATCTGGAAGCTGAATAAATATGCTTTCCATTGATGTATGGTTTGTTAGGATGGGACTATATTTGCCTGAGATACAACTATCTGGAATCTGAGGGTGCAAAAAATTTAAATATTGAGAAAATCGACTTTAAAGTTGTTCAAAGGAAGTTCTTAGCAATGCATAGTACTAATCAAAAATGAAGTTTCGATATATTTACGTTTGGAAATTTACAAAATATCTTCATGGAGCATGATCTTTACTTAATATCCTAATGATTTTTGGCATAAAAGAAAATTTGATAGTTTTGACCCATACAATGTATTGTTAGCTATTGCTACAAATACATCTGTGTGACTTCTGACTGGTTTTGTGGTCACATATATTAGTAACATCTTCATTTATTCCCAAAAATCTCCAGATGAAGGAGAATTAGCTCCTTAGTACAACTGGAAATAGCGCTGAGATGTTTTATGCATTTCGCCATCCTTTCTCCATCATGGTTTGACAGACAGCCTTTGAAGCGCAGGACGTCCCGAGGCCGGTATCTCCACAGTCTAAACAAGCGTTCACCTGGGAACTCGTTGCCTGAAAACAGTGCTCAGGTCTGTAGGACATTAGAGAAACCAATATTTTGCTCCAGGACTGACAGTCTCCACCTCAGTGCCGTTTCTGTAAGATTATACTTTAAAAATAAGAGCGAACACACACATGCAGCACACACTCACCATGGCTAAGAAAGCCTCACAGCTTTGGCCATCAGGAGTGGACTGTGTGAAAAAGCTCCCAATGTGCAGAATTCTGGCCTTTCCAAATATGAAAGGAATTTCCTTTTTTTTTGCTCTTTACAGAAAAACTGAGCACACAGGAGAATGGACAGACTGAGTCAATGAGAGGTCAAGTCTTTCTGAAGTTACACCGCACTGGTGCCAGTTAAGTATATAGATTCCTGTTTTTCCGGAGGGGGAGAAAAACTAAAAACAAAGAGGGAAAAACGGGTTGACATCCTGTATAAGAATGTTTTTTTTAACAATAAAACGCAAAATTCAAACCATTTTATCAACTCCCCTCATGCTGTTCCAAACCTGTTTAACTTTTTTCCTCTGTAGAACATAAACGATGACATTTTGAGAAAAGTATCTGTGTCAGTGGTATCAAAACTATTGGGTAACCAAAAATCTTCAAAATATCTTCTTTTGTGTTCCACAGTGAGGGTTGAGTAAATTTCCAAGAAGTTTTATTTTTGAGTGAATACACTTTTAATGCAACATTAGACAGAAGAGGATCTCTAAAAGAGGTTTCCATTTCCTTGCTTTTTTTGACACCAGAGATAATAAATGTGAAATCTAAGCCAACTTGGAAGTTAAAATGGCTTTTATACAAAGAATAGAATGACAGAATAGAGTAAAAATATCTTTAAATGATTTCATATTTGGAATGATCTTAACACTACACTTCCTGTCTTGAGACATTGAAAATGTGATTACTAAATGCTTTGAATTGATGACTTGATTAGAAATAACACTTTAAAATCATCATGTAGAGCACATTTGGTAGACATTTTGAATTTGAGAAAGCACGATCAGCATCAGAATTAGATGAGATGAGCAAACAAGCATAATCAACACTGATCAGATCCGGGTTAACACTCTTATATTTTCCTCCACCTCCTCCTCCTCATCATCTTCCATCATCATCAATGCAAGAGGCATCATAAAAAGTGAGAATGAATCCAAAACAAGACACGCATCATTTCCAGAGGCAATTTGTTTGTCTCTCACGTCCTCTGAGGTGCAAGTGTTAACATCAGGCACCCCAGTAGTAGCTAGCACACTTCTGAGTCAATAAAGATGAATATGGTTGATTTGTCCCAAAAGAAGAAATAATAACTAAGGGCCATAAGGCACTTCCATACGATGACAGCCACATCCCCTCACACACGGGCTAGATTGTGCAACCTATGCGGCCGAGGGTCTTCATTCATTGGGGAAGAATGTGAATAGGTTGTTGTTTGTGATAGTAATGGCTGAGAAATAATAGTTGATGATATAATAGTTCCTTCATTTTCTTATAAATGTGCATAAAGGCTTCAAAACCTGTAGCTCACAATGTAATGAAGTTGCCATCCTCTCTCATGCTTTCTTGGCTACTGCTTGTCTTGGTGGGGCTGCCGTTGTGTGTGGGTGTGGTCAGGGAGCTTAAAGAGCTGCTACTTGGCAAGGAAACACTTTGTGGGAGGGGCCTGTGTGCAAATGCACCCGACGACAAGGCATTAGCGTGGCTGCCATTGCCATTAGTCAGACGGTGTGGCATGTATGTCGACAGGTTGTCGTTCTCGAGGATGAGGTCAGGATCATCGTCACTGTCACCTTCAGCCACACTGTTGCTGTTGCTGTATTGGCTGGCATTCTGTGAGGCGGGACTGGGGGCGGAGTCATGTGAGAGGGCGGAGCCTCCCGAGCCAGCGGAACTGTTGCCAGCAGATGTTTTACTTGCACGGTGCATCGTATTGTTCCGCTGATTTGCGGGTTTCACTGTCACGATGAGGTTGTGGCTGTTAGCCACCATCATGTCGGTGACCTGGTCCAGTGATTTACCTGCCACATCGATACCGTTCACCTCAAGAATCTCGTCGTTGACTGCCAGCAATCCTGTGCTCTCTGCTAAACCGCCTTTTACGAGGCGGGAGATGAAGACGCCGGGAACTTTCTCTACCCCTTGGGGGGTGACGCGGACGCTGACGCCGTCTCGGATGTAGAAGCCGAGGGGTTTGTTGGTGCCGTGCTTGTGCAGACGGACACGGAGGTGCGTATCGGGTAAGATGTCCACATCTATGATAGAAGAGATCTGCCGGAAATCCTGCGGAAGGCCGATGAGCAGCCCTGGTTTGGACTTCTGCTTTGGTTGATGTAGACCAGCTAGGCCCTTTTTTCTTCTCTGAAGTGAGCCTGTTGGAAAGGGCACGGAGTCATCTACATCTGAGGAGAGAGAGACAGAGAGAAACTAGTTATTTATATTTATATAGAGAAAGAGGGGGGAAACTGTTGTGTGTGTATACAGTACATGTTGAATAATTACCCTGAAATTAGTCATATGAATATTTGCTAAGAAAAAGACTACAAAAAGATTAAACCATTGATTTTACAAATATGTGTGCACCAGCAGTCAAAATTTGGAATACACTAAGTTCATAAAACATTTTTGAAAGTCTCTTATGCTCACCAGGGCTCGCATGATCCTTCAGAAATCATTCTAATTTGCTGATTTGATGCTCAAGAAACATTTCTTATGAATATCAGAAATATTTGTGCCGCTTAATATTTTTGCCAAAACCATGATACATATTTTTTTTTTTCAGGATTCTTTGATGTAAGGAAAGTTTCAGCATTTAATTGAAATGGGAATCTTTTGTAACATTAATCTTAGCCTCTACTGTCACTATTGATTAAATGAAAACAAAAACTTTCAAATAAAAAATAAAATTGTGTAGAGACACACCAATACACATTACAATTGCAGTCCTGGGGGGGTCCTCATTTTGCTTCCCAGACAACATTTAAGGTGTCCTTAAAATTCAGCTGAACAAAACTGAGACGTGCTTCTTTCATCTCCTTCCATCCAATTCCTGCTGTCGACTGGCCTCATAAAGAAAGACTCTCCACCTCACAACTCCAAAATGTGTCCACTAAATTTAGAATGATCTACTGTATACACCGCAGTGCAGGTTTATCACTGGCATAAAATACTGTTCCCTGTTACTAAAAATGAATTCAAGGAGATACAAAGCGCCTCGCTGTGTGATTCACCATCTGTCCTACCAGTGTCACATCACCATGACCTCATTTATAAAATTGATCCTGTAAATCAAATTTAGATTTATTATTTTCAATGTTCTCTGAAAGAATTCAATATGACATTGATTGCTGAATGTTTATATCGAGCAATAAGGTTGGGAAAAAACAGAAGAGACCCGATCATAATAAAACCAAGAGGGCAAGAATGGATGGATGAACAAAGAAGGACTGTAATAAATCTGTCCAAGACACTTGCAATAGGTCAAGGGTCACGAGACGGAATCAGATTAAAAGGCAGATTAATCAAAGCCTCTCTCAGAGCACATTATATTCACTGTTCAGAAGATCCAAACAATCGCAGCTGATCTGTCTGACTAGAAAAAGGAAAAAACAAGACTTGCTTTAGCCGATGAGCAGGTAACGGAGAACAGAGCCCTCCTGACAGGAATCTGGTGGGAGGTAACATGCGTCAGCAGGGAGAATGTTTTTGGTTATTTTTAAACTGTGGCAAGGGTTTTGTGCGTGTCTTCGCAGAGAGGTCTTTTTGTGATTATGAAAGCACAGCCTTTTGGGAGTGGAAATAACAGGAAGTCATCAACACCTTCCCTTCGGTCTGCTGACTAACATTAAACTGTGTGCGTTTTCTGCAGTGTGCACATCTAATTCTATAGTTTAATAATAAACATTCTTGATTTTTACATTTCCAGAAGATTTCGGGGTGTTCTGAGTGGTTGCCAGGGCATTGTTATAAGGTTATACTAAGGTTTCTACACAGTTCCAAGTCAAAAGAGCTCACCGGCAAGTCTGTATATGTGTTTATCCAAGTTACAATTTCAATTTATGTGAAAAAAATATCGCAAAAAAACATTTGTGAATAAGGCAGAGGTTAGATCCCATGTTTTCAAGAGAAGCAAATCATTACTTTCTTGGAAAACTGCTGCAAAATAGAAATTAAACTAGCTTTTGTAAAAGAACAATAAATAAAAATAAATACATGAAACAGTTACGTATGTGAGGTTTATAGCTTACAGACAAATGCATACATTAAAGTCTCAGAAAAAAAAATGTATCCACCTTAAGTGAGCATGTGTACACCTTATGTATTAATTTGAAAATATATTTGTATGTTGGTGTTTCCATCCAGCTTTTTTATTGAACATCCTAAAATATGCATAGAACGGTAGGGATGGCAGTGTCATTTATATATATACTATTATAATATTTATTTTTAGTCATATATACATTATTTTAATTGTACTTTTAATTATAATTTTGTTATTTGCGTTTGTCTTTTTTTACATTTCACAAGTTTTAGTAATTGTAGTTCTTCACTTATAACATATTATTTAGTTTGCTAATTGTTTACTTGTTTTTTTAGGGTTTTCATATTATATTTATATTTTATTTCAGCTTTATTTCAATGAACAAAAATGATTTTCAGTAGCTTTTGTTTTAGTTAAGTTAAGAATAACAACACTGGTGGATGGAAACCTGGCTAATGATATTCTTGTCTCACACTATGGCGTAAGTACCTTCCAGTTCTTTTTTTCATCTGCCAGGCATAAATCATAAATCTGACCACTTAGAAAAGTAATAGCAAACCTCTCCACATAATCCACAGCACGAACTGTGTACAAACTTCAGCTTAATAATAGCAATGCAAATCTTGGTAGAACATCATGCATATCTCACAAATCTCCAACATCTGAAAATGTGTTTCTTGCTTCAGTAGAATTTCAAACCATCTGTGCCATCTGAAAGAAAAGGCCCAGCATGCACCTCAAGAGGAGATCACATGATGGGGATTATATTAATTAGTAGTTTGACTACAGGCCCAGGTTTGTCTTAAGATCCACAAACAGTAGATTACCAACTCACATCTAATTAATGACCATCGCATGTGGACGGGGTGATGGGCGGTGAACTCTGACCTGTGCTCATATGGAGGGATATGTTGAGCAGAAGAAGACAAAACAATAGAGATGCACAAACCATTGTCTGTGTTTGTGTGACCTCATATTTAATCTGCATAAATGTGTAAATATTACTCCAGAGCGCAGACGGTCTCTTCCATTGACCATCTATGTGTGGGTGTGCATACAAAGACTGAACGTAGCTTATATAGTATGCAACACACAGCACCCCTCTCCATGTCTCACTACATTAGTCTGGTGTCTGGACCCCTACAGAGATCAGGACAGCCTCTGTTATTAAACCTGCTCACGGGCTGGAGAGCGAGACGGGGTGCCCAGGGAGGGTGAGTGGGAGGCAGAGCAGGATCCTGGCAGACAGGCAGGTCAGAGATGGGCATAACGGGCTGGCCTTAGGCTTTACAGCAGGTAATACGAACTCCCAACCCTGCCCCCGAAATACAACAAAAAAAATAAAAGTGCTAATTTCTGTGGGTGGTGCATGAGGTCCGGGAATTATATATCTCATAAACATTACTTATTAGTGAAATGACGTGATGCATTGAGCTCTCAAGGATGATTAAAAGACACCATCCCCTTAGCAATCTCTCTCCCACACACATATTCACACAGACAAAATGTCTAAGGCTTTTGACTGTGACTAAAATGTTCATAAATACAAAAAGAATTTATGACATTTATATTCTAGACAATCGGTAACAAGCTTTGATCATCTTGTGTGCTGCCATTAGTTATGAAGACATTGAGAGCTGTGATGTCCGATTCAGTAACAAATGACCCTTATGAACCAGTTCTTTTTAATGAGTCAGTCAAAAAGATTATATAGCAGTTTGAATCAGACTCGCTAAGTGAGTACCTCGCATTACTGCGATACTGTGTGTATAGTTTTAGATGGGTTCAGATTGTGATGCATTTTAGCTCTGAGTCGGATGAGTATAACAGCATTACTGAACCATTTATCACATTATACTAGTCTGAGTGAGAAAGCAGCTAGTATTACCAATAACCACGTGCAGTTTAGACGGGAGACAAAGACATCTCAGCTCACCTCAGCTTTTTTCTCACGCAATACCAGAAAAAGAGTATTTGTCTTATTTAGAATAAACCTTATGTCTAAACCATAGTGGATAGAAAGGTGCAGCAATAAATCAGAACCCAAACACCAGACTGCAGCGAAAGTTTTTCTCAAGCACTGACTCTGCACTGAAAAATACAATAAAAACATTAAAACTCTCGCCAGGTGTCTGAGGCCTGCAGGCACAGACTGAGCAGAGCTTTGTGAACATTGTTCTGTGGATCACAAAGATACAGAGAGACTTTAGAGACTTCCTCAGGCGCAGCGCACACAGAAACATCTGTGTCTGCCGACGAGATGCTTAGTATCTAGACACACTTTATGCCTGAAGTTCACATAGGTGTCCTAGTAAAGAAACATATCATAGGTTGATCATTTTAAATATGGACATGTTAAAGTATATTTCATGTTTTGTGTCTATATTCGCTATATTGAGTCCATTTGCACTAAACAGACTCAGAAACTCAGAGTTCATGACAATGTACTGTATGGTAGTGTCATATCATCAGTCTGTGAGATCGCCGATACATGATATTATCATGCATAATAATATTAAATATCGTCTTGCCACAGGCAAGCCACAGGCGATATCTCTGACTATCGACGATACATCGATTTTGTCTATCGGACAAGCCTACTGTATGGTGTCAATAGTACATTCTTGTCTTGTACAGAAAACAACACTGAGATACAAGAACTATTCAACAAAACCTCAATTCTTCTCAAACCACTATCAGAATCATTACTTCCTCTTCGGTTCCTTGGTGAAGTATATTATTGTGGAACAGAATAGCTTATTGACTACCTCCGGCAGTGTGTTATGCTAGTATAGGAGAGCTTATTTACCCAGCGTTAACACCTAATAATGTAGTGTTATGGCAAGGCTGGACAGCTTATTGACTGCGACTCTACACAGCACATCGCTAGGTTATTAGCGGAGTCATATATCATGCTGACTGTGGAGCCAGTGTCTCTCACCAGCAGAGAATGGCTGCTGTGTGTCTGACGAGGTGCTGATGTGATACTGGCCCTGCATTGAGAGACAATGTATCTAATTTGTCACCGATGGAGTTTTGGTTCCTTGCCACTGTTGCCTTTGGCTTGCTTAGTTGGGGACACTTAATTTCTGGCAATATTGTCAACTTGATTGGACAGATGCTATTTGAACTGAACTGAGCTGGACAATGACATCACTGAATCAATGCTAAACAGGAAAATTGAGTGTTTACTATTGTCCTCTTGCATTATCGATACTATTTTCCTGTTTAATACTGTAAAGATGCTTTGACACAATCTGTACTGTATAAAGCGCTATATAAATAAAGGTGACTTAACTAATATGTCACCCTGGACCACAAAACCAGTCTTAAGTAACACTGTTATATTTGTAGCAATAGCCAAAAATAGATTGTATGGGTTAAAATTATAGATTTTTCTTTTATGCCAAAAATCATTAGGATGTTATTAAGTAAAGATCGTGTTCCATGAAGATATTTTGTACGTTTCCTACCATAAATATATTAAAACTTAATTTTTGATTAGTAAAATGCATTGCTAAGGACTTCATTTAGACATTTTTCTCAATATTTCGATTTTTTTGCACCCTCAAATTCCAGATTTTCTAATAGCTGTATCTGGGCCAAATATTGTCCTATCCTAACAAATCAATTGATAGCTTATTTAGCTTTCAGATTGCATAACTCACAATTTAGAAAAATTGACCCTTATGACTGGTTTGGTGGTCTAGGGTCACATATAAAGAAACATTTAATGTAATTCATATGACATGTGTTATCTCTATAAAGACAATTTTTTTATCCTTATGCAAATTTACATCTGTCAAACATTTAAATTATTAATCAAAGTAATTATATATCAATTTATGGAATCATTAATTCAATTCTAATTAATATATTAATGAAATATATTAATATTAAATGATCTGTGTGATTTAATATTAATATATTCAATTCATATATTAATTAGGATTAATATATTCTCGTATTTCACTCTTAATAAACCCTGATATATATACACACACACACACTTTATTTACTGCATAAATTATTGTAGACTATATATTATATGCCAATTAAATAAATAAAATATTTAACATTATTATTACTAGTAGTGGTAGGATGTTATTTCATAATTATTCAATAGACAGACAGACTGATAGATCGATTTTTTATTTATTTATTTAATTATCATATGAATAATGTATTTATTAAACAGAAAGAAAGAACGAAAGAACAAAGAAGAAAGAAAGACAGCCTTAGTCCCTTGTCAAACCTTTACAAAATGTGTTCTGGTCTTCAGCGCTGTCACTCTGCCAGGATTGTGGACAATGTTGTCTCTGTCAGTCTCTCTGTAGACTGCAAGCAGTTATAAAGCACAGGTGGACAAGCTTGTCAAGATGAATAAAACAGTGCGGCAGCTGGAGAGCAGAGAGGAGCAGACACCTGATGCTGTTAGAGGAAGTCAGGTGACACTGCCACATCACAGGTGTGTTCACATGGATCTCTGTCTGGATCTTATTACCTTCATGGCCTACTGACCGAGAAGCATCCCTTTCCATTTGTGCTAAAAAGACAACCTACATTTTAATTTTTTAACCTTTTTACTGCTCTAAATATATTTTCAAGTGCTTGCTGTATGGTGGATGAGTAGCTGCTTCATAAATAAGCTTAGAGTGCATTTTCAAAACCTTTTTCTGCTAAGTACAGCAAAACTAAAACAGACTCAACATACAAACCTCTACATGTACTGACGATTCTGCATTGTTCTGTTTATGAGGGCAGTGTGAGGACTGTGACCTGTTCATACAGGCACTAAAATGAATACGCTCCACCCTCCAGTGTGAAAAAGACCTAATGTTATCACCTACTGTGAATCTCGGATGTAGGATGTTTGTCTAGTTCTGCATTTGTACCATGTACTTCCACCTCGTCTCTCAACAGTTGTGCTTATGGATTTGTTTGGGGTGGCTGTCTGGAGTTCACACACACACAAACACACACACACACACAGCTCTGACTGTCTGACCTCATCCTCTGTTACCACCATCTGGAGACAAAGCCTCAGCCATATTTTCACCACAACAACGGCAATCCCCACTGCCACACGTGCACAAGAGTTTAAGATCCATTCAAACTTAGAACTGAACACTGAGATATTGGTTATAATTAGGGATATAGAATATGGTTATGCAAAATATGTGCTTTATAAGTACTAATAAACAGTCAATATGATAATAATAGGCATGCTAATAAGCAACTAGTTCATAGTGGGAATTGAACCCTATACTAAAGTGTTACCACATTTCTTATTATTATCAACATTGAAAACCGTTGTCCTGATTAATATGTTTTTGGAAAGTGTAATAATTTTTTCCAAGATTCTTTGAGGAATAGAACGTTCAAAAGAACATTTATTTGAAATATAAATCTTTAAAATTATACATCTTTACTGTCACTTTTGTCCATCTTAAAGAGCTATTGCTGAAGAACAAAAAAAAATATTTATAAAAAAAAAACTAAAAGAATGAGAAATTTTCTGATCAATGGTAATGTATGGTAGTGTATATCCTGCAATAAAGAGTTTTGACGGCGAGAGTGCAGTGCACTAATGTCTATGGGACTAATGTTTTTTCTTTTGGGATTACTTCATAGGCTGATGAGAGCTGGCTGCTAATCCCAAATGAATAATACTTATCCACACACACACACACACACACACACACACACACACACACACACACACACACTTTTATACACACAAACACAGCTCACATCTATTTGACAAGTGTTTATACATCTTGAGAGCTGAGCGTATTAAACAGATAGTTCACTCCAATTCTGTCATCATTTTCTCACCCTCATGTATTTTCAAGCTCATATGACTTTTTTTTCTTTCTGTGGAACAGTAGAGGAAATGCTAGGCAGAATATAAAGTAACACAAAAGTAGCCTATACTTTATGACTCATGTGCTACATTCCAAACCTTCAGTTATGCTGGTGTGTAACGAAAGTGTTGCCACTGAAAGTGACAAAAATGCCCATGTAGTGAATTCCTGCTTCTTCTGTTATCTGTGTAACATACTTCATTCTATTTTAGGCAATACATTATTTCTAGTGATGAGTTTAACAGTTCCTCTGCAGATACTTTAGTGACCTTAGAGAGTGCTAGTGAATTTATTGCTAACATAAAACAGCTTTTGACAAAAAAAGGCAGCTTACGCTGATTTTAAAGCTTATGTTCAGCAAGACTACTAGTAAAACAGTAATTTGTGAAATATATTATTCTATTATATATATATATATATATATATATATATATATATATATATATATATATATATATATATTTAATTTTCTGAAGTGTTACACGATACTTAAAAAATCTGATATGCTGATTTGATGCTCAAGCTTAAGTAACACTTATTATTATAAATGTTGATAACTGTTATGATGCTTAATATTTTTATGCAAACTTTTTCAAGATTCTTCGATGAAAGGAAAGTTCAAAAGAACAGTATTTATTTAATAGAAATCTTTTGTTAACATTAGAAAGGTCTTTACTGTTATTTTGAAACAATTTAGTGCATACTAACTAAATATCAATAATCTAATTGACCCAAAGTTTTAAACGATAGAATATATTTACTGTACTTTTATATTTGATGTTGATTTGATAGAAAAAAAGCTGTAAGTGTTCACACTAAAAATTTCATTGTTGTAGTATTTGCAGATTACATGTGGTTTAAAGAAAAAAAAAAACGCATTCAAAAATAAATGAAAAATGCCCCTAAATATCTCACAAATATATTTTTGACCCTATTATGATGATGTCTATTTTTGTACTTTACTGTAAGATTTTTTTTTTTTCTTTTAGCTTTTCACATTGACTTTCACTTTAAGGAAACAGCAGTACGTTCTCCTTTTAAGTTATAGAACAAAGAATGTCATACATGTTTGGACCAATAAATGATGACAATGTTAATTATTTGGCTGAACTTATCCTGATGGCGAAGCATAAATTGACTCTCTTTCTTTACAATATAATCAGAAATCTGAGACTACAGATCTACACATACACAGAACTATCTGAATTCAAATGCTTGCCAATATGTTGCTACTCCCACTTAGCTAATTAAACAGTCAAATGAAGTTCTCCCAATTAAACAGTTCTTCCTATGTGCACTTCCTCCTTCAGGTGATGAGGAAATACTCTTTCTTCCAAGTTCCTTTGCTATTTATGAGATCACACTGACATAGAAAGATCCTCTTCCCATTTAATATGTTCTCTTGTAACCATTCAAGTGTGATGCTTGCACTGCTAAATGCTGTGTTGAATGAAAAGAATGATAAACAACTATTTAAAAATAAAGAGCTGGCGGGTCAAGCAAGCATTCTTTTTTTACTTTGCACCGTCGAAGACTGCACACACCCTAATATTTAACACATTTCTGTGCACGTTTTTGCTTTTTATCATAATGCATATTTCTCTGAGAATACGGAATGCCTTTCTGTCATCAATTTTTCATCGTGTTTTACAAATGGCCCTATAAATAAATGTAAAAACAACGTGTGTCATCCAGGGAGTGGTGCATAAAGGCCACTATCAGAACCCAGTCTAACATTAGCCACAACCAGTTTAGCAAGTATGCATTTAAAAATGGGAGCAATGTCATCTCAGTCACGGAATCTCCCCTGTGTTTCTCTCGCACTATGCAGTACCTTCCATTTGTGTGGCTGTCATGGTGATTGGACGGACGATAGTGCACCTGTGGAGCAGACCGGTCGGTCCAACTCAGACCTGCCTTCGTTTTTTCATTTGCTCTTTGATTGTCTTGGCAATATACTGGCTACTGACCTGTCAGCCAACAGTCAAGCAGATGTGCACTGGAAATATCAAATGTAAACATCGGAGTTATCATCTCTCATGGCTGCATGTGCAATTTAACAACTTCAAATGAAATTTAGATTTGGTTTTTGAAGGGAATGAACGCTCTGACTATGATTTCCTTTTCCTCATATTGTTTCTTTCTTCCGTGGAACACAACAGGGAATTTTTGAAGTATGCCCTGGACACGCTTTTCAATATAATGAAAGGGAATGGGGAATGGGACTGTCAAGCTCCAAAAAAGACAAAAAAAAAAAGGTTCTTGTGCAATATATTCCAAGTTTTCTGAAGCTATACAATATAAGAGAAACCAATGAAAATTTAAATCATTATTCACATACCAACACAAAATCTATCAGTTCTGCTTGGTGCGTTTATGAGAGTTTGTGAGAGAAGAAGCAATGATTCATTTCAAATAAGAAGTCTCTTATGCCCAAAAAGGTCAAAATTACAGTAAAAACGTACTGTGATGACAAGAGATGAATTTACACGTGATGCACTTTTTGGGGGATTTTTTGATGAAAAGATCAAAGTTTAAAAAACAACATTCATTTTAAATAGTTTTTTAACAATATTAATATTTTAATATAGTGAACAATTTGCACAGACCACTTTTATGGTTTTTTTTATCAGTGACATCAATGGTGCAATGCACTGATGCAGTATTTTAAAATCATTTTGAAACACGAATGAGACTGTCAATATTAATGATATTTTCTCTCTTTTTTTTTTCTTTCACATAAAGCTATCCTATATCTTCAGAAGACTTGTAACATAGCACACAAATCATATGATCTAGTTTCATGGTGCTATTTTGACCTTATTAAAGCTTGACAGCTGTGGTCACTATGAACTGTCCTTGAACAGAAAGAGCTTCAAAATTTCTCCTTTTGTTTTTCCATGGAAAAAATAGCAACATACAGGTTTGGAATGACATGAGGGTGAGAAAATAAAGCCAGAACTTTCACTTGGGTGAACTTCCTTTAAATGTCCTTACAAATGGGAAACAAAGACAATGTGATAAAAATGAGACTGTTAACAATACAAAACATGTTACAATATCTTTCTTTCCAATTGATCTTTATTTGCCTTCCTTTTCTTTCTTTTATCTGTCCTTCATGCACTTTTTAAAGCAGCACAGTGCAAATGGATTGTTCTTGACGGTAACTGTTGGGATGGTGTTTCCATAATATCCGAGATGTCAAAACAAAAACAGCATGGAAGGCGCATGTTACATCGACATGCCATCCAGATAACCCAGTGTACTATACATAGCATAGCATAGACAAGTGCAGGCATGAAAACGCACACACACACACACACACACACACACACACACACACACACACAAACAGAGGGGCCCTAGGGTGCAAAACAGCTGCTGAATCCTCAGATCATTGTGCACAGAATGGGCATGTGGGGAAATATCCTTCCCATTCTTCTACTTCCTGCTAAAACCAGCAATACAGCCAATGGGATTTACACCTGCCTGCCACAAATGATCGTCCTCACTTATTAGCTGAGGACACAATGCCACACACTCGACTTATTCAGCCAAAATGATTGAGAAAAGGGGGAGAGAGAGAGAATGTTATTTTGCTTCAAGGGGGTTTCTGCCTATAGACAGTGTCAGGGACTAATAAGACACGGGGTTTCTCTTGAATTCAATATAATCGCACACACAAACACACATCGTCCTCTGTGCACTCTCGAGGAATGACAGCCACATAAAAAAAACATCTCTAGGCTCTGGGGTCTCTCTTGAAGTGCCTGTCTTCTTATTAGCCATGTGTTCTCAGCGTGGATAGAGAAAACCTAGAGAGCTACAAGAGTTGAAAAGCCCAGTGGCTTTGTTACACTTCTGTTTTTCATCTTTCATTGAGATTTCTCTTGCTGTGTGAAGTCTGCCACAGCTTTGAGGGGCCTGGATGCCATCTTCACAGACACTGAAAGAGTCCAGATGTACTACTCAAAAAAAGTAAAATAAAATAACAATAATATTAATCACAGCACGTTTCAGCTGATTAAAAAAAAATGACTTATATTCCAGAGAACATGGTTTATAAAAACAAGCCATCTTGAAATTCCAAACATTCCAACAAATAATTTCTGTATGGGTATAAACTGTACCTTTGGCAAACGCTTTTATCTAAAACAGATTAAAAAGTACATTTCAGTTCATATGTTCCCTGGGGATCGAACCCCCAGCCGTGATGTTGCAAGCATCATGTCTTAAGGTCCTTGCACACTGAGTCCAAAATTTTTGTATGCGTTTTTTTGTATTCGTCATCCAAACCTTGCACACAGTCAGATACATCAAAACAAAATGTTTGCTACGGATGTGTTTTTTTTTTATTTTTATTTTTTTTTATGACGGATAAAAATTTCGGAGGCCGTGTGTAAAGGTGATTGACATCATGTGAGGTTGTATTTATTTTTTAACATGCAAACATTTCGAATTCGAGTGTGTAAGGACCTTTAATGTCAATACTAGACAAGTTCAAAAACACAGGACCATTTAATCCCAAACAAATTTAACAAAATTTAACCATCTAGTCCACTGATCTACTTTATTTTTTTGTATATGTGCCACGCAAACAATAGAGGAATGTGTCTGTCTTTGTTCATTTCATTCACCCATCATACACGTTTACCCGTAATCACATGCTTCATCGCTCATGGCTTGAGATAAACACTTCCTTGAAGCTGCTCAATGAACCTTGGCAAAGTATTAGAACAATTTTATATCAGTGATGGCATGGCTTATTTTAAACCATGACAGATTTACAGCAGGTGAGATTTTATATATATCCTACTCTGAATTCAAAATACAAAAAAAAAACATGTATCACAATAAAAAAATGTTATGTTTCTCCCTATTCACCCCCAAAAGTTGCATCGCTGTATGTAACTGGTCCCCATCTGCTCAGGGAACTCCATTATCTGCTGGGATGAATGAATGGATGGCCACTCAGTGGGATGAGCTCATACTAAAAGCCAGATCAATCTCTGTCTCAGTCTAAAAGCCCCAGTCAGAGAAATGCGGATGGGGTCGAGATCTGATTAGGGACCTCTGATAATCCCACCAGCTCACGCGATACATCACATCCTCGTGTCAATCAATCTATTCACACCCAGTTACATTTATGGTTAGCAGAAAATCTGAAAAACATGTGGTTTTTTTTTTCTTGGTTTCTGTGTTTATATATGATTGTGTTACTGGGTTTATTATGCAATTAAAACTCAAATATAATAGTTAATTTGCCTGAAGGTCAAATAAAGTCATTGTCAGACTATACTTGATATGAATGCCATGGGATAGTTCACCCAAAAATGAAAAACATTCATCTGTAATCATTTCATTTTGTAATCATTTTTATCATTGTTATTCCAAACCTGTAAGACTTTTTGTTTTGGCTATAAACTGTAAAAATAGTGTGTATTTGTAATTTAACTGAAAAATACAGGTAAATACACGTAAAAACTACATTTACAGTACTGAATTACAGTACAATTTCAGGTAAAAAATAGTAAAAGGATATTTCTACAAGTGACATATTCTGTCTGATGGTGTTATACGTCTATACTGTTTTTAAACTATGTAAATGTCTTCTTCACTGTCACTTATTGCACCCTTGCTTTATAAAAGAACAAAAAATGTACTGACCCCAGACTTTTGAATAGTAGTACATGTCAGTGAATAACTTTTGCCTCACAAAGCTTATCTCACAAATCATATGTTTGGAACGACATGAGAGTAAGAAAATAATGACAGAACTTTAATTTGGGTGAACTTCCTTTAAATGTCCTTACAAAAGACAACAAAGACCATGTGATAAGAATGAATAATGTCTTTCTTTCTTTTGCATTTCTTTTCATTCAGTGTCAGTACACTGTAAATAATGTTAGTCATTTTTACAGAAAAAAAGGCTATAGTAAAACAGAAATAAATAAAAAAGGCCTCTAACACTAGCTTTCGCTATTCTTTTTGTATTCTATCTACTTGTTTTTGTTTTTGTTATATATATATATATATATATATATATAAAACCTTGCTTCGTGTACTGTGTTAGACTAACCGAGACTTGGCATAGCACTTTTCTTGGTTTAATTTGCTTCTATTGTCATCATTTGTAAGTCGCTTTGGATAAAAGCATCTGCTAAATGACTAAATGTAAATGTAAAAACCTGTTAATTGGTTACCTGTCATTTAGCTTCCATATCTGGAGTGAAAATAATTGTCATTTTACTATAAATTACTGTCAAATGTATGATCTTTGCAAGTAAAACTATGAATTTCAGTACTGGAGATGTTTTATGGACAGAATGACACAGGCAAAAAAAAAAAAAAATCAAAAAAAAAATAAATAATAATCCATATGACATACTTGATTCCATGTTTTCTGATGTTTCTGAAGAATGAAAAATGACTCAATAAAAATGTAAGCTATTTAGAATTAAGTCAGAAGAACCATTTATATCAAACATAGACTGTATAAAAACATGGACGTAGTGTCTGTGACATCACCCGTAGTTTTATGAAGAGCGTTTTTGAAGCTCAAAGTAGGCGGAGGCGGTCATTGCCATCTTGGCAGCGCGTCACCGCGTGTTACTCCTAGATCATCGAAAATGGGCAAAAAGGCGGGAGCTGGTTGTTGAAGCCACGCCCACCTAGCTCGACAGCAGTGTCAGCAGCGGCAATACATCTGTCACTCAAGTGGCCACGCCCTTAATTATGCAGAACTTTAAGGCTTAATATAATTGAAATGGATGAGTTATAAAAAAATTCACCCCCTCACAGTTGTCTCAAAGGGCAAAATTAGCTATACAGACCAAAATAATTTTTTGTACCAGGCTGTAAACATGTTTTTTATTTAAGTTGGGCATTTTAACATTGGGAGTCTATGGGATTGATTACCTTTTGAAGCCAGCCTCTAGCTCTAACTCCAGTCGATGAATTGCAGTTTTAGTAACTTCCTTGTTGGCTTCACAAGAGAAAGCGGGAGATTGCCGCTTGATGTCAAACCTATTTGCATTTTGGTTGTTGTCATTTATGATATTTATGACATTCAAAGGATGAGAATTTACATTTTTAGCTGAACTATTCTTTATTATATAAATCATAAACCCAGCTGTTTATATTTGCAGATATTATCCATATTAAATGTTCAGCAGCACAGACGGCGTTTTCTGTTGAAATGCGCAAGCATCATCATACTGACGCATTTAAAACCACATTCCTAAAAACTTGTCCTGTCAGTTGTTCGTTGCTGTTCTTTTTTTCCCTTGGTGACACAAACATGTCAACCATCAGACGTCACATATGAACGCTACCCTACAATAAAGAGCTAATGTACCTCAACAAACGAACTCAAAATCAAATCATGTCAGTATCCCACAGTCTCTTGAATAAACTCACAGTTATAGTTATAGGGGAAGTTTATGTGAAGCACCAGGCTGTAAAATGAACTGGTATTATCTATCAACACTAATCAGAGTGAAAAAAAGGCAAGCATTTGTCACCCAGATGCTTTTATCATGATCTGAGGAGGGTGAGAGCCACATATAAGTACATTACTAAAGACTGGAGAATGTGTACATGAAGGATTGAAAACGAGCTTATAATGATCAAAACAATGAACAACAGCAGTGAATGGGAATTGTGAGTCCAAGCCACATTAACGCTAGATGCCAACACGCAAACCCCAGACTTTTAACACAGTCCCTCCACTCGGTGTCGAAATAACCAGTCAACAACAACAGGGAAAAAAAGCTATTACAGCAGAAAAATGACATTTCTCCCAAGGAGCAGATGAAGCTGTAATCACCCACCGACAGCCCCCCCAAAACTCTGCCCGGCTGCCACAGCGATAAGCCCTCTCTGGAAATGTGGCTTTCCTCCCCCTTCAAACAGGGCTTGATTAAACAGATCCACACTGAAAGACCGGCTACCAGAAATCTGCAGCAGGGTTCTTGAGTACCGCGAAGAGAGCTGGTACAAGGACATGGGGGCTAATCTAAAGCCGCCTTACTCTTTAAATAGAAAAATAGGCATTTACTAATACTCTTAGCCACAAACAGTAAGCATTTCATCACCAAACTTGTCAGCATGCACAAACACAAGGACTGTGAGGACAACACTTCTCTTCATAAACAAGATGTGAGCTGAGAGTCAGGGGCAAGTACTTCCTTAAGCATGCTATTTTTGTATAAATCACATCATTTCACCCTTAAAGTAAAAATTCTGTCATTATTTTCTCACCCTCATGTCCTCAGTATTGTTATTTTCTCTGTGGAGCACAAAGTGAGAATTTAAGAATCTTTACGCAGCTCTTTTTTTAAACATGGAGAGTTCATTCTATGGCAGTTACAGGGATAGTTCACCCAAAAATTTTAAATTCTGTCATTAATTACTCACCCTCATGTCATTCCAAACCTGTTAAGACCTCATTCATCTTCAGAACACAAATTTAGTTTTTTATGATGAAATCTGAGAGCTTTCTGACCCTCCATAGACAGCAATGCAACTGAAATGTTTCCAGACCCAGGAAGGTAGTACATCGTTAAAATAGTCATAATTGACAAAACATTATTTTTATATGCTGGTTGTTTTCAATGAACCCGTTGATTTAGTTCACAAATTGGACCAACTGATTCATTCACAAATGAGTGATTATTTAAAATAAAACTGCCTTTCCTGTCCTCAGTCACACAGGATGCAGTGCTGAATTGTTGGTCACTTTGGTACATGGTGCAAACTGATATTTTTGAGCGGTTCCAGGGAAGGGAGTCAGAAGTTGCATGGCCTTTAAAGGTTTCTGGCACTGAGTGAAGACTGGCTCAGACAGATAGATCTACTGTTCAATGGCAGTGCCAGTGTTCATGCTTTTTAAGTGTGTTCAAAGTTCCTTTGAGGCTAGTCACTTAACTCGGCGACCATATTGGTAACACCTCTGAGTATCTACTTTCTATATATGCTACCGTTCAAAAGTTTGGAATCTGTAAGACTTTGTTTTTGAAACAAATAAATACTTAACTTCAGCAAGGATGTATAAAACTGATTCCAAGTGGCAGTCAAGGCATTAAGATTTTCCACAAAAATATTAAGCAGCAAAACAATTCTATTAATCTATTAAAATACGAAATAGTTATTTTGAATTGTAATAATAGGTGTAAGTAGCGGTTTTCATTGTTGATGCATGTGGTTTCACACATCAGTTAAGACAAACCTAATCCCTGTGCTTTCAATGAAAAACAATGCAATGCAAATATTTGGTTGGCTGTTACATCACCTTTAGTTATTTGTTCTCATTCTCGGGGAAATATCATCATGCATACACAACCCCACATTTGTATACAGTAAACAAGTTGTATTAGTCTAATTATCAACAATTAACAATAAATAGTAACAACTAAGACTCTGATTTATTATGTAAGGGTGTATATATATGAAGGAACGTTTACAGAATTTCTCGTTACAGAATAACTATGAACACATAATGAGGTCCATCTATTATGCAAATTATGATTACATAATACACAACTATTATTGCTGTCTCTTTCCCTCACAAATCACATCCATAAGAGGTTGCAGAAGCCAAAGTGGCGGAAACCACTTCTTTCTACATTTTCTCTCTCCCTAATGTCATGAGAGGCAACACACACAGACACACACACACACACACACACACACACACACACACACACATATAGGCACACACACTGACACACACACACACCTGAACACACATAACACACTGACACTCTCCCATCTGAAACAACTAGTCTGTCCCAAAAGAACTCACTTTGTGTCATTTATGTCAATGACATTGGTTCCCAAAGTTCCCTTATACTACATTCTCTACATTTGATGTTGCTATTTACCTGTTAATTACAGTCCAACACCAGTACACACATGCATGCATGTAAATGCATATATGAATAAATATAACACTCTATAGGATATATGTTCACATACAGGTGTAAGTTTCACACATGATAGGCCATCAAAAACATCTCTAGATTCTCAGCTCCAAAATGAGCAGTGGAACTTTATAGATCATTTCCACTAGCATGTTATGTTTACATCCTAATAATTCCATAGATTTCCCTTAAAATCAGATCAGAAAATGCAAAGATTCCACCTGGGCCTACCTATCTTCAAAAACTGTAGGAGCTAGTCGAAACTTAAAGTTTGAATAATATAATTTTCACACAGCTAACCAGCAAATAATCTGATTTAATCCCTTGGATAAATAAAATTGTTCCCTTTTTGAGTCTTTTAAAACTCTGAACAATGGTGCTCAGTTCCTTTCACAGTGGATTAGAATGGGTGGCGTAAACAAAAACAACAATGAAATAAAGGAAGAACTATTTGACAATGAAAAAATCATTCCTAATAGCATTAGAGAAACATTTCCTCAGTGCTGTGGTTCAGATTTAATAAAACTCATTGAGTGTGACAAGGCATTAAGAGTGATGAAGAAACAGGAGGGAGAGCGAGAGGGTTGTGAAGATGACAGAAAGAGAATATAGACAAGGAGGGACGTCAAGAAAGCGTCAAAGAGGGAGAGAGAGTGAGAGATGAGGGTGTGGGCTCATCACTCCTCCGCACCGCTATCAGACTCAGCACTTCGGGGCTCGCGCAGTGCCAGTACAGCCATGAAACAGAGATGGGCCCCGACTGGCACCATCTAACGCTGACGCCCACCCATCATAACATCTCATCATAGCCCATAACAGCCCTCATCCTTGTGCACAACATTACACTACAGGAATGACTTTTTATTCCCTCTGGAGTCAAATATAGATAACTTCATATGACAGCACAAGACGATACATCATTTTAATGCCTAACTCTCTCATACACACAAACACCTACATGCATCAGCTATGCTACATTCCTTTTCCACATGTGCAAAAAAATGCATTTTAACATAAAATGATTTAGCAATTCTAAAATGCTACATATTATTCATCAAAAATATCTCCACATGTCACACTCAAACTCCTTTGGATGCATCAACAAAGATGTTGGAAGATGCATTAAATTTCAAAAGTGGGGGGTGGGAACATTTATAATAAAAATTCTATATTTCAAATAAATGTTGATCTGTTGAACTTTCTGATCATTAAAAGAAAATGTATTGGGCAGCACAACTGTTTTCAATATTTATAAGAAGAAGAAATGTTTCTTGAGCAAAAAAAGTTTGCTTGAGTTTTTTTTCTTTTCTTTTTTACAAAATCACTGTTTTTACTGTGTTTTTGATCAGATAAATACATCTTTGGTGAGCATAAGAGACATTAAAAAGTTGCTGACTTCAGCTATTGGTTCATGTTCATTGGTCGGACAAACAGGTAGCCCCTCCCCAAACTCAAACCACTGCTTCTTGTTGAGATCAGCCACACAAACCCGATTTTATTTACATTTGGTAAAGAATTGACACACTTCACCTGAAAGCTTTAAAATAACATCAAATGTTGACCTCTTTGTGATGTACATGCTGCATAACAACTTACCTCTCCTTTGAATGATAATCCGAAGCAGCGGATTGGCCGAGGACAGTGCTTTGTGGAAGTTGTCATCATTGTTGATTGGAAGTAGATCTCCATGGATGTCGGCGTATCCCAGCAGAACGTCCACTCCGGGGATCCGGTGAATGGTCTGCAGCAGTTGGTAGAATTCCTGGAAGCCCCCGGCTCTGTTCCTCTTCAGGGCAAACCTTCGGTACTCTGCCTCAAACTGCAGGACAACCACAATCATATTAAACTATGTCAATAAACACACAACAGGCTCTCAATGCCCAGCATTAAGCTTTGTACAGCAATTATGACTTCAACAGATTATGACCCTGAAAGATGTGTGAATGTGATCCATTTCTGTTTTTGTAAATGTAATGGATCAAGATTTTCTGACTGAAACTTGGAGACTGACTTTTCACACAGATGCGTCTTTTCTGCAGACACATTCAGTGCCAGTTCCTCGTACTAATTTCACTTTCTCCTGCAGCTGCAGAGCTGTTTGATGTGTACTTGCAGCTCGGAGGAAGCCATTAAGGTAAAAAAAGAGCAATGAGGAACAAAGGGAGGGTCAATCTAATCAAGTGCTACAGATAAAAGGAAAGATGAGAACAGTGGCATTAAAAAGCTGAGCTTCTCCAGACCACACACACACACACACAGTCTGAGCGGATGAGAAATTCATCTCAAGAGCTCAGCTGAACATATTGGACAAAATCTGTCAGATTGCTCAGTTTATGAGGAAGAATTCCTGTATGTTTCTCTCCAATACTTTCTTTTTATATATACTGTTGCAATTAAGAGAAGTTAAATTACATGTCTTCTCTTAGTATACATCCTTGGTCTTTTTGTGAACAATTATTTATTCAAAAGAGAAAAAAGCATGTCTTTTTAATTTTTATCAAAATAACTTGCTTCACCTCTAAAACTTCTTTCCTTTTCAGCTGTCATGTGACCACTTTCACAATTCTTGAGGGATAAATCAGGTCTTACATTTTGTCTTACATTTTTTTTTTCTTGATGAATATTCTGTTTCACTCAGAAATATGTCACATTACAGAGGTAAAATATAAATCTGTCAGTAAAAGGACTGGCGTTTTAGAGATAAAAATTAAAATAGTTTTATTGATACACATACATATCACCACACAAATTAAAAACATAAAACATTTAAAAAACAAAAAAACAAATAATTCTATAACCATGATCATAACATAACAAGAATTAACACCTTATTCTATAACCATCTTATTTAGAAAAACTGGTATCAAAAAAAGAAAAACAAAAAAAGAAATGCTGTTGGACTGTGGATCACCACAGCAACCACAGAAATACAGATAAAAAGGTCATACCTGTCATACTTTACCAATGAAAACATGGCCTGTTGGAGAAAAGACATCACTATGAACTGTTAAACACAAAACTTAAACTACATGCTCACTAAAAATGCCATTGCAGTGAGTAAGTGATAGATAATATGAGACAGGATCTCATCAAGAGCTAGAAAAGTAGAAAAGAAAACATTTCCCTCCAATTTCCTCTCAGGAAGAAAAGAGTGTCACCAAACACACTGCACTGCCTGTTATGAAAACCAAAACCTCGGGAAGAAGGATTCAGTTGATTAAATTAGCCAGTTCAGGCAAAAATAATACTAATATAAAAAAAAAAAAAAAACACTATATTACATAAAGGCCTGGAACTTCAATGGAATCTTACTAAACAGCCCTCTTTTGTTTACTGTTCTTTTTCACACACATCTATGCACTGCCCACCCATCATTTCTCAAGAATGGAGGGATAATAAAACATATCCTGCTCTGTTTGGCAGATTGTGCTTGAGGTTTTCCAATAAGCATACTGGGCACATTGACAAAAAAAACTCCAATACACCAGACACCAACAATAAGTGGTCTGTATCTTTAGTAATTACAGAGGCCATGAGAAACGTCATAAAATATATGAAATATTTTAAACATACATCAGTAGTTGCAGCTGTTTGGCTGTTATTATTCATTCATGCACCGTCAGATGTATTGTAGTAAAGAGTGTTTCCTCCCATAAATGAGGCCTTTTTTATGCATCTATGGCCTCAGATGAACAGATTTATCATGATGACATTTTAATTTAGACAATTGTAGAGTACTATTATACAACACTGATTCTCAACCAGGAGGCAGGAGCTGACTAGCGGGCCACAGCAAAGCTGGAAAATAATGTCAATTAATAACAGTATTTTATATATTCCAGAAATATACAAGGTTTCAAATATTTTATTGGGTAGAAGTTGTAAATTAAAATAAAACTTAATCTTATGTATGCAGCTCCGTTTGAATGGAATTCAATCCAAACGAAATTGAAATTACAAACTCTGTTGCCTATGGAACATTTTAAATCTATTATTCGGTCACTCGAAGAAGATTCGCTGATTTGTAATTGTTTTTAGTGTTTTAAATTCTGTATTTGTTGCTGTATTTGTTGTTTTAATTTGTAAGTGTGATGTAACTGCTGTCCATTCTTGGCCAGGACTCTCCTGTGAAAGAGATTTTAATCTCAGAGAGATTTTCCTGGTTAAATAAAGGTCAAATAAAAATAAATAAATAAATATTGTTGTAGACAATGGGGGCCCTAGAGTCATAAAGGTTGAGAACCACTATAAAAAAAATGGTGATATTTAGTATAACAGCACATTTCAGTGTTCTTGTAGCACGAGATAAAAAAATCCGGATTGGTGTTGGAGCTGGCTGATAACAGAAAAGGGGCTGCTACAATCCACTCACAGTAGTTGATCCAGTCCAGCTTTTGGTGTGCATTGCATAGTGACACTCAAAGCTTGATGCTTTGGCTTCTTTTGGAACTATTTTCACCCCTCAGATAAGAAATACAATAACTGGTCAAGGTTCTGTAGCACTGAACATCAACAAGGTTATAATTAACTGTGGCCTCGTGCCAGCTGTATTCCAAACAAATTCACTTTTGCTCTTGTGTTATTGCTTATTAATACCTGCTTAGTTTACTGCTTCCTATGTAGCAGCCTACACGGCTCTGATTAATGCCTCTCAGATGCATCATTAGGATCTGATTCTTCCTGGACTGCGAGGTTCGGTTTTTGTTTTTGGTATGTAACATGCATAATTGATCAACAGGGCCCAATCGCCTCATTGCGCACGTCTGTCTATCGGTAGGATCCTTCACACTGCACCAGAACCGCGTATCATATCACACGGACCGGACAGAGACCTGCTGTCATAATGATCCCAGCCAAACGCGCCCGTCTCGCGCCTCGTAGTCTGACACGTACAGCACCATCAGCGTTTCTCTCTATGGTTGGATTAGTACACAAACCCCAACACTGATGCGGTGGATTGAAAACCCTCCAATTACGGACACGCTCCCGCGGAGAGCTGCGTAAACAGCAGTGTTTACATATGCACGCTGTCAAACGCAGCCTAATGCAACATTATTGGATTCACTTACTTTGCTCTTCACCTCCACCACGCTCTCCTCGTTTTTCAGCGGCGTCCTGTGATGCCGTGACATGTTTTCGGTATATATATTCCCACGGGCAGTATCGCACGAGAGTGCCCCTAGATACAGGAGTCAGCAGCCAGAGATCGTGTGCGCAGCATGCGCGAGCTGACAGTCGCAATCCGCAGTACTGCTTCACAGGCACGGACTGATTTGTTTAGAGCCGTTCTCTCGGTGGTGGGCGGGGCCAGTCAGGCGGAACGCCGCTAGAAGGCGTGGTCGTGCGTAGTATCACATGTAAGTCTGACCTCTCAGGGTGGGATATAAAAATTCCGTATGACCCATTGTGTTAAAAGATATTAATAACAATACAGAAATGACATCACGACTATTAACAGACAGTTTAGCAAAATTTTCACTCAACGGAAAGATCCACAGGAAACATCAGGTTTGTTATGATGGTGTTGACATTATGCAGCCAAGCGAAGATATCTCAGATCATTATTTAGTTTTGTACAAACTTCATATAGCTAAACCTGATGTATCCCAATTCCTTAGCATATCCAAAACCTCAGAACAACTTGATGATGTAACAGAAACTATGGACTCTCTCTTTTCTAGCATTTTAAATACAGTTACTCCTTTATGCTTAAGGAAGATTAAGTAAAACAGTCTGACACCATGGTATAATGAGCACATTCGCACCCTAAGCTGCTGGAGGAAAACAAAAAGGTATTTTGTATTGCTTGGTTGGAAAGTAACCTATCCTACAGAAAAGCATTAAAAACTGCTAGATCTGATTCCTTTTCATCTCTTTTAGAAGAAAACAAACATAACCCCAGGTATTTATTCAATACTGTGGCTAAATTAACGAAAAATAAAGCATCAACTGCTACTTTATGAACTACTTTTCTTCTAAGATCTATACTATTAGAGATAAAATTGTAACCATGCAGCCATCAGCTACAGTATCACATCAGACACTGCACTATAGATCCCCATGAGGAACAGTTCCACTCATATTCTACTATAGGAGAGGAAGAATTGTATAAACTTGTTAAATCGTCTAAACCAACAACATGTATGTTAGACCCTATTCCATTTAAGCTCCTAAAAGAAGTGCTTCCAGAAGTCATAGATCCTCTTCTGACTATTATTAATTCTTCATTGTCATTAGGATATGTCCCCAAAACCTTCAAACTGGCTGTTATTAAGCCTCTCATCAAAAAACCACAACTAGACCCCAAAAAACTAGTTAATTACAGACCAATCTTGAATCTCCCTTTTCTGTCCAAGATACTAGAAAAGGTAGTATCCTCACAATTATATTCTTTCTCAGAGAAATTGGTATCTGTGAGGATTTACAGTCAGGATTTAGACCGTATCATAGTACTGAGACTGCTCTCCTTAGAGTTACAAATGACCTGCTCTTATCATCTGATCGTGGTTGTATCTCTCTATTAGTGCTATTGGATCTTACCGCTGCATTCGACACTATTGACCACAACATTCTTTTGCATAGACTAGAAAACTTTGTTGGCATTAATGGAAGTGCATTAGCATGGTTTAAATCATACTTATATGGCTGCCATCAATTCGTAGCAGTGAATGAAGAGGTATCATATCGATCACAAGTGCAGTATGGAGTACCTCAAGGTTCAGTACTAGGGCCGTTACTCTTCATGCTTTACATGTTACCCTTGGGAGATATCATCAGGAAAAACAATATTAGCTTTCACTGTTATGCTGATGATACTCAGCTCTATATTTCTTTGCGGCCCGGTGAAATATACCAATTTGAAAAACTAACGGAATGCATAGTCGATATAAAAAACTGGATTATGAGTAATTTCTTACTGCTAAATTCTGAAAAAACAGAGGTGTTAATTATAGGACCTCAAAACTCTGCATGTAATAACCTAGAACGCTGTCTAAGACTTGATGGCTGCTCTGTCAGTTCTTCGTCATCAGTTAGGAACCTAGGTGTGCTATTTGATAGCAACATTTCCTTAGAAAGCCACGTTTCTAGCATTTGTAAAACTGTATTTTTCCATATCAAAAATATATCTAAATTACGACCTATGCTCTCAATGTCAAATGCAGAAATGTAAAGGAAGTATGACCATATTAGCCCGGTTCTGTCAACGCTGCACTGGCTCCCTATTAAACATTGTATAGATTTTAAAATCTTGCTTATTATTTATAAAGCCCTGAATGGTTTAGCACCTCAGTATTTGAACAAGCTCTTGTTACATTATAGTCCTCCAAGACCGCTCCATTCTCAAAACTCTGGCAATTTGATAATACCTAGAAAATCAAAGTCAACTGCGGGGGGCAGATCCTTTTCCTATTTAGCGTCTAAACTCTGGAATAACCTACCTAACATTGTTCAGAAGGCAGAAACATTCTTGCAGTTTAAATCTAGATTAAAGACCCATCTCTTTAACCTGGCTTACACATAACACACTAATACACTTCTAATATTCAAATCCGTTAAAGGGTTTTTAGGCTGCATTAATTAGGTAAACCGGAACCGGGAACACTTCCCATAACACCCAATGTACTTGCTACATCGTTAGAAGAATGGCATCTTCGCTAATATTATTCTGTTTCTCTCTTATTCCAAGGTCGCCGTAGCCACCAGATCCAGTCTGTATCCAGGTCAGATGGTCACTGCAGTCCCCCGGATCCAGTACGTATCCAGCTCAGATGGTGGATCAACACCTAGAAAGGATATCTACAGCCCTGAATGTCAGCGAAGACCAGGACAACTAGATGAGCCCCAGATACAGATACCCTGTAAAGACCTCGTCTCAGACGACCACCAGGACAAGACCACAGGAACCAGTTGAGTCCTCTGCACAATCTGACTTTGCTGCAGCCTGGAATTGAACTGCTGGTTTCGTCTGGCCAGAGGAGAACTGGCCCCCCCACTCACCCAGTTCACTCCCAGGGTTTTTTCTCCATTCTGTCACCGATGGAGTTTTGGTTCCTTGCCGCTGTCGCCTCTTGCTTGCTTAGTTGGGGACACTTCATTTACAGTGATATCGTTGACTTGATTGCAAATGATTGCACAGATACTATTTAAACTGAACTGAGCTGCACGATGACATCACTGAATTCAATGATGAACTGCCTTTAACTGTCATTTTGCATTATTGACACTGTTTTCTTAATTAATGTTGTTCAGTTAATTTGACACAATCTGTTGCTGCTGTGAAAACTTCATCTTAGGGGACAATGGGACTAGTTGTTGCACTTTTTAGGTTTATACATATTATGCATATGTATGGCTGGACAATATATCGAACGATATGATCATGCGCATCTCGTCAGCAAAGTCGGTTCCATGATTAGCGGTAAATCCCCATCACCTGCTTTCAAATGGAGCTGCAGTTAATACACAGAGCCGTAGTTCACTGACAAGCTACGCTATATCGAGTTCATTATCAAAGGCGATTCATCTTCAATAATGAACTCGATATAGCGTAGCTTCTCAGTGAACTACGGCTCTGTGAATTAACTGCAGCTCCATTTGAAAGCAGGTGATGGGGATTTACCGCTAATCATGTAACCGGCTTTACTGACGAGATGCGCGTGATCATATCGTTCGATATATTGTCCAGCCCTATGCATATGTATATTATAGTTGTTGCTCAAGGTAGGTTTATTTGAAAGGCAATTTCTATAGAAATATTGATCACATGTTTACCTTTTGTAAAAACCTCATTCAGTTTTGAGGCACGTTGTCCCACTATATAGGACAATTTTAAAACAAACCCTGCCTTTAATAAACTTTATATTTAGTAAAATAATTAAGAAATAAAACAAACAGAAAAATCTAAAATGTTACCTTGTGACAACATCTTTCTGTGACAAGTATATTCCTGGTCTCTCTCACCGCAAAATTATCATGAGATTTTATTTGCTCATGACATCTGATAACTCATCGCTATTTCTTTAAAGCAAAATAAATATGATTTATTGGCCCTTTATGTATTCTAGCATTTTAATTAAGTTAAATTCTTGTAATTTATTCATGATAATAATATTTGTGTTAATAACATATTAATTTAAATGCATTTTTAAAAGATCCTGTTATCATTTACTTAGGTTTTCCAAACCTGTTTGAAAAGTTCCATACTATGGAAGCCAATGGGGATCATCAACCTTCAAAATATCTTATTTTGTGTTCGGCAGAAGAAAAAATTCACATAGGTTTGGAACAGCTTGAGGATGAGTAACTGATGACAATTTTTTTTATCTTTAAGTCATCCTGTGGTCCCCTTGGATGTTTGCTGAGGCCCCCAAGTGGATCCCAGACTCGTGGCTGAGAGTCACTGCTTTAAAGTGTCTGCCTTTTCTCTCACTGAATGATTTAATACCAGAGCAGCTATAATTAGTACATTTCCTCACATGATTCTGAGAAGAGCAATTATTAATGTTTAGAAAATATTAGAAACAAGAAAACTTGCAAAAATGCATTAGCATTTCAGTGTACTGTTAACAGGTTCTTTAATGGAGAAACTCTTAACAAAAGTCTGCCTGTGTACAAAAATGTGACATTTACTCACTAGATTTCCCTCCTCGTTTTTTCAGCTTTTTCCTTTTAGTCTATTTGAGCTGCTGGTCTTAATTAAAGCTTCCCTTTCTAGTGTTTCCCTTGTTGTGTGTCCAGTCTCTGCTCTGCACACCCTCTCCGCGGGCCTCTGTCCAGCTCGGATGATGATGGAAAGCAGAAGAATGCAGGAATCTGGAGGGAGATGATAATCCTGGTTGCTCACTGTAACGGTCAGTGGTGCTTTGATCTATTCTGCATTTGGTCTAGACCCAACCATTTCCTGGAATATAGCAGAGAAATTAAGTTTCAATACATGCGTCTCTCTTTCACATAGGTATTGGTGACTCAGCTGACCCATACGGTATTTGGAAAAGGTTGCTGTTTTGAACTCCCCTGTTTGGTTCCTACAACATATTTATACTCGTCTACATTTGATTTTAATTGGGGAAATGAAATGCCTGGAGAATTTTCAAATGTCTGTCTGGCACCTGAGCATGTTCTCTCCTCTGGCTCATCCATGCACGCATACCCAAAGTATTTAACCTGTCAAACCAGATGTTTGTTAGATAAGAACCTGCTGAGGCTTAAGGTCTGTTGGGTGACTTTTTGCCTGAGAAGCAGAAACTCAAGAAGCACTCTGGAAGGTTTAAAGTCGTTTTTTTTAAATGACTCACTGTAATCATATCGTCACAGGAAGACACGTTTGACACATCACAGGATGAACGAGGTGGAAGGGATGGGAGCTTTTGCTCCTATTAACCTAGTGTTTACAGATTAAACAGGTGAATGGGACTGTTATACTCACCCACAGAGTATTAGCTTTTAAAACCAGGTTAATTTAAGTTTGTTGTTGCTTAGGTGATGAATGCTGGAGAATGTGAGCTATTCAAGAGAGGTCTGGTTAGTACAAGCCGATAAGATATGTAATACTCCCACCTCTGCTCTTCATTTGGTCTTGTATATTAGGGGAAAAAGGGGTGATGCTACTTGAATTATGAGAAATTGTTGTCATCATGACCTGAATTTTTTTGAGGAAGCGGGCATATCATTCAGAAAAAGAAATTATGTGATAGATGTTTTACTCATTTTCTTACTCATATCTCAAGCGAAGCAAACACCCTCTGGACACATTTCACAGCAACAATATGAAAATTTGCTGTTACAAATTATGCCCCTTAGAGCTATTTTAAGCTGGAAATAACCAGTCGGTAGAGATAAGTGAATTTGTGACAAACATTACTGTTACTGTCTGTAACAGGACAGATCTTAGTCACCCTGTCGTGTTAAATTGAAAAGGTCCCTCATACCTCAGTCATGTCAGCAGAATGAGCAAACATGCCGATCGTACCTGTCTGGAATCACAAATATTTTTTTTGTTCTCTAAATTGTTCATCTCAAGTGTTTACATCCCTGTTGTACCCTAAAGGTCTACTTCAGGGTGTTATGAAACAAAATGATCATTCAAATCACAAAGCACCAGTGATGGTGATACAAACATTTAAAGCCAAATTAATTTACTATTTCAAATTAAAGAGGCAATGTACAACTGTTTTCAAGACTGATAATAATAAAACATTTCTTGAGCACCAAATGAGCATTAGAATGGTTTATGAAGCATCATGTGACACTGAAGACTGGAGTAATGGCTGCTGAAAAAATCATATTGGTAGACATTTTATATAAGCGTCCCCTTTGAGCATCTTTTGTTGTTCGCTCAATTTAGATTCCCAATACAACATGGTGGGGACAGAAAATGTTTTGTAGTGCTCCAGACATGGAAATGACGTAAGAAGTATAGACCAGCTTTCATTAATGTTTGATGAGGAGCGAGGCTGGTGATATTTTTAATACAGGGACACTCAGTACTGCTAACACTGTTCACGCACCAAAAGACACGCTCGGACGTACAGGTTGTGTGGAAAGAGATGTGGAATGTTTGTGTGGGTTTCTGAGGTGTGTGCGCATTTATGTGTTAAGAATGCTGCCAGACTGGTCTGTACACTCTGCTTTGAGGACTTTACATTCCCCTGGCTCTCCCACATCCCACAGCAGGTTACCAGACCCAAGCCGCCAGTCGTCAGCCTCTCAGCTGCCTACCCAGCATTCCACAGGCTTTAGCTTAAAGAAAAAAGAATTCTTGGCGTGGGATGATTGGCCTGTAGCTTGAGGCTAAAGCGCTCTGTGCTGTCACACAACTTATAAGAACAGTCTAAGCAACAGGGAAACACTTGATCGCTGACTGGTCATGACATAGCAAAGTTGTGGATTTGTTACAGGAAATTTAAGGATGCCCACCTGTGCATGGCCTAGACATCATGCTATTTGCATAGATCTCTCTCCTCTGTTTTTTAATTAGTTGCCTGGCTTTTTGATCAGTAACCCATTGCCATCTTCCCAGGCTGTCATTGTTTTTGTCAGTATGATGGAGGTACATGAATATTGACCACTGGCCTCATCTGAAATCTGAGAGCTTAAGCTGGAATGTGAGACGTCACCTGGTCACCATGGTTACATATCTGTATCAGCTGCTCTTTGTCCTAGTTTGAGAGGACGGGCTGTTTTGTATTTTTCTCTGTGAGTGAGTGCTTGTGAACAGGTATGAGAGGAAGTCTGGAACAGTTACAGTCATTTTGTGTCTCGTTTGTGTGTAAAGATCAATGTGTAAATTTATAAATGACATTAAACTTCATGGTTTAATGAACACCTTTTTTTTGTTTAAAAAATGTTTATTAGGTGTGTATTATTTCAAATGGACAATTGTTCATTCAGTCAGGAGCTTTTTTTAACCTTGAAAACATAAGTAATTAAGTTCTGCCATCTAGTGGCCATAATGTCTACATCTCGATTTTGCCAGTATCCTGTGATTTGGATGTCCTGTCCGTCAAAATAATAATAATAATAAATGGCACAAATTACAAACATAATTGCAATGTTTTTCCTTGTTTTGTAATTTTTTTTATTTAAAAATAATAAAAACAAGTTAAGATAGATGTTCTGGCAAAAATCATATCTTGGATCAATCAGTGTTACCTGAAATGAAACGTGTCAAAAAGAGCTTGTATGTTTTTTTCTATATAACAGGATATAAATATAACAGGATATTTTCATTTCGGGAGAGAGATTACAGGTTGTTTTGGAACATAAATACTTATGGGTTCATTTGTACTTATGTAATGGTTTTAAACCGCATATAAAAAAGGTAAAAAGGTAACATTTTATTTAGTTAATTTTCAGTTTATTAGAAACTCTTTATCAAATGAGGCTGCAAAGGTATATTTTCATATGATTCTTTCTCATATTACTTATTGTCTGACAAGTTGGTCTAATACACATGCTACAGTTCTAAAACCACTGGAATTACTGTAAAAACAAGCACTTAAAATTTTAGATTAAAAAACAACAACAACTAGTTTTCACCATTGTCATATCTTAAATATGTATAACCTGCTTAGCTGGAAAAACATCACCAAGTTTAAAAATGTTTAGTTTATAAAATTAGGCATGGTTTAGCTCCTTCTCCTCTGGTTGATTTTATTAAATTTCAATCTATTAAAGCTGATTGCATAATTCCACATAGAAAAACCTTATTTGGTCAAGCTGTTTTTTTTTCAGGGCATTACATAAGTGGAATTCAATACCACAATCAATTAGAGAATGTACATCATTTAACTCATTAAGAAATGACTTCTTCATAACCAACAATGTGAACATTAGAGTTGTTTATATATCTTAATAAGCTGCTTTCTATGTAAATATCTTTAATAAATAATTTTTTTTTTTTTTTTTTTTTGTGGCCTAATAACATCTGGCAAAGGTACTACCAATGAAAAAAATTACATTTGCATTGCTACAAAAATCTCCTCTTGGAACCTTTACTTTTAAAAGTGCAGTGGCATTGCACTGGTGATAGCTGGGTGTTCTTGAAATATATTTTAATCGTTACTCTAACTATCTGAGAAGAAAAGGCCTTTGTAAACTCAGGAAATGATGCAGTAACTTGTTAAACATTTACTGAAAAAAACTAATAAGAAATCCGTTTTAAAAAGATTACAAGATTACCCCTTATTCCTTTTACCATAAGGGTTTGTTCTGATTTAGTTGTACTAGTTTACTTTGCCTATGCTATGCTATATACTGTATCAAGAACTTATCTACATTTCTGACACTTTTGCATCACATTCATTTGTAACATGTCATTGTGACACCGAAACTAGTCCTGTTTCTGCAGCTCTGGTGTAGATAAAAGGTGCATTGTAACACATTTGTTTTACATGTCTGTAAGATAAACACATCTAAGTCATGTAAAATTCATGCAGACATTCATAAAACCTCCTAAAACGTTTGTTTCTGCTGCTAGCACAGATCACCAGTATATGATAACAGTTTCCCACCTCGGTGAGAGTTTTACAAAAATACGATAATGAATTCATAGCTGATACACCACCTTAAATTAGCATTATAACATTAATTATGTATTCTATCTCTTGATGTTGTTACTGATCTGATCACATGTGAATCAAAGTTCTGTCTAATTTCTCAGAAGGTAGTTTGACTCTTTATCACAAAGGCTGCAAAGCTGATGGAGGTCAACCTGAAGAGCAAAGGCCTGAATTTGATCATCAATTTATGAACTCAATTCATTCATGTTTATTTGTATAGCGCATTTCACAATACGCATTGTTGCAAAGAAGCTTCATTGAAAATTATGAGTAATTTATCAGTGGTGACTATGTCAAGGTGATGTCTAATTGTAAAAATATAGGATAGCAAAAATCTTGTAGTTAGTTACTGTATTCAAACAGTAATGGTGTACACATTTAAAAGCAACAATGTTGTGATCAAACTTAAGGTAAGGAAAATGTATTAGTTTTGTATGTTGGTTCAGGGTTTACATCTTCAAGATAACCAGAGCTGGGTAGTAACGGATTACATGTAATCTGGATTACGTAATCAGATTCCAAAACTCAAGTACTTGTAATTAGAGTAAACTACTTTTTAAAATACTCGTAATCAGACTACAGTTACTTTTTTATGGATTACATGATTACATTTTATTTACACAATGGTAATAAGTTGTTCACAATTCATTGATTATCCTAAATGTCCTTTTTTTTTTTACATGTATATTTTTTCCTGTTAAACCTGCCACATATATACATTCGTGATTCTTCGAGTTTTTCCGGCGGAGAAGGGGAGAGGTGTCAGAATCGTGCTCAGAAGAAATCAGCAACAAGATAATGGAAAATGGAGGGGAACATAGCCTTTAATATGTTCTTTAATATATTTTTTGAAATGTTGATTTTTCATCATCTACCTTATGCACTTCAAGTGTTTTGAGATGAAATATTTAACTTAGTTATGGTCTTTAATATATTCAATATTTGACCTGGCAGTGATATTGCTGTGAATTTTATGTTTTTCAATATTGTTTCTTGTAATGTAGCTGTTTTCTAAATTTACTTAATTATAAGTAAATATCCTTTAAAATCATTAGATGTGATTTTGTTTTATTTAGTGTTACTAGCAAACACTAACAGCAAGGTACATTAGTGTGAGTATTTTGTAAGTATTAACTGTCCATACATTGCACTTGAAAAAAAAGTTATTGTGGCTCTTGTTGGTGAATTAAATATATTTTGTGGAATATATTTTTTCTTTGTATAGGTCAAAATAGTACAAGATTAGACTAATTCAATATATGTGATATCAAATAAGGGTTAGCACAAATGTAATCTAAATGTAATCCAAAAGTAATCAGATTACGTTACCAAAAATGTGTAATCCTAAGAGATTATATTACTGACTACAAATTTTGTCATGTAATCTGTAATCAGTAACTGATTACAATTCATAAGTAATCTACCCAGCTCTGAAGATAACTATGTAATGTTTACTAGTCAATATGTAAACACCATTCATATGGATTACGTATTCCATCAATACAAGCCATAAGGCTTCAAATATTTTAAATAAAATACATTTTTAAAAATGTAATTTATTCCTATGATGACACAGCTGAATTTTCAGTAGCCATTACGCCAGTATTCAGTGTCACATGATCCTTCAAAAATCATTCTAATATGCTGATTTAGTGCTAAAGAAACTTTTTAAAAAAATCAAACTGACTAAACTTTCGAACATAGTTTATATTAAGAACATTTCATATATTATATAAAATATTATGTAATTTTCTTACCCCATTAATAATTTGCTTAAACAGTTTTCAAGTCCTGTTAAATTTATGCTTAAAATATGAATAATAATTAAGATTTCTTAAATTATTATTATTATTATTATTTTTTGCATTTTGTTGTCGGAGGCATTTAGATATTTTGTAGGTGACTGCAATCACAAGCTTCTAAGAAAGACAGTCGTTTGGCACGGCAGTAGTATACACCCAACATTTCTGGTGTAGTTCAGCAGAATTCTTACATTTAACATGTATTTCCACATCAGTCTGTGGATATATTTGTGGTTAATTCCAAAGAAAAACATGATGTTCTAAATGAAACAGCACAAGGTGGAATCATCAGATTATATTTTTTTAATCTGTCACAATGTTTTATGAAAGAAGTTCTGGAATTGATTTAGACAGATGTCCTCAATCTTTTTTTCTTTTTTAAATTTTTTTTTTTTACTACTGTTATGCTCTGCTATCATTGCTGTGATTATGGCATATCATACAATAATATAATATTACAATATCTATACATTTAAGGATCTAAAAATATGTTAGTATCTAAGTTAAAGTATTTTGTTGTTGGCCATAAATTACAGTCAAACTTAAGCTTGAGAGAAAATCAGATATTCAAGACAGTTTCTGATATAAATCAATACATGGTATTAGAATAACATTGAGAAGACACCTGAATTGTTACTCATTTATCCCAGCTTTATACTGCACTAAGCTTATTTGGATTAAAACACCTTCTGAATGAGTAAATCTAAATGTAATGTACATGTAATGTTCTCTGTCAGGGAAGAAAGCAGCTTTGTTGCCTGGGAGGGACTAACAGAAGTGTGATCAGTTGCAGTTGTGATAAACATTCACAAACCTTCAAAGAGTTAATAGACTTCTTGACTTGTTGATTACACCCACACATCCAATACATACACACTAACATACATGCCTTCCATTGTAGACTGAGCTTCTGACTGATAATGGCATCTAGAATATGTGACAGTGTTCTGGTGACTGGATCAAACCGTGGAATTGGACTTGAGTTGGTTCGACAGTTGGTTGATTCACCCACGCCTCCAGTTCAGATCTTTGCTGGTTGTAGAGACCCAAATGGACAAAGATCACAGGTAAGAAACCATGCTAACACTATACAGAAAAGTTTAACTTGTTTACATGAGTATATTTGGTAAGCTTTCTTATAAATATACTATTGTTCCTTTTTTATAATACATTAACTAATTTGAATTAATTTATACAACTTAATTATTATACTTAATTATAATATATAATTAATTTACATAATTATACAATTCAGTTCATTTGTTATACAACTTGAAATGTTAGATTAGTAAAAGTACTGTTCATTGTTACATTATGGTATCTAAAAAAAGTTAACAAATGTTATTGTAAAGGGTTCCTGAAATCATAAAAACTACGTTTTCACTGTTGTCACTGCCATTTAGAATAAGGTTTTTGTTTGAATTCAGTAAATGCCAATGCACTATGTCCTGTATGAAAAAAAAAATTGAACTTTGTGTTACGTGGTCACAGATTACGAAAAAGAATGTGTGGTGTGGAAACTGATTTATCAGGAGAAACAAGAAGGACAAGCAATTTTAGTGGCTTTCCTCAGTCACAGCTCACTGACGTCTTTAAAAACATCTCTCTGTCATGTTAACAGTATAAAATCAGTTTGTTTCCTGTATTTTACTCTTATGTTATAAAACACATTTCAACATAATTCCTTTATAATCATCAGCACTTTAAAATCCATTTAATAAACCCTTATGATTTCTGTGGTAACAGTTTCTATGTGACCATTTGAATCTCTGTCACACATTCGTCATTACACAGCTGCTACAATAGTATCTTTCAAATTGTAACCGTCACGCGTGACACAAGTTATCAGCATATTCCCGTTAACACATACATTTCCCTAAATATATACACATATTTACAATTTCTGAGTCTCCTTTGTGTAAATTATCACATTCTGAGGTACTTTTCTATTTACATCCGTTGCTCTACGTTACTCGGTGAACTCTGGAAAAACTAATCTCGATTTACTTAAGATTTCTTTTATCACAAACGAGCTGTTTGACTACGAACACATAAGAAATGTGAGCGTACATGTTTTGACACGGATATTGACTTATTTTTTTACTTTTGTGAACACGCACCTGAGTTATCTGGAGAAACAAAAATGAATTTTAGTGCCTTTCCTCAGTCGCAGGCAGCTCCTCAGCGTCTGGACTCTGGAGTAAACACAGCGCATCACCATGACAATCTCGCGCTTCCACTCCCCTTATTGGCTGACACTGCTTTGTTTCACCCTCAGCATTTAATGGTGATGAATAACCAAAAAGACTCCGTGTACAAAACTGACTTCCTTTTTTTTTTCAGTCTCACAAAATATAATAAATAAACAAAAAAATAAAAAATTCACAAAACAGACATCACCATTGTGATTACACATGGGTGTATCACATTTGAACCATCTGTACTATTCCAGTTTTACAAAGACAGCATAGATGACTCACTGTGACATTGAAACTTGTTGGACAACTCTGCCGATTCTGTGCTGCATTTGGGGGATTTGTAACGTGTCTCTAAGATGTGACATTTTATAAGGATGTGTATCTCTAGAACATCCTGGAAAGCACTTCCAACTGCTTGTCTTCTAGGATCTCCAGGAACTAGCTCAGAAGCACCGGGATGTGATCACGGTTGTCCAACTTGGTAGGATATTTGCTGTAATTTTGTGGTTGAGTCATAATTCTGTTCATTAGGACTGTCCTTATCTCAAATTAAAGAATTAGTTCGCCCAAAAAATTATATTTGCTGAAAATGTACTTGCTGAAGATGTAGTTTGTTTATTTATCAGAACAGATTTGGAGAAATTTACCATTTCATCATTTGCTTAGATTATTGTGATGTTTTAATCAGTTGTTTGGCATCCGAGGATCCATTGGTGAGCAAGTGATGTAATGCTAAATTTCCCCAAACTTATTCTGATGAGCACACAAACTCCTCATATTTTCAGAATGTTGGTTTATCTAATTTCTCAACAGACACGACTAGTCCTACTAGTATCACAGAGGCCTCAAAACTGGTGGAAACCAAGCTGAAGGGCAAAGGTCTGAATTTGATCATCAACAATGCTGGTGTGAACATCCCAGGATCCCTAGCTGAGACAGGAAAACAGGAGATGGTGGATGTGTACACAACCAATGTTGTAGGACCCATGCTCATCGCAAAGGTGGCTGAACCTTCAACACTGCAACAAATGATTGTCTTATTTGGTATTTTTGTCTTGTTTTCCATTGCATATATATATATATATATATATATATATATATATATATATATATATATAATGTGACTTAAGACATTAAGTCTTTTGAAAAATGTATAAAAAATTAAGTGTATGCTTAAAACAAGAAAAAAAAAAATCTGTCAGTTGGGTAGAAAATGTAAGTTTTTTTCTAACCCCACTAACAGATTTTCTTCTCTTCAGAAAACAAGACATAAAATCATTTTGCTCCT
Organism: Cyprinus carpio; assembly: GCF_018340385.1. Taxonomy (NCBI): domain Eukaryota; kingdom Metazoa; phylum Chordata; class Actinopteri; order Cypriniformes; family Cyprinidae; genus Cyprinus; species Cyprinus carpio. Next base: position 16,311,650 of record NC_056614.1, on the reverse strand, counting down.
TCTTGATTTAGGAATGTTTTGATATTTGTATTTAAAATTAAATAAGACAAAAATACTGAGTAAGAAAATTATTTCTTGCAGTAAAAACTTTGTAACATTATTGTGTAGCATTGTCCCTGTACAGTAATTGACGTTAATTCATTTTCAGGATTTCCATCCCCTCCTGTGTAAGGCAGCAGCTCAGTTTCCTCATCAAGCAAAAATGTCTTGCAGTAGGTCAGCTATCATCAATGTCTCCACACTGCTGTCATCCATCACCACATGCCCTGAGAATTTCTCTGTGTCTCCAATGTACCCCTATCGGGTCAGCAAGGTACCCAAAACCCTTTTACTGTGCCACAGACAACAAAACATAAACATTTCTTCAAGTATTATTAACCATAGATGTTATTTAACTCTTAAATTACTATTAAAACTATTACATCTTGGCTGTTTCTTTACTTCAGGCAGCACTGAACATGTTAACTCGCTGCTTGGCAGAAGATTTAAAAAAAGATGGCATTCTTGTTATGTCTCTCCATCCAGGATGGGTCCAGACAGAAATGGGAGGCCCAAAGGTAATACAAAGCGCTTGCTAAAAATGTGTTTTTACATTCATGTCAGTGGTTTACTTTCTTTGGCATCCTCACATTTGTCATTTTTGTTGTGGCACCCTCAGGCTCCCCTGACGACTGCTGAGAGCATCAGCGGTATGATGAAAGTCATCACAAGCCTCACCGAGAAAGACACTGGAACTCTTTTAGATTGGGAAGGCAAAAACATCCCCTGGTGATTACGCCTCTCATTTTGTGTGTCTTTACACATCTTAAGTTTGTGTGAGAACATTTTTTCTAAGAGATATTCTAGTATAAGACATGGTATTTATTTACAGGTTCACAAAGTTTGTAATACAACAATGAAAAATGTGCCATTGGTGTAATGCATGTGCAGAAGATCTCATATCAAAACATGAAAACAGGTTTTGTATGCCTTGAAGTTTTGCCCTATTGATATTTGTATTGCTGACTTTCCAAATTAAATATTAGCAATTGTAATAAAATTAGCTGTGAGACAATGGGGGGAATGGGTAAGTAAAGGAAGATAAGGAATATGTAAAGAGAGAGCCAAAAAAGAAACAAAGCCCACCACAACATGCCCTTCTACAGCTGAGATTTCCAGAAAGGACAATAAAATTATGTACAATAACAAAGAAAAACCAATAACTGTAAGAGCTTTCCTGCCACTGCGTGTCTGATAAAATATTTGGTGAATAACGTGATCGTCAATCTTCCAAAACTACATGGGTACAGTACGCCCTCTAGTGTTATATAAATATACCCATTTTAGTGCAGTGGTTTTCGGCCTTTTTGACTCTGAGGCCACCCTTTTTCCATGACAATATTCAACATCTCTTCGATTCATACCGTTTTGAACCTCTGCTATTTCTGTTGTAATAAAAATAAATGAACTAAAAACATCATGCCAGTATTTTTATTTGTAGTAGTAGTTTTAAATTAAGATTATGTTACTATAATTCAGTTGAAATTATTTTAAGACTTATTTGGCCACCCGTTGAGAACCACTGGTTGAGTAACTTGTAGTCTACATAATAAGTCATTACTACAGTATCTGCAGGAGTTAAAGTTATAATAATGTTTATCCATCCCATATCATCTCGGATTTAGCTGTGTTTACTCATCTTGTGACTTAATTCTTAACCCTGTTAAAGAAGCTATACTCCCAGAGAAACAAAGGTAGATCAATTATAGACATTCAAATGCTTGAAGACTTCCAGAAGAAGCAGCAGCCAGCCCTATTGAATTGTTCTGTTAGATTGATTTAAGGATGAAGCTCATGATAACTAGTCATTTCACCTTAAAATCAACAATAAGAAATTATAGTCTATATAAAGAATATTTAATTATAGATAAATTTAATTAAAAAATTTAATTATAGATAAAAAAGAATATGTCACAGGATGTGTAATGTGTGTGTCTTCTGTTTCAAAGTATCTTTTTAAATATATATATTATAATAATGTTACTTTTTATTTAATTCTTTTTTTCTGTAAAAAAGCCTCTAAATAGGCTGTCTAATGGCAGTGTCAACCTACCCCATTCGTTTTGTGAGAGTTTGACAATATTATGCCGTGATTATATATATATAGCCTATATATTATATATACATATATATATATTACATTTTATATTTGCAAAACTGTAAACTAATTCTTCAAATAAAACAAAAGTGTTACATCAATAATAAATGATAAGATAAATATTAATTTTGTTTAAACTTAACCTACTAAGATAACTGACAGTTTGTTTAGCAGACATTTAATATGTTTAAAGGTGACCTAATCAATCAGTCTGACAAAAGAATCAATCATACGAGGTTCCAGATTTCGATTTGCTTGGCAGCGAGTGAAGTGATTCATTGACAGCGGTCTTGCTGTGTGTTGTTATGTTGAGGAGAGAACTGACTGTTGATTTTTCATTAACTATCAGCTGCCTCATGAGTCATGGCGATACTCCTCTAGTCCTGTGAAAACAAGGACAGGAGGTTTTTCTCTCTCTCCCTCTCTCTCTCTCAGCTTTGAAAGTAAAAGAGGTGTGCATAAACAGACGCCTCTGGACGCGGGCGTGCACGCTTCACCCGCTGCTCGTTAAGATTAAACACTCTTTAACTAGTTAACGTCACTTTTATGCTTAGTTCATCACACGGGGTTTAGTCGCTTGGACATACATACCAGTACTCCTCAGGTAGGAACCTCATAGTGGATACATAGCTTTGTTAAAGAGCATGTTTGTATTTGAGAGAGTATATTTTTATAATTATGGCATGTTTTGGGTAAGTCAGAGACAACAACAACTAAATTTTTGATTATTTATTTGGAAATATCTGCTCGTTTTGACGTGAGGCAGCTGTGAGACTTCATTTCCCATCGTTAATCATTAGTCGCTTGGAGAGGAGTTTTGTGCCAGTCTGGGATATTCCCGATATTCCCACTTTACAACCTGATTCAAACAGAGGTTGTCATGGAAACCGAGAGATTGTTTCCTTCTAGTAAGGAGGGTCTGACTGCTTGATTGTGAGAAGAAATAGGAAAGCAAACTTTGTGGTAAGTGGCAAGTGCATAGCTGGGTTCTGGACTATGACTGAATTATTGTTAAAGTTGCTCATGTGAAATAATGAAGTTTTACAAATAATTTATTTTATTTTGTGGGTGAAGCACCAGTAAACTGGCCCTCTGATGTGTTTTACACTTCAATATTGCAGTATTCTGTAAATAAGTCAACTTGAATGGTTTATAAATGGGTGTTCTTCAACTATAAGCACTTTGGACCTCCGAATGCCCTAAAAACATTTTTTCACACAATTTTAATTTTTGTGCGACCAATTTCTATCATTGTATATATAAATGAATCACAGCAGAATTCTGTCATTTTTGTCTGAAAGGTTTTAACAACATTGTCGTTTCCACCACAACTCAAGAAAGATGATGGACTTGGCATTTTAAATAATTAAAATAAAATGTAAATTAAAATGTCTCAAACTCTTTTGTTTAGCTAAGGCTAATTTCATGGCCAGCATTTTATGTATCCAAAATACACTCAATTAAATATTTGTAACTGTTTTAGCTGTTGATTTCTTGCATAACTTGATAAAATTAAGGCTTGATTGGAAATGACGGGCAATACACATATTTGTAAACAAGTAGGCCTACAATTCCTTTAAAAATAGGGACAATGGGGCGGAACAAGTGCTTTTGAAAAAAATAATTTACACAGTAAATATTGAAATGGTTGATGTTTGTTGTTTATTTGTTTTTTGTTTTGATCACAAATTTTAAACAAAATAACACATAATAATTAATATCATTTTATTATTTACATTCATATTTATTATATATATATATATATATATATATATATATATATATATTATATATATATATATATATATATATATATATAAATTATTGGTCTAGGACAATTGGATGAATCAATAAAATCTATACATGAAAGGCATTTGAAAAGTAGCAAAATATAAATGATAAAGATAGTAACATGTTACTCACATTGCATTGGCTCCATGATCATTAAGTACCTGGACAGAAAGTGAAATAGCTGCAGCTGATGTGCCATGTTACACTCTTATCACTTATGAAAGAATTTTTCACAGAAATATACATTCCAGAACAAGTTATCACCATGTTTATGTTCTGTTTTGGCTCAATTCTTCTTTGAGGGACTGAGAATTGTATTTAGTTGACTCCATTTATAGAACAGATTGGTAACAATTAAATATAACAACTATTTACTGAAATCTGAAATGTAGTCTTTAACAGCGCAACATAAACTTCAGTTCTACCCCTCTAATTCTGATGGGTTTTCTCAGTCAGCTTATACAATGCGATTAGCAGAAGACAACTAGATTTACATGCAGTGAATCAAACAAAATATTTCTTTATGTAAATTTTCAAATAAATTTGCTGGTTAGAAAGTATTAACAGAATTAATTACCACAAATACATTCATTTGGTTTAATGTTTAATTGAGAAAACAGCTGACTCACTCAGCATGAGAAAAATTAGAGGGAAAACAGTTTTTTCTCTCTGTTGATCAAGCAAAACAGAAGGAAGTGCTTTTGACCTGGGGAATAGCTTTCTATGTCTATACACATACACACTCACTATATCTGTATACACAGAGTAACGAGCTATTTTCTGTGCCTTGATGTTATAGAAAGCACATTGTCAATGCTGCAGTATTTTTACAGTACATATATGTTAAAACTGTGTCATTCATTTACTGTAGAGCCCTGTGTTAGTGTTGCGTTTCAGTGTTTTAGGCAGCTGTTCGCACAGGTCTTCTCTTTGACCTCAGTCTTGTAGTGGTCAGCAGAAAACAAACAGCCGTGAGAGGGGAAGAAACCAGGGACATGACATATTACATGTCGACACATGGCTTGAGCTGTGTTTTACTCTCTGAAGCTAAAGTACAGATTTTTTTCTTTCAGTTTGTTTTTCTCACGTTTCTAGTTTCCTCAGTCTCTGTTGAGTGTCACACGTCTGCTCTCTGGTTGCTTTTTATCTCTATTACAGTCACACAGATTCCATTGACTCACACTTTAAAGCAGTAGTTTGCTCACTATATAAGTTTGTGTTGTAAACTTTAAAAGACTCTTTACACAGTAAAACACATCTTAAAAGCACCGTAAAAGTAGTCACAATATATTTCGATTCTGCTAAAGCAATAAGATAGCTTAGATTTTAACGCTTAAAATAGGGAACAAATCTGAGAAAATTAGAAAACATCAATTTTTCATTATAAATTTTTATCTTCTTTAAAGATTGTATGGTTAAATTAAAGAACACACATTGATCACATTTGCAAACAGTAATGTGCAGTTAAACAACATTGAAATATTGAGCAGATTTCCAAAGGAATTATAGGAATGCACAAATAGTCTTTACAAAAAGATGCACAACAGAATACACATGCACACACGATACTTATGATGCATTACAGTTTTTTTTTTTTTATCTCATTAAGCTCATATAGAATAATAAATCTTAGTTATGCAGTTTTTATGCTTTAGCAACATGATCTTTTAGCCAACAAGTGCTGTTTCTAGGACATAAAAACTGATTAAGGGTAGTTGCAATATAAATCATGCAGTAAAACAAATACTTTAAGTGCAGTCCGCTGACATAAAGGAATTTGTCACCCAAAAATGAAAATTTACTGAAAATTAATTCACCCAGGTCATCCAAAATGAGTTTGTTTCTTTTGGAGAAATTAATTTGCTTGCTCACCAATGAATCATAGTGAATGGGTGCCGTGTGAATGAGAGTTCAAAATGCTGATAAAGAAACCACAATAATCCACAAGTAATTGACATGACTCCAGTTCATCGATTAATGTCTTGTGAACAAAAAGCTGGTGTTTGTAATAAAATCCTCCATAAGGCGTTTTAACTATAACCATTGCTTCTGGCCAAAATAAAACTTAATAATAACACTTCCTCTAGTGAAAATGTCCATGCCCTTTTGTCCTCTCACATCAAAATCCACAAACATATTTTTTTAGAACTATTTTAAAATGTTTTACTTGTAAACATTGTTTGATCTGTGCATATTTCGCTCTTAATTCAGACTAGACAACTTTTTCACTGGAGCAATATTATAGATAGAGGACTCTTATCTTAGCCAGAAGCAATGGTTTGAAGTTAAAAACATCTCAGTGATGAATTTGTTAATTACAAACATGCAGATTTCACTTGACATTACATTAATGGATGGAATGGAGTACATTACTTGTAGATTACTTGCGGATTATTTCGCTGTTTTATTTGAACTCTCACTCTGATGGCCCATTCACTGCGGTTATCATGTAATGCTAAATATCTCAAAATCTCTTACAATGAAGAATCAAACTTTCAGATTTTTTTTTTTTTGGTTGAACTGTTCCTTTAAACTAAATGCAGTGATGAATGAATGTCAATTTAATGAGTGTGTGAATAATACATACACTGGCTGAGCTAATGGTGAGGCAACAGGGGCGATGGCCACAGCCAAAATCTTATCATCCTTTTCAGTGCCCCGTTATGGGAAATTATTGGTTATGGACACTAAGCCACATAATTTACATGGCTTGTGCCCTACATTTAGGGATTGACTTTGTTCTTGCCAACAGGAAAACATTTATTTGATCACATTTAATTAATTTAACCACACAACACACAATTCTGTACTATAAAGCATTCAACAAGGTTTATACAAACAATGTTGAAATGGGATCATTTTTGTATCCAGTGTAACTTCATTTAGTCCAAAACCGATAGTTTTGTTTATGATACTGCTTCTTAATTTCCTCAAAAAGGAAGAAACAAAGAAAGAAAGGGGTATTGTTTCCAAATGTGAGAAATCATATTGACATTTTGCTTCTCACATTTTGACCGCTCTGATTCTAGAATGGATAGATAATATTCAAAAATGGAAAGCAGAGAAGTGATGCATTCCCTATTCCCATCAAAACAAGCAATTAAAAAGAAGACAATAAATAATATTTATTTAAAATTCATTCTCTTACACATATAATCAGTTGTAAGAAAAGTTTGCAGGAAAGTCCCCATTGTGTGGTTGAGATAGAGAGATGGTTACAGGAGGAAGCGTTTATTGGTACGGATGTACAGGGTGACAGATCGAGACGTTGAGGTCACAGCAGCCTGTGATGCACTTCTTCCTTCCACATAAACTCGCAGAAGCTGCCAGCATGATATGAAACTCATTGCAAGCTTAAATATTGCTCATTTATGTATCAGTAGTCATGAACTGTACATTATCAAAAAATAACCCATGCCATCATTTGTTTTCACCCCCTGAACACTAGATATTTTGTTCCATATACGCCCTTATGCCCTCGCATGTCTGACTTTGATAGGAGACATATGAAACAGAATAGAGCTCTGAGTGATATGTGCAGTACAAAGACAGGAAATGTTTGGTCATTTTTCCCTCTGCCCTGCTCTGTTTTTAAATGTCTATGTTGGCCTGATGCTTCCTGATAAAAGGGCAGGGTGGACAATGAATAAACGCAGAAGCTTGATTCCATTTCAGTATGCTGCTGATAATATAACCCTTTCTTGAAGGCCTTGTTCAGTGCTGTATTAGTGCTACAAATAAAAATAATGAATTATTGTATGCTGTTTGTTAGCTATTTGTAAGTATGTTCTCATTCCAGAGTAACCAGCTCTCTTTCTGTTGTCATACTGCATGTATTGTCCAGTGGAGGGCAGTGTTGGATCATGATTCTGAATTATTTCATGTGTGGTTACTGCTATTGCAGGGAGGAGTCATAACATCATATTTGTCATAGCCACTGTTTTTCCGCCCATTTATGTTGTTCTTCTACAGACACACACACACACACACACAAAATGGTTAAACATTTATTAACATATTTATGTAGTCCACCTCATTGCACAGGACAATCTGTCCTGTTCTTACTTTAATTTTCATAGAGAGCCTGATTTAGTAATAATATCTGGCCTGTATGCAATTCTCCCTACTTCTGTCAGAGTCAGATGAAGCAAATTACTATGTCACATTACACATCATGTGGGGTCCTAGACAAGCTCAGCTAAGCTGTTTACATGTGTGATGTAAGTGGAAAGAGAAGCAATCAGGATAAAAAGCATCTTTACTAAATGAAAACAACTACAACAACACAACACCTGCCAACACAATGGAGGCTTTGTGGAAAGGAGTGAGACATTCTATTGTGGGTAGAGAAAGATAACACTCATCATCTGCTGCCTGCAGGGAAACCTCGCTCTCTTTTACTATACCCTGTTCTCGCTTTCTGTGAGAAAATCATCTGCTGCTTGCTTGACATGTAAATGTATTTATTTTATTAATGTGTATTGTATTATATTATATTATGCAGTAATTATAGGATATTATGCTATTTTTGTATCAATTCAACACATAAAAAAATAATCTCTGAACACATTTAAATAGGGTTCAGTAAAAACTGGAGGAAGAATTTCCACTCATTTTGTTTCATTTCTATGTAGATGACAATGACACTGATTTCATCACCAAGTTTATCAATGAAAGATGAATGAAATGTATTTAACAATACATAAATATTTGTTTGCTTTTTATTTATTTATTTATTCATTAATTACTTTTTTAAAGTAAAAATAAGTTTCCAATGATGTACCTGATCAAATACCAGTTTTACAATTCAACAGATATAAAGCCAAGTAAAGCTGGCTGTTAAAATGTACACTCTGCAACGAAGATGAGACATGCTGCATCTACAATTTGTTTTGGCAGCTTCTTTCCATACATGGCTATGAGTGCAGCCAGAGAAATTACAAACATAGGCTTTATAGGGCATTACAGTTCACAGTGAATAGGAAACACCTAGGCACTAGGAAACAGTCTTAAAATCAGGGAAAAAATACAAATGGGTTCTTTGTGTAGCCTTCCTTGTTTACTGATGTTGACAAGGCAGAACTGCATTAATTTGGAGTTGTTTAGGGCCTGGTTGATGGGACACTTGTCATGTGACAGAAGCTGCTCTACATGCAAAGGGTGAAAAAGTGAAAATGTCACTTAGTTCCATTTAGAATTAAATACCTACAAGTAAAATTTACTGCAAAATATCAAACAAAAAAGTGGAATCAGCAAACAAATGATTTTAGAGCGCTGCTCTCAGAACAAACTTCACCACTTGATATTTGTTATGTTATTTAAAGAATATTCAAAAAATTTTACACACTTCAGCTTTAATTTGCACCAGATACTGATTCATTTTTAATTGTCACTTAAGTGTCCAGATAGCTTCTGTGCCCACTGCTGTCTTTGCATATTAAATTTAGAAAATCAGAAAGTATTTTAACATCAAAAAATTTTACACACTTCAGCTTTAATTTGCACCAGGGAAGAGTTAAAGCCATCGGATTTAAATTTTTAAATGGAATATACAGAAGATCTCTTGTGCTTCATTCTTTCCCTTTCTTGTTTGCTTTTTCTCTTTCCTGCTCTTCAGAATAAATTCAACCAAGTGGGTCAACTCATGCAAAAAGACACAATGTGCATGAGCTCATTGCTAGCCATGTTCTTGCATCCCCAATGTGGGCTTTGAATTCACTCGTCACTTTTTCTTTCACTTCTGCCTTCACTGCTCCTTATCCTCCTCCCTCTCCCTCTCTTTTTCATTACCATCACTTTTCTGGGGATAACAGACACTCAGCAGTTTTTCACTGCTATCAATAGGAGCATTAAAATGAGCCTGGGTAAGAAACCTTTTGTTAGAGCTTAATTACCGGGTCTGGATCTGGACATTGGCTGTAATCCACACGCCCACCACCGGACACTATCTGTGTCCAATTGTGTTTCCTCAAACTGTGGCTAAGAGGGTACTAAAATGCAAACTTAGCTGTATCTGCCGAGATATACACTTCTTTCTAGTCTCTAAATGTTTACGTGCTCACCATTCACTCACAGGCCGGGTCACATGAGATGCTATCACTCACACTTCCTCTCCGCCTGCTGAGCAGCGTGCCCAGGGGAAAGGACCAATAAGCATATTATTATGACCCGGTCACCAGGGTCCCACCCTGCTTTAATCTAAGAGGAATCTAGGCTGGAAAGACAGATTAACTGGACTGAAGGGTCAAAGATTCACCCCCTGGGTCTTGTGTCCTGCCTGAAGGTCTCAGAAATGATGGGGGTTGGTCATTTAGAGAGACATTAAAACATTAAATAAACAAATAAACTTAAAATAATAAACTAATACAATTTTACAATTATTTTTATTATTATTAAAGAAGTCACATTAAATATTTTTATTAAATGAGGATCCACTACTGCTCAAAAGTTTGGAATAATTACACATTTTTTTATGTTTTTGAATGAAGTCTCATGCTCAACAAAGCTGCATTTATTTGATTAAAAATATAGTAAAAACAGTAAAAAACAGAACTCTAATTAATTTAAATTTAGAATGATATCTGAAGGATCATGTGACACTGAATACTGGAGTAATGGCTACTGAAATTCAGCTTCACCATCACTGGAATAAATGTATTTTTTAAATGTATTGAAATAGAAAACAGTTATTTTAAATTGTAATAATATTCCACAATATTCCTGTTTTTATTGTATCAAATAAGTCCAGCCTTGGTGAGCATAAGAGATTTCTTTTAGCAACATTAAAAAAAAAACTTTGTTATTCCGAATGTTTGTGTACACACCTGTCGGAATATAGGTTTATATTTTAATTTCCATTTAGAAGTAAATTAAACATAATTAATTAATATAAAGAGGAAAATTCATAAATTATTTCAATAAATATCTTTTAGTTTAGTTTTGAAAACTGATATGGTACGTGACGTCCACTTTTCATGTCTGAAGTGCTATTAATTAGAATTATGTTGTCTTAATGACTAGCTGCACTATAGTGGCAGACTTAATGGTTTGCCTATTCTTAAGTACCACTATCTTCAAAAGTCAATAGACAAAGTGCTAGCTAGGCCCTAGAGAATAGAGTAACAAAAACACCCATCCCATTATGCCACTGTAGTGCCAGTTTTACATTTATTTCATATCCATTTCAGTAATAATTTCCACTGATGCAATATGTCAGTGCTTATACTGTTGAATCTTTTTATATGAGTCCATGTATGCATACTGAGTTTTCACACAGACTAATCTAGCCCTGAAATGAGGGCTTTGGAGATGCCTGACCCAATTAGACTTTCTCGTGCCTCCAGGTATGACTTTATCACACAGTTTGCATCTGAGTTTTCTTCCAGCAATCAAATATGTATTTTATCGACTAGTGAGTTAGTGTGAAGCTCAATATGTTGCTGCGCTTGTTATGTGCAATATAATTGCATGTGCGTGTTATGAAATGCCAGAGTAGCAGATGGAGTGAACAGGTGGCATATAATAATGTGTGTGGGTTAGTATGCATTTCTCTTTCTTTTGCGTGGGTCAGCATGTTATAGTGGGTGAGTGGGTGGGCTTTCTATAAGGGTGGCTTACAAATGCTAAAAGGCTTCCTGAGATGGTTAAATGTAAAGTTCTCTGCCCTTTGTAAGACTCTGACTTTGTAAAGCTCTTCAAAAATGACTTTCATTTCACTTCTGAACAGTGTAAGTGAGGAACTGAGAAAGCTTCAGAGAACTGGAGCTCGGTTTGGAAAGAAAGGAGTGGCTTACGAAACTGTGACGTCAATGTCCGAGCTTTCTTTAATAAGAATTAAATAGATAAATAAACACTTTTTCAGACATTTCAAAGCCTTTTTGCTGTTTGCTGTACTCCATATACTAGTTTTTAAAAACATTTAATGTATGTCTTTCATGTGTTTGCTTCCTTTATATGGCTTTTAGAAGCATTTGGACACTGTGGCACTTAAACACGAAACCCATGCGCACTGCTTTCAGCCCTCCCCCCAAAAATCACCCAGAAACATACCCTCCCAGCTGTACATGCCAGCCTTGAGAATGAGAATACAAGAGCGAATTTGACAAGTTTATAAATACATCCTTGCTTCAAAAAACACATGCTTTGCATTATAATTCAGGGTCCGAGTTTTTTATGTAGTGACACGTCCTAAGAAAATCAACTCACAAGCTGCGAAAAAAAAAAGAAAGAAAGAGAGGAACGAAGGATAGGAAGTGATCAAACGTTGCCCCCTTCATAAATTGTGGACATTCCCACAGGGAGTCTGAAAGGCAGGTTGCACGCACTGAGGTTCAGGGGTCAATGAGCATGGAGATGGTACAAGGAGGGGGCTTCATGTGATTGACAGCCAGACAGCAGCAACTCTGGGCTCCTCTGACCTTAGAAAACAAGTAGAAAGGGGGGAATGTGTAAAACCATAAAGAGGTGAAAAAAACAATCAGTCATTTATTAATTTAGACCTGTATACCAGTAACCATTAACCATGTAAAGCCTGACATATGACATAAAAGAAATGAAAAAGTTTATAGACAAAATTAAAAAAAATTGAATATAATATTTGATACATCAGGAATTTATGGCTCATATAGTATGAATATTAATAACATAGAAGAATATGCAGCTCATATTTTCAGAGGACAAAAGCACATCAATGTTAATCAGAGGCCCAAATACAATTCTAAAAACTTTTAAATTATTGATCTTTATAACAGTATAGCAGACTACTCACATAAGATGCATATGAATATCAGTTGTCACTCTATATTTCTCAATAATATGTCTTGGTAAAATGTTATTTTATGATCAAAGCTCTGTAGTTATGGTGGGGCAAAACATATAATGCAATGCAGTACAATGATGATTGAGAGATGATAAAAATAACCGTTCCTCAAAAACCTTTTTGATACTCACATTTGAACTTGATTTTTCTAAAATGATGTATGAAAAATCAAGTAAACCTAAGTTGCTTTAGTAAGTGTTCACCTTGAAATATTACTAACCATATAATAGTTATTCATGTTTGCTTTATAAAAATTAAAGATTTCCTGGCAAAAAGATATGTGTACCACAACCTGAAGGATTATACTAAAAGGCCTTTTACTTGCTAAAAAGGTATAAACTATAATTTACACAACAGGAGACATGTAGTAGATTGTGTACAAGTGTTTCTGCAAAGTTGTGATCAAGTTGAAAGTTTAGCATCAAACACAGCAGGCTTTATAGGGTTAAAGACTGTTTGATGAGGGTCCTTCACGTCTTGCATGGCCTGGATCTCGTTCTACATTCTGCAGCCTAATTGCATAATTTAGGTGCCATGCTTTAGCCCTAGGCAGTGGATACTTTGCAGTGCTCTTGTCCAGGCTAAACCGCAGAGGGGTGTTCTGAAGTGTGGGGTGTGCTACAGTGATTTAGGGAAGTGAATTCAGAATTTAGATAGATAATGGCTGGCTGGGTTTGAAAAGGGGGCAAACAGGGAGGGGTAAAAGGGTAGCCACCATTGATCCCTAGCTTTCTTCAGTCTCAGGCCTATCTTTTGCTGGCAGGTGGCCACGTCAAGCCTCTCTTCAAACACATGACATCACCTTCAGTTATCGCCAGCAGTGTTGCTGCAGCAACAGCTGACCAAGGCCTATGAGACCAGTTGCATATCCTCTTTAGCTGCAACATGTCACACATGCTCATACAGTCCAAAGCTTCCATTTTAAACTGTTACTTTTATGCTTGTTACATTTAAAGGCACAGGAGTATCTTGAAGATACATCACTTACACCACTAAGAACAATCATCCATCCAAGCATTGGGGTAGCGACGGTTGCATAGAGAAGCAATATCACTTGTTTTATTGAGGTAAACAATTCTGGTGATACAGGAAGAGAGGTTTGCATAATATTAACATGGTAGTGGTTTAAACTTTGCCCTAAAATGTTCAGAAAAAATGTCCTTGTTAGGCATTTCTTCCTAGAATCATCTCAGTTTCTCATACTCTGCTCTTACAACGTTTCTATATATAGTCTGGTGTTATAATTGCCATTGTAGCTGCATTTCTCATCAGGAGCCTATGTTAAACTCTCTCTGCCTGTATCATCTAAATCATAGGGAGCGTATCCTAATGGTTATACGATCGAAGGGTTATGTAGTTCGAGTCTCGGGCCGGCAGGAATTGCGGGGGGGAGTGCATGTACAGTTCTCTCTCACCTTCATTGACTGGTGAGCAGTAAACCCCCAACTGCTCCATTCACTAAAATTTGCCCACTGCTCCGGGTGTATGTTCACAGTGTGTGTGTGTGTTTCACTGCTCTGTTGTGTGCACTACGGATTCCTTTTTAGAGCACGAATTCTGAGTATGGGTCACCATACAAATGTCACGTCACGTCACCTGTAGCTGCATTTCTCATCAGGAGCCTATCCACTATACGATCTATTTATGTAAACATGCGATAAAATGTATTTTTATTTGGTGATAGTAAACTACTCCATTCACTAATTTTAAATCATATAATTAAAATTCCAATTATTGCTAAATTCCTTTTTAAATGATAAACAATCAATACTGTGGTTGAACAAGAGACTTTCCAAATGTCTTTTCATTTATGCAAATATACTATATATAATCTTTAGTCATCTATCTATCTATCTATCTATCTATCTATCTATCTATCTATCTATCTTTGGAACAGATACTTTTAATATATGTACCTTTATGGTATATGGTTCAACACACAATGATGAGTGTTTTTAGTATATAGCATGTTTTGAGATGAAACAACAGAAAGCAGGACCCTGATGCCAGTTTTACCCTTGTGATGATGTTCTTAGGAGGGTGAGGGGTGTAATTCATTTCACATCTTTGGGTTTCACTGAAAGAGGCCAGGAAAAGCTCAAATCTTTGTCCCTCCCCTTGTCCCTTCCCCCTCTCTCCGATTTGGAGCGAGGATCGTGCATGAAGTGTATTTATAAGTACAAGTGCGGGTGCACGTTTGATCAGACTGTAAACGAGATTTCACATATCCCTTGCTTTATCAGTTTCCCTCCCTGCTTCTTCACATTCTTATTCCCCTCATGAAATAAGGTGCCTCGATACTCCCTCCGTGCTGGCCGGGTGTGAAGTGGACACGCCGGGGATGGACGTCTTTCATTTGCATGTGTTTTGTCCACACCCCTTATGAGATAACGACAGGACCAAGCCTACAGCCTTGCCTTCAGAGGGAGAAAGTGACACGGCTCGCCGTGTGTGCAGTGAATTGAGGTTGTGAGTGCACGAGCGTTTATCGAGGATATATTTTGTACGTCTGGCGCGAGAAACTTACTCGTGCCATCCATTAACGTTACGTTGAAAGTATCAGCGCGCGGATTGAAAGACTCGGATTTGGATTTAATCATCGATGATACCAACCCTGACAAACATGTATGTAGTTTCATTGTTCGTTAATTTATTTTAACGACGTTTTTGTGATGTATATGGGCATGTACTGGGTTTATTCGGTGCTTATTTAAGCGCAACATTTACTTAAACCATCTCTAACGGAAATATACAATAGGTGGTAAAGTCTAATGCCAACACAAAACAGTCTATGCCAATGTATTTTGAGCTACCTGGTAAAAGAGAGTTCTTTTGCCTTGTAAACTGTAAATATTTGTAGTTTTCAGGTATTTTGCAAAATGAATGTGCAGACAGTGTGATAGAATTTCTCAAAACATGGCATGGAGGAGACTGGGAGTGAGCTCAGATGACAAAGAAAGCTTTGTTTGGCATGTGTGTGTAAAAGATGCAACCTCGGATATTAATAGTCAGGAATTACATAGCGGAAAGACACCGTCAGTCACTTTGTGTTATTGCTTTGAAGCCTCTCTTTTCTCTTTACACGTCATTGCTCATAGCCTCTCAGTTGCTTTAGAGAAGAGAATATCCCATGAAGCTAATCCTGCACGACCTAATCTGATCCCTCTGATTTTTTCCCCTTATGCATGCTAGGGAATGCTGGCTCTAATAACCTATTTTTGTTTCTTTGGAGTATATGCTTGATTCTTCTAGATTACTAGGTTGATTGATGCAAGTAAACAACTTTGAGCAATGCGAACTGCCACATTTAGTAGTCTGTTGTGGAATGGGAGAGTAGCACCATGATGTGTGCTGTCAGTTCTTCACATGAGAGGAGGACATACAAGCTCACTAGGATCATTTTAGAAAACAGTGGTAACTTTGTCTTCAAGACCGCTTAATGAACATGGACATAAAGAAATGCTTATGTAGATTACAATATTCCTTCTCATACTTATGCTTCATTCGATTTAATTAGGGTTTTAGCATTTACGTTTTTTTTTAACTAGGGATGCACAGTATAATGAGGGATACAATGTCAAATATTTAATTAATTAAATAATTCATTATGCATCTTTACCCCCCCACCCCCCTCCTTTACATTTAGATTACTTTTGCTATATGCTCAGGTTAAGTTACCCTTTAGATTACAATTAAGTTTAATCAATAGCAAACCTCAGAGTAAATATCCATTACTCATACTGTACATTATAATGTTGATGTTTATCACCTTTTGCGTTCAAACATTAGTGCTGTCAAATGATTAATCACATCCAAAATAAAAGTTAATAAAAGTTTACATAATATATGTATGTGTACTGTGTATATTTATTATATATAAGTACACAAACATGCATGTATACATTTCAGAAAAATGTTATGTTCATATATTAAATATATTTATTTATATACAGTAATAATTTTGTTGCATATAAATATGGACATGTAAATACATGTAATACATATTTTCAAAATATATACTGTATGTGTGTGTATTTATATACACATAATAAATATACACAGTACACACACACATATTATGTAAACAAAACCTTTTATTTTGGATGTGATTAATCATTTGACAACACTAAAAATGATAAATTGTAGTGTTTCTATTTCTAAGTTATTGTCAATAGCATGAAACTAATTATCAGTTTATCAGTATTGGGCAGAATCTGAATATCTGAATCCATAATCAGAGGCCCACTTTAACATTTAGGTCCCTAAATGTACCCTGTTCTACAGAGCTATTGCCTGTCCTACAACTTTATCGACTATCCTCTTCACATGACAGAAAACAGGGGAGCCAAAATGTCCTCAATCCTTTGACGTGGCTATGTCTTGACTTCCAGTTCTTTGTGTGCTGTGCTATTTATGAACTTTCACGTGAGATTTGCTGCGAACCTTGTGACTCTACTAACCGTGAGGCTGTGTTGCTGTACCCGCAGCCGTACTTTCTGTGAAGACTGTGGGAACACTTCTTTTGGAAAACTCAGAGCCTTGTGGGTAGCACCACGGGCCACACAATCTGTCCTTTGTGCAGACCTGGACCGACATGAAGGGATCTAATTTAGCTTATGATTTAATCAAGCAATGCGATGAAAGTGATAAAGTAAAAGTGTGTGCTGCTAGTCATACTGTCGTAGTTGACAACTTCATGTTTTTTTGCAATCTGTAAATCGTTGTGAATGTGACATTAAGCTAGAGAGGTTAGATTCATATTTTCTATTTAAAATTGTCTTTATTTGCTTAGATGGGGCATTTTTCCTTTGCTTTCATTATCTTCTTTTTTCAGTTACAGCATATTTGCTTATCCAAACAGTGTGCCAGATGTGTACTGTAATTCCAAGTCTTGTTTAAGTAACATATTTACATTCAACCAAACAGTTCTCTCTTTACTAAGTCAGAAAGGCAATGGACATGCAGTTTTTCCCTTTCACTTTCTGTCTATAAACTCTCTCCTGATTATTTTCTTTTTCATTCTGTTTTCTCACAAAGACGTGCACGTCCTCCCCCCCAGAGGAAAGACTGTCTGTCCTAACTGACCATTCTGAAAATAGCCACGCCTTGAGGAAGGACCAGTTGACTGTTTACTGGCCAAAAACAAATGTCTACAGTAGCTTTTATGCTTTTGGCTTGAAATGAAATCTGTGTTACCTGACTTACTCTTAGATTGCAGAATGCCTAGCGAACTGGCAGCACACAATTGTGTATTTATTCCCAATTTTGTATTGTGGGATTCTGTTTCTTAGAAATGGATGTAGGTTAGCTGCCAGCGTCTATTTATTCTTTTATCTTCTACAATGCTTTCCCTTCCTTCTTGGGAAAGCAGATAGTGCATACATTTTTCTTCCTGTTGGTCAGACAACCACTAGTTTCAGAGGAAGCCAGCACGTCTTGAAATGAGTGTCTGGATCTGTGTGGGAGGTTGCAAATGATCCCTCCAGTCTTTTGCACCTGGAAGTGTGCTCTTTACCAGTATTGTTGTGGCTGCCCAAAGGTTGGATGCTTCTCTTGCAAAGCACAAACTTTTTCCACAAACTGTTTCAGCTCCACTGGCAGCGGTTAGTTTGTGACTTTAAGCACATAAATGTATCACTCTGTGTTATACCTTCACAGAGATTGCACTGTAAAAAGGATTTTACTTCAGAAAAGTTGTAAATAAAACAAAATATTTGGAGTGTGTTTTAAAATAAAATACAATTTCAGTCTTTCTTCTTCGAAAATTCATGTTTAATTCAATATGTTACTTGGCATCCCTTTGTAGTTATTTGTGAAATTTCCTAGCAGTTTCTGAGTGAAAATTTTTTACTACCTTTTTTTTGTCAGTGTAACAATGCACACCATCCTCCTTGTTTAGACACACATCACATGCACACAAGGCCTCCTACCGTAGTTTGTGTGGCGTGTTATTACCGATGGTTAATTTGTTTAATTGCAGTGTGTGCCTCCACAGTGGGTGGTGTTCATTTTTAAACTCCACTTTTTCTCAGACTCACCCCTGCTCAGAGCAGTGACCTGGACCACTGGATGTTTCACGAAATATGTTGTCAAAAAAAACCCCAACAACATTTAGGGACCAAATTATTATTTTTTTAATATAGTTGACAATTTGCAAAATCACTCAGTATAGGTTGTTCAGAATTCAATTCATTGAGTTAATAGTTTCTTACTTCATCTTCTAATAGCTGCTGTGTAGTGGTGCTCTGTGTGAGCGGCAGCGGCTGAGTGCTTAGAAAACAGCTCGCAAGTTAAAATTGCTTGAATGTGTAAATTGGCGATTAATCCATGAATCACATGCGTGCCGAACCGTGGGACCTGGTCCGTACGGATCATCTGCAATGCATTGCACCCCTACTGCTGTGTTCTTTAAAGATATAGATTATGACGTTTTAAGCAAACCAGTAGTGTTAACAAAAGCAACCTATAACGTTTGTGATTAATGTCACAGTCTGGAGAACTGACTCATCAAAAAAGTTTTGGTAGTCTGTTTAAATTTTTGTAGGTACTGTAACCCAATTTGTGCCTTTTTTAGTCGATAGCCCAGAGCTCGGCCTCTGGCTGTGTGATTGCGGGGAAACTACAGCATAGTTGTGTCACTGCTATCTCTTGGATAAACAGGAAGCTGCTAAAACTACAGAGCTGTGCAGTGGGGACAGTGATGTCTATGAAGTATGACAGCATTGCAAAAGCCTAGCGCTGCATTTAACTAAACCCACATTAACCCTCATGTGTTTGGAAACAAAGTGCTGTCAACTCTCTGCAGAACATACTTGAAGAAGATATTCTATATTTTTCAGAGTGAGATATTATTTTGATTTGTGAAACAATAATGCACTGGAGAGGTGATATATAACTTGTGCATGTAACTTTGCAGTGTCGTGCAGTTACCACGCAGCACTGTATATCTTCCAGCCAAGAGAGATTTTTCAGGCTGGTTAAGTCATTAAATCCTCATTTGACTTTTCTTTTTCTCATTACCTCGTCCAGAGCTCCCACCCATCCGTCTGTGCAGCAACCTTCCTTAGCCCGACTCGTCTCCCCGCGTGTGGATTGGCTGACTACCCACACCCGCAATAAGAGTCTGTATTCTGACTGAGTAGGGAAATGAATTCCCAGTGTCCCTGATGATGGTGGGGGCGTTTATGATGATATCATTGTGAAGTAGAGACAAACATAAGTTTGGATTGTTTCATTCTGCACTGCAAATTTCACCAGCTCACAATGTTATAAGTTGGGCTTTCACAACTTGTTTCGTGACTCTTGAATATAAAAGTTTTCCGTGAGTCAGTTCACTGATTTAACGATTTAAAACGTCTTCAGATATTTAAAACAAAAATTTGTGAATATCCACCGTTCAAAGTTTTTGGGGTTGGTACATTTTGTTTGGGTGTAAATTTTTGAATATAGTCTTTTATGCTCACCAAGGATGCATTTGTTTGCTTTAAATTTTAGGAAAAATAGTAATAGACTACACTGTTTCTTGACTCTTGAATATGAAAGTTTATTTCCGTGAGTCAGTTCACTGATTCAGTGGTTCAAAATGTTCATGAAAGTCTCCACATTTAAAAACATTTTAGCAAATACACCACCATTCAAAGTTTTGGGGTTGGTAAATTATTATTATTATTATTATTATTATTATTTACGCCCGCGCCGTTCTCAAGTCTGCCAGACGTTCTTCACTCAAGCCCGCAGAGTGTGACACTGTGTGACGCATTTTATGGAGGACTGTTTCATGAACCTCCAGACTAGCCTACAATGGGTCTGTGATCAAAGGCTGTCCTATAAAGTGGGGCAGTTACAACTTTGCAAGGACAGTCTGGCGCTTCTGACTCACAGCCTGTAAGTACATTTTTTATATTTAAAGAATTTGCCACTGACGATTCAAGAGTTTTAAGCAGTGTAGAATAGCGCTTGTTGAAATCAGCTTCCAGAAGAGATCAGATGTGCTAAAACATTATTTTACAATGATTGCACTGTATTTTATGTATAATCATTTTCTATTTGTAACCTTTTAAATTAAATTTTAAATACATTTTTAAAAAGTTTTTAAATTCCCTGTTTTATTGTTTATAATTATTTTACTTCCTTTTATGTAAAGCACTTTGCATTACCATTGTGTATGAAATGTGCTATGTAAATAAACTTTCCTTGCCTAGCCTAAAATAAATATCTCTGTAAAAATGTCAAATATGCTGAAGACAATCAGTTTGATTTGTTGGGGTACTTCCTGATTCCAAGAAAAATCATTTTCAGTTCAACTTCTTTTCCCTTCAGATAAAGGACTTGAATAAACCACCTGTTATTTTTGGCTTCTCTTAACACTCTTCAAATTGGTGTAAACACACCTGAGTGTGTGCGGTGAGTTGTTACACAATGCTGGAATGCTGAGCAACGTCTGGATGTTTCACAATATGATTGTGCCATTCATGTGGTATTCACCGCTAGCATAACCTCGGTGCTCTGAATAAGACACAGCATGACCACGTGTTTAAACTGACGGTTATTATAAGGTTGCCATGACAATGTGTCATTGAACAACATCCACAACAGGCTTCATGGCTCTGTGTATTTCAGAAATGTTTAGTGGAGTTGTATTTGGCCTAGCATACTGTGTAATTCCTAGGTAGGCTGTGTATTATAGTACGCTGTGTATTTCTGGAGTGTGTCATTACACAGTGAGAAAGAGGACTGTTATTACTGAGTCAGTGCAGGAGAGACCGAGCATCTGGATGGGTGACTCACTCTCTCCCCAAGCATGCGTGGGACTCGTGAACTGTGACGCAGGACACCTGAAAGTTTTCAGGAATAACTTTTATGTGCTCACTATAGACATTAAAACATTACACCATAGTGCAGCTGAATGTGCTGTGAGAAACCATTTGCTATTTATAATTGGTCATCTGGGGTGGAGGAATAGAGACAGAATTAGTGGTCGGCACGTGATTTTTCAGTGGCTCATACTGATATCTACAAAGTGGGGTGTGCACAAATGTTTATTTTTTTTACACTATATATATATATATATATATATATATATATATATATATATATATATATAATATTATTATTATTATTATTATATTTTTTTTACACAAAAATATTTACTTCCATAATAAATTCACTCTGTTTTAAAACAATTTGGAGACCTTTTTCATTATTGGCCGATGTTAAAGGATACTTGGATATTTTATTTTGTAAAAAAAGATATGTGTGATTGGGGGGGGGTATACATTTACAATTAAAAATAATTTTAAATATATTATTGTAGATTTTAATTTAAATATTTTAGAATTAAAAATATAAAATTATTAAAATATACATATATTTTTTCATTTTCAATTCTGAAATATTTGGGATATTTTGTATTATCAGCCAAAATTTAAAACACACTTGAATATATTTCATTTCATTTGTACATTATATGAAAGAAAATTATATAATAAAAAATACATTTTAAATATTTTAGATTTAATGTTTAAATATTTTAGGATTAAAATATATAAAATCTAATAAAAAAAATTAGAAATCTTTTTTATTTTTTCATAATAATAATTATACATTATTTTGGGTCAGTTTTTGTTGGTATTTTAGCGGTCAGCACCACACTGCTATCTACATATCAGCATCAGCCATTGACAAACCCATATCAGTTGACCATTAGCCTCCATGACAGTGAGTTCTTTGTAGGAGTTTCAGTGCTACTAAGAACATTATTCTGTTTGACGAGGGCCGTGCAGATGGATTGGACCATGGTGCTTTTGGAATATCCACTGTTTTTATCAGCAGATAAGTTTATGTTTCCAAGATTATCACCACCCATGTGAGATTCGTTCTGTTTTTCAGTTTGTCAAAGGTGTGTATGGTCTGATCTTCTAGACTGTGACTAGTTCAGGATGATGCCATCCTCAAAAGAGCTGTGTGCTGTGACAGATCACTTACACCTTGCCAGTCTGCTCTCAAAGTTAATCAGCTTACACCACCCAGTCTCAGAGACAGCTGTGTGGTCTGCCACAAACACACAGTACAAACCTTATGCCCTCCACACACGTCTCTCTAAGCCCGCGACTGTCTTTACCCTAAAGCCACAGTGACTCGTGACTGAGTGTCTGTGATTAGCTTCCCACCAATGATGTATTTGTACCAAAGGCCACAAACACTATCAACTTCCTCAAGCTTTCACAAGTGCTGACAAACCGGTTTCTGATACCTGTGAATAAGTGGTCGACCGATATATCGCCAAGGCCGATATATCGGCCGATATTTGGAATTTTCCAAATTTCCACATCGGCCGATAAGTTTTTCTGCATGGCCGATGTGTTCGAGGCAGGACATTTATTTTGACGGCACTGAGAAAAGCTGTGTCTGAGCGCACAGTGCTCACATTCTCTCTCTTGTTTACTGTCGTTGTTCTGTCTAATATGCATAGAAGTCTGTCTTATAATCAGACAGAACGGTTAAACAAAGGAATTAACATACAAAAAGTATTGTAACGATTGCTTTTATATTCTTAGTAATAGAAAGGCAAACATTATAATACTTCCTCGTTTGCGTCAGCATTAAGCAAATACGCATTTATATCATTTAAACTAATCTTTGAATGGCTAATGAACATTTAATTTCACAAACCTTGTGAACTTAGTCGAATCTTGTGAAGTGTGCATTTTTATCCAGCATGATCATATAATCTCTGCATGACGGTCAGTCCGTGTGAATTGAATGATTTAAACTGTAAATTCGTGATTTCAAATTATGCTGCACTTTATGCATTTGCCCACTGTCATATTCATGTCATCTTCTCTATGTGCTGTATGTAAAAGAAGTGTTACCCTGGCTTTATTTGAAAAATATTATTCCTAATACACACAAACTTCCCAGAATACTGAATGCCCTGTTGGTTACAGTGTTTACTTCCTTTTAAAATTATATTTTTATTAAATATTAATTTATTTGTGAAAAATACTTTGTCAACTAAATTATAAGTATGTTTATTTTACACATTTATTTTTTTAATCCATTGTCAAATGATTTCTTAAATATTAATTAAAATAAAATATATATCGGCTTTATATCGGCTATCAGCCACCCTGCTTTCCAAGATATCGGCATCGACATCGGCTGTCAAAAAACCAATATCGATCGAACACTACTGTGAATGTACTGAATCTGAAATTCTCATGTGCAGGTGTCAATATATTTATCATCATATGTATATTGGTCATCATTTACTTGCCTAATGTTGTTCTAAATCTGTGTGACTTCCTTCTGTAGTGCATATAAGATATTTTTGAAGAATGTCTATATGGTTAAAGTCAACAAGGTCCAGTCTTGTTTTGGACCCCATTGACATTCATTGTGTGTACAAAAAAGACTTTAATCCTTTTAAGAATATCCTGAATCAGCGCCTTGTTTCCTGGGTCAAGTGTTCTTCCTGTGAACAAAAGGAACGGCTCATGGTATAATCTGAGACTGATGAGTGATTTATTACAGCCTTAGTTAGCCTCAGGCTTGACACAACGGATTTTCAGAGCTATAGATCAGGGTTTCTCTAATGGGGGTTTACAATAAATGCAGCGAATCCCATGTCTTTATGTGTGTTTGTAAACGCAACGTTACACATGTGCATATTTTCCAACATTTTTGTGGGCAGACGTTTATAGCACTTCAGTACTATTCTGCCAAAATAAAAGCTTAAGGATTTGAAATGTTTAAAGCTTGAGGGTTTAAATATTTGAAAGTGAAGAATTTAAGACGTAAATATTAGTATTGTAACTTGTAGTGTCAAATCATTATTTTTGTTTTACAGCTAAATTGTAATTTGCAACAGTAATATATTTTGTCTTCATTTTTGTTGTGATTATATTGCTGCTACTACTACTATTAATGATGGTAATTGGTACTATTATAATAATAGTGATTATTTTATTTTAATTACTGTTGGGTTTTTAAAATACCAATAACGTGGACTGAGACACTATTACTAAAAAGAAGTTTGAGTTTACTTTAAAGTCAAAATAACACACTTACTAAAAAAGATTAAATATTTTATCTGCTTACTTGCATGTCATGTGACCATTAACCAATATCAGAGAGCTGTGAACATGTGAATGTCCTGGTAAATTATTGAAATGTTAACTTAATATATTGGGGCATACTTCAAGTAAATATTTTACATCTAAGTGGTTTAACTGACAAAAAAGTTTGGGAACCATTCCCAAAAAACATGGACCAGTTTTGTTTCTACATAGACTCTAATATGGTAAAAGAAGGCGTACAGAGCTGGAGTGTCTTCATGCATAATAATCCTGCTTGATATTCTCCCAGCGGTGCAGCCACAACCTCAAGAAAGGTCACACCGGCTAAAGATCTCAGAGTCCTGCTGGACTCCTGATGATGGGAAATAAGTGTGTGTATTCAGGAAACTAGTCTGTAAGATACTGAATCCAGTGACAGCCATACTGCAGTGCGTGATAGTTTTGTATTGGAGATGTTCTTGCTTTCAAAACAATGTTTGCGTTTTAGTTATTAATAGAGGACCACTGTGATTTCATGTTCTGGTTCAGATGGGCTTGAGATTTTGTTTTTAATAAGATAGTAGCGTTTGTCTGGATGTGGGTGTGCACAATAAAACACATAAATAAGTACATCTGTGCAACACATGAATAAGGCATTAAAGTGAAACGATATACACCATGTGCATAATCATTAGGCACCTTTATATTGTGCTTGGAAAAAAAAAAATCAGAATATCAACATGCCTAATAATTATGCACACGGTGTAGAAAAGCTCTCACAGAAGAATAATCCTCCTCTTTTCAGTGATAGGACTTTAGACCCGACCAGACCATGAATGCAGAACACTGCTGTTTCTCTGAAGGGTTTAAACAAACAGGAAGTGGAGGTTTTCATGTCTGATCCTCTTTCCTTCTCCTGAGCCCTTGGCTTTAGGATGATTCCTTGATTTGTTTATGAAACGAGACTGGGAAGGACCCCCTCCACTTTTTTCCCTTTGAGATGTTTTGCCTACACTCACACATATAGGTCATAATCTATTTTAAACCATGAAATCTTTGGAGAAGATCAGAGACTTGAAGACCTCTCATATCCCATTAGGCTCATATTACAACTCATAATGGAAGTGATAGAACAGGACAGGACAGAAATGTTAAGTTAGTCTACATAAATATCAGTGGTCTTTATATAGTTAATAAAGTGTTTTCTTTGCTGAGATCATGACAGCACATGATCTCCAGAGCCACATACTGTCATATTTTAAATAGCCGCATTCAAACGATTTCAGAAAGAATGCTGCAGTTGCATTATTGCACTGCCAACATGCATGAAATTTGTTTTTGGAATTACGTTCAGAAGCAGACATCCGCTGTGGTTTGGGGAACTGAAACACTAAAATGTGTCTGGGTCGTTGACAAGATACTTGTTGACAAGTGTGACTATGCTACATGTAGAATGATGTCAAACATTCCTAACAATTCTTGTATAATTATTAGGTTTGTGTGACGTGAATTGAGTGACATAGTGACATGGAATATTTGTACTTAAAACATACATGTATATTTTATTTAAAAAAAAAATAGTGCTGGGCAACGTTTAATTGCGATCCATCCAGTTTTTGTGTACAGAATATATG
This sequence comes from Cyprinus carpio, assembly GCF_018340385.1. Taxonomy (NCBI): domain Eukaryota; kingdom Metazoa; phylum Chordata; class Actinopteri; order Cypriniformes; family Cyprinidae; genus Cyprinus; species Cyprinus carpio. Next base: position 16,285,214 of record NC_056614.1, on the reverse strand, counting down.
TGGGTGTACTGTGTACATTTATTATGTATATACAAAGATGCAGACATACACTATATATTTAGAAAATATTTATATATATGTTCATATAATTTATATTATATATAAATATATTGAATATATACAAATAACATTTTCTTAAATATAGCATATACATACATGCATGTGTCTGTACTTAAATATACATAATAAATATACACAGTACACACAAATATATTATTTACGCAAAAACTTTTATTTTGGATGCGATTAATCATTGCCCAGCACAATAAAAAAATCTTATCATCTAAATGTTAATTCAAAAATATGCTAGATTTTCAAAATTAAGCTAAATTATGAATATTAAATAAAATCTGAAATATTTATATATTCTACATTTTAACAAAATTAAGCTAAATTATAAAGATGAAATAAAATATGAAATATTTACATATTTATACACACATGTATAAATGTGGATGTATTTTTAGGTGTGTGTATGTATCTTTATAAAAAAAATCTAATTATAAATATGAATTTATAATAAGATAAATAATCTAATTCAAAACATAAATCTAATTAGATTATATATATATAATCTAACCTAAAATTAAAATTAATTTTAGGTTAAAATGTAGCATAGTTTTTTTAATTAATTATTTTTAATTTAATAAACAAACAGCATGCTTTTTTTTATCTTTAGGTTGAAGCGTAATAGAGATGGTTGAGGTACAGTGCATTTTTTAAAAACTCCAGTAACCAGGATTAGGCCTGTTTCTGTTTTTCTTTATGGACTGTGAGGGCATTTTCTGGTATATTGTCTTTTCTACAACACTGTGTAATATATTGACTGATTATACTTCTACACTGTAGATTGACCCATAAGCCTCTTAACGTCCAGCTGGGGATTAAACAGAAAGTCTTGGATTCTTGAGGGTCCAGGATCTTGCATGTACCCCAACAGCTAGGGTGAGCTAGGGCGAGCTGCAGGATGTTTCATAAACTTTCTCTTATCAGAGACAGCCAAATACTTTCATAAACCACAAGGAGATCATATGAAAGTGGAGATGGTCTATTTAAGATGTGTGTTAGCATGCCCTGACTTGTTGCTGAAGCATTCTTGTATCTTGCATCTGAGGAATTGATTTGATTTGTGTTATTAACAGACTGATGTGGCCATGTGGGAAAGGGGTTATCCATAAAGTTGGAACTTTTCTTAAACTTGCCTAGAACCATTTGCTGTAACTTAAGGTCATCAAAGTTCATCATTTTCTGTGTTCAGGTTCAGTCGTGTGGAGATGGTATACAGGCTTCTTTTAAAATGACCAGTTTAAAAAAATGACTAATCAAAACTGATTAGGTTGAATGACTATACAGATGCATGAGAAACATCTGAGAAAACAATTGTGACTACATTGTAAAAAAAAAATTTTTCAGGGTTTTACAATACTATAAATCATAAAACTGTTAATTTACAAGGGGCCTATGAAATCCATTTTATGGACGCCGTTTTTTTTTTTTCTGTTTTCATTTTTCTACAAAACGTCTTATTAATTGAAATAATTTAACTTAATTCAACAGCAATTTATGAAAAGTTAAACAAAAATGACATTTTTAAGACAAAGAAATATGTTTTATTTATTTTTTCTCAACTTTAGTTTTATTTTGATCAAATTCTGTTTTCCATGGATTTTCTGGATTCCATTTGGTTTCATTAAATTGTAATACTCTAAAGCATCTCTAAATAATTGATTTTATAACTCCCCTCCCAGAAATAATGTGCTGTTTATTTACATCTTTCTAGTAAATAAATTCTTGTATATAATTTTCCTGGTAAATATTCCTTAAAAGCAATGTTTTAATAATTAATGTATTAATTTTATTATTTGTAGTAGTATTATAATTACTTTAAGAAAAGGGCCTTTCGCACCACAGGAACCTTTTCATAATACCAGAACTAATTGTGGAACTACCCACCTTTTGGTCATTTTTAGTACTGGACTGCCTTTTTCGAGAACCAAATTACTTAAGTATACATTGATTGGCCAGACGCGTTTGAAAATGCCCTCACCCACCATGAATTACAACGCTGTGTAAACATACTGTAAACATTATGTCAACTTATTTTGCAAGTATGATGAATAGCAATAGATGGATGTACGATGAATCTTAATCCTCCTTTCTGTTCTTTCAATCGCTTTACGTATACATTGACATTCCATGTCCATTATTGTGAAACCTGCGAGACACAACAAAAACACAGCTCCGATCACAGAGTCCTCCATCCTCCTGTTGTTAAAGTTGTTCTTCTTTGTTTCCGTTGTTGAACGCTGCGCACAAATGATGTCGCTGTCGACCGGCTTAGGTAACTTCCTAGTACACATTGATGGTGCGAATGCAACCCTTTAAATGGTTCTGGGAAATAGTTCGCGCAAAATCGTTGCAGTACTTTAATACTGTACAATTAGTTATGGAACTAAAGCGGTGCTAAAGGCCCTAAATATATTTCTGTCACCCTTTCTTCAAGTTAAACCAAGCTTTTATTATGATGGGTTGTTGTAAAGACCTTTAAGTTTGCTTTCAAACCAAAGCGTTAATACAAGTAAAAAACATATCCTTGTGGTGCAGCTGATACAGAAGAGCATACGGCATCTGCGTACAGCTCAGATTTGCCAAAATGGCTCTACGCTGATTTGGAGAGACACAGTGAAGAGGAATTGTTGAATAAAGTCATTATTTTAGTTTTCTTCGTGTCCAAAAAGTATTCTCGTCGCTTCATAATGTTACGGTTGAATCACTGATGGCAGATGGACTATTCTGAGGATGCTTTTCATACTTTCCTGGTCCACTGTTATTTATTTGGCAGTCTATGGGACAGTCTCAAGCCTCCCTGTTTTCATCCAAAATGTCTTAAATTGTGTTCCGAAGACGAATGAAGCTTTTACGCGTTTAGAACGACATGGGGGTAAGTGATTAATGACAAAATGTTCATTTATGGGTGGAGTAACCCTTTAAGTACCTTCCATTCGGGGAAGTCGTGGCCTAACGGTTAGAGATGTAAGTGACTTTCTTTCCTCAGCAGAACAAATTTTTAGCTGAAACTGGTCCTTCGTGATTCATAAAATGCAAGTCATCGGCTACTGGCGCTTGAGAGTCAAAAAAAGCATAAACAATCAATACAAAATGAATACCCATGGCTACTGAGGATATATTAAAGGAGCCGTATGTAGGATTGTGGCCTAAACTGGTACTGCAATCACTATAAAAATACTGTAGAGCGGTGTATCCCTTCCCCCTACCCCCTGACTCGAGGTTGCCAGATGAGCTGCAGGATTCAGCAGAAACATAGGCTGCTTCAATGAGCTTCCAATGGCAAGTGACGAAAAGATGTACACAGTAAGTTTTTTTTTTTTCTGTTAATTATGTTTATGCTTCATGAGAGATATTTTGATAAGTAATTATGTATTTAAAAAATGTACTAATTGTCATTAGTTAAATATAATCGTAAAGCTTTATGCTCGTATGTGACAGTATAATCGTAAAGATGTATGCTCGTATGTGACAGTATAATCGTAAAGATTTATGCTCGTATGTGACAGTATAATCGTAAAGATTTATGTTCGTACGTGACAGACAGAACAGTAACTGTTAGTCTAGGCTACTGTCTCAATTACATTTCAAATTGCCATAATGGGCGTGCTAATGTTGTTTTCTTCAGCGTCTCAGCATAATGACAGAGAAACGGGCTCCTGTAATGCATCTCTAATGTTAGCATACGTCCATGTGAGCTAACGTTATGTTACTTTGCACAAACATGCATAACTTTGTTCGACTGTCATGAATATATGAAATGTCCATTGACATCAAGTACAAGTTAGCCAAGCATAGATGAATCTTACCTGTACAGGAGAAAATTAGCAACATTGTCGTCTGTGTTCAAATTCTTCTCCATTTTCAGCCGTCTCCATCTTTCAAAAGCATCTCCAATACAAATTCTGGTTTTATTTCGGACTTTGTCACGACGAATTTCTGAATTATAACGAGGTCTTTCTGATTTAGTAACATTAGACATTTTTATCCGACTGGAGTTAGGGCAGGTTACAGCAAAGCTGGCAACACGGATCCCGAAACACTACTGACTTCGTGATTGGTAGATAGGTGGAGGGAGGCGCGTCAGGCCAAAACACAAAATGACAACATCAACATCAGTTGAGGGCTGCAAGTCCACTTTTTAAATGACAATATCCTGGCCGGACTACTGTTGTCAGTGATATAAGTATTTGAAATGAACATGATTTCTTAATGTCTAGTGACACATTTTATGATTAATTGAAATAGATTTCTTACATACAGCTCCTTTAAGGTCTTATGAAGCAAAACGGTAGTCTGTGCAAGAAACTGTACATATTTATTATTTCATGTGTAATTCATTGTGTTACTTAATGATTATTATTTGTGAAATTTACTAGCAATTTCTGAGTGAACATTTTCTTTTTTCTCTTTTTCATAAATTTTCCTCTTGGCTTTTGAATGGGAATGTTTTTTTGTTTTGTTTTTTGCATTTGTGTAAACTTTCTTAAAGCCTTTTTCTTTATCCCAAGTTTTATTGTTTCAGAAGGACAAGTTGTCAGGCAGTGGCAGTATGGATTTTTTTTTAGCATGCGGATGTAAAGCCATCAGCAGAGAAGTCAGCAGTAGCGATAACTCTCTTTCTCAGAATGCAGAGTCAGAACAACAGTACGCCTCCACTGTAAGCCACAAATGGCCAATAAATAAAGCATTATAATTATCTTCTGCCCCCCTCACATCCTCTTTCACTTGTTGTTATCAGTCTGAAGGCAGGCACTGGAGGAAATGAAGGTCTTATTGGCTGACCATTAATCAGCTGCTGTAGAAGGATAGGCTGTTAGGAGATGGCTGTCAAGAGGGACGTGATGTCAAATTAATTTCTGAATTTTGACAGTCATAATCCTGTTTGGTTGTTGTCTAGATCAGAGAAAACAGACCAATCTATCTCATTGAGGATCCTGAAACTCACTACAGTCAGAGTGCGTGTGTGTATGTGTTGGATATTCCACCTGGTGTTCATGTGTGTCGGTCCAGATGTCTTTTATTGTGACTCATCATAGGATCATCACAAGCACCTTTTGGACATGACTTTGTAGCCTCTACATCTGGCATTACCTTATGGTGAGGTACTTACCATAAGCCACAATGCCTTTAGTCATTTGTTAGTGTCCAGTAGCTGTATGCAATTATTGTAACTAACTAGTATAACTGCTTTTAATGAATTCCAATGTGTTTTTGGCTTTTTGCTCAATTATTGATGAAGATATTAAAATGTCAGAATTATTTTGATGATTCTTTTTTTGTGTGTGTGATTTCACACTAGAGGATAGTACGTCTGTGTTGGCAATTAAAAAACATTGTGTGAAATTGCACTTAAACTCAAAATTAAACATTGATTTGGATAAAATAAGTGTAAATAGTGATAGAGCCTCGCCCCCTTTGCTTCCTTTTCCCAAGGGCGGGGTTTATCTGGGTTTGTGATGTCACGAACCCAGGAAGTAACTTGTTGTAGTCCCTACCAGCCGTTTTTGTAGGCATTAAACTGCCAGAATTTAAAAGATGATATTTCCAATTGCATTGAACTTTCAGCTTCATAACTTTGCAGATATTGTTAATGCTCAAACAGCAACATTACACACTAACTAACGTTAAAAAAGTGAAATTGCAATGAACCACCCCTTTAATTCAAATACCCTACCCGATACTTTATTTTCAACTTTTTGATTATTTCCTTAATTTTTATTGAAAATAATTGCCTTGATAAAATAAAATAAAAAAAGTTTGGCAAAAGGTGTGTTTGAACACTGGTTGATCATGTCAAAATGACTGCAGAACACGGTTTACCATCTATGCCACTTGAGCTGATATTTGATAGCCGTCTTTTGTAATGTTGATTAGCCCAATCACACATTGGTGGGCAGATTTAGTGTAAATATCCTCTGCCAACTAGGTTAGTATAAATACACACTCTGTAAAAGAATTATGTCTAAATAAGAAAAACACATTATTTCACATTATGTTGTTTAATTTTTTGTCTCTATCATAAATGATAAAGCTTTGAAAAAGGGTTATTTTATGAAATGTTATAAAGTACTGTAAGTGTGTGATGTCTTGTGATGGAAATATCATCTGTTCTTCATTGTTGAATCTGCATTTTCACAATCACAGTGTACAGTTGATGGTACATCCTGAAATGACCAGAGCTGAAGTCAGCTACAGTCAGATTGCACATGATCTGTTCCCTCATGTGATTTTCCTACTGTCTATTGCCCTGGCGTCACCATAACAGATGGAGTATCACTATAGTGATGATAGTGATGTACACAGATAAACCCCATTCAAGCTCTCCTTATCCACAATGTTATACGAGTATAAACAAATTGCATGAGGAAATGAATAATCAGTCACCTTAAGATATGGTTCAGTCTGCTGACCAGACCTACTGCCTGAGAGAGTGTTATATTGATATTAGCTCTGAAAATGAGAGTATTGCTAGTGTATATTTATATCACAGTGACTGCCAGTAATTCATCCAGATGCTTGTGCTAATAGGTCCTTACAAGGGCTGAGCAATAGTATGCTTGAGATAATATAGTATATTATAGTATATGTTATCAATCAAATGTTTGAAGTCAGTAAGAATTTCTTTTTGAAAGAATTATTTTAATTTAGCAAGAATGCTTGATCAAAAGTGACAGTAAATGCATTTATAATGTTAAGAAAGTAATGTGTCCAATAAATGCAGATGTTTTGAAGATTATATTAATCAGGGAATCTTAAAAAATGTGTCATGGTTTCACAGAATAAAATACATTTTGAAATGTTTAAACACTTTTTTTGATCAAATAAACACAGCCTTGGTAAGCATACAAGATTTCTTGTCTAATGTAAAATAACTAAGGAGGAAAGATGTTAATAAATTTCCTTTATATGCAGCAATAAAAACAGTGTTTACCTACATATGTTTCTACTAAAACATTTTAATATTTAACAAATGAATAGCTGAATCAATTCACAGATGGTAATGCCTACTGAAGTTTAAAACTATTGCAACCTTAATCTTCTCAATGGTAAGTAGTGCTTTAAAATCGTTGCAATAAACTAATTTATTTAAATAAAAAAACAGACTGTCATGAGTGCATACAGTATTTTTTGTGTGAATTGTTTTGTATGTTTGTTCTGAACATTGATGTGTGTGTCTCTTTATGTCTGACCTTGCGTGATCTAATTGTTAGACAAATATTCAAACACAGACACATTCAAGCAGACAAGTGTTGTGACGACTTCATAGCAGCTTTTTGGTTACTGATGAGTGAGTAATATGACCTCTAGACAGGCGTTTTGTGGTGTGCTGCTGACAGAAATCTCTTGACAGCGTGTGACAAGCTGCTAATCACAACAGGAACTTCTACACAGCCAATTAGCATCAACAGCTCCTCCACCTTTAATGATGTATATGAATGACAATTAAAGAAATATGAACACTGACTTCCATGGAAATCAAAAGAATTTGAGGTAAACGGCTTATTAGGAGTGTATATGAGGAAAGTATGATGTCTAGGTTTACTTCACAAAAACCAGTCATGCAAGCTGTCTGTCTCAAGCATTTCCCCTTACTTATGTTCTCATTTGAACATCACAAACTTGTTTGTTTTGACCTGCCATTTCAGCCATGTAATAATAATATGTTATGAAGTTGCCCTGTATGCTGACCGTCATCTGCTGTCTTTGATGAACTGTGCTGCTGTCATCGCTTATCAAGATGAAATTCTTAATCACGGGAAACTGAAACTGAAATTAAATTTCACAGCTTATGTCATACAGGCTAATTTTAAAACATTGTACCCATTACTGTGAGTCACAATGCTATCACAATATGGCATTGTTATTAAATATTCAACAGCCTACATGGATTAACCAAGCCCACATGATGACAAGTCTGGATGTAAAAAAGTTATTTGAACAGAAATGGTTCTTTCAAAGATGACATGAAATGGAAATCACATTGACATGATTTTTTTTTCTAAATGCATGTTATTGATCTTATCGTGAATGATTAATTTTTTTAATATTTTTTGACCTTGTCAACTCAAACTTCAACAGACTTCTCTCTTGTTATGTATGCTGGACAAATTATTTTAGTCTGCTGGATAGGACCAAGTCCCCACTCTACTTTTTTAAAAATGTATTTTCAATAATTTTGTACATCACAATATCAGAAAGATCTGTTGCTGCTACCATTACATTGTGATTTTAAAAGTTTATGTCAGAACAGAATCAGGCCTTCAGTGTTGGGGGCAAAAACAGTAGGTGCGTTTCCATTACAGATTTGCGCAAAACTTTTGCGATATTTTATAATTGTTGATTAAAAACTATTGTGAAATGACAGCATTGCCATTAACCGATGTTATGCGACTAAAGCAGATTTTTTTCCTTTTTGCGATGTCATGCCGATGAATGTTTGTAGGTTTACGTATATCACGACACTGCACTAGCCAATATTTTTAATCGAAGGAGATGTATACATGTATCTTTAGCAATGCAGCGTGGAGAGCCGCTTCTGGGACGCTTATGTGCCGCGATGCAGCTAGTGTAAACACAAGCATTGACTAGAGTAGCTGTGTTGAAGCCGTAATGTGTAAAGCATTAATGTCAAGGAAAACCACTTATACTTGAGACTGGCCACATATGAGGTGTTTCTTGGAGGTTATATTATATTAAAGAATGATCTTTAATGAAGAAAAAATGTTTCCATTGCAGTTTTGCGATGTATTCCTTTTTCAAATTGCCTGAAAAACCAGCTCATGTGAATGTCCATTAGACATATTTTCAATTCGCAATTTCAATTTGCACTATTTGAAGGGTAGTGGAAATGCAGCTAGTTAAATTTTATATTGATCTTTTTGTTGTTTATCCATCTTTTCATTAGTGATCTGAACTTGTTTGTAACCTATAGTTTTATAATATAGGACTGATACCTATAGAACAGTTTTAGAATAGGACAAACACCGTACAAATCAGTTTAATTAATGATTGTTCATGCACTATGCTACTGCTTTTATCTTTGATCGAACAGTCATATATCTAACTTTGAATGGAAGTGTAGAATAGTAAATTTTAGTAGGTTAAAAAAAGTATGAATGGATGTGTACTGCTGTGGGAATTGAACCTGTTCTAGTGACCAAACTGATTTGAAGTTTCCACACAATGTTGTCTTTGATGCTCAGTAGCCAAAGGCAACTCTACTGCTGTGTTTTATTTAGATAGTGATCAGATTTACCATATGGAGCATGATTCATGAAAGTGGAAATTACCCAGAATCTGTGATACTGATAAAAGTCTTGAAATTAAGACCAGTAAGCTTGAATTTAATTCGAAAATAATGCTATTAAAATCTAAATTATGAATCTTATGGAAAATTTAATTTAAGTACATTCTTATGGTTTCAATTAGCATAACCTGAGGCTACATCAAGCTTGACATCTTTTGAAAGATGTTCCACCACTGTCCAAGTCAGTGTTTCATGCTATTCATATACAGAGTGACCACATTATGTAAATATAACAGGATTAGATTCATTATTAATAGTTTGGAAGCTGGAAACTTCTGGAATGAGTATGCACTGGGTGTTTATCATTAAGGAACAAAAAGCAGGCCCTTTGCTGGAAAAGGGAGAGGCAGGAAGAGTGTGATGTCAGACAGGGAAGTGAACAGGAAACAGAACGAGGGGGAGGAGTGGGCTGTGTAGAGGGCGACGGCCTTCCCATTTCCTGGCAGTTTCTCTCTTTCTCTTTCTGCCAGTGCTGTGAGAGTATGAGTAGAGGATGAAGACCACCACAGCTGGAGCTGTGATTGTTCTTTCTTGAGACTTAAGAAAAAACAGAGGAATACGTCTTGTTTTTTTCACCATTTATTAGAAGACGACATTGCAACATGTACAGTGGATATGGAGGTACTTTGAGATTTATGAACAACAGTTTTGTGAGATACTATCTAGGCATTTGAAGTATTTTGTCATCTAATATTGATGAGTTACAGCTTGAATGTCGGTGTTCAGGTTGTAAAGGGTGTTGAGGTATGGGTTATGTGTACAGTCAGGTGTGTTGTGAATGGAATATTTTGGATGTTTATTTAATTAATTTTCTTCGTTTATATTGTAGAATGATGTAGAAAGATTTCCTTTTCTCAAAGTTTAAAATCACCAACAATGGCTTGGATAAATTTTGTTTTGACTCACCAAGGACGCTGGCAGCCATAGCTAAAGTACACAAGAAGTGATAATGTGTCACAAAAGTTGTTTCCTATTAGATTATTTTCCGCAAAACACAAAATTCAGCCTAAAAGTGGTATGAAATTTAAAATATTTTCTTCCCAGTTCTGTGGTCAGCTTTTGTGAAGTGAAAGTAAGCTGAAATGATACGTGATATAGTTGCTCACATCAGGTGCTGTGTATGTTTTCACAGGCCTGAGTTAGTTGGGAGGGGAATGGATGGTGGATTTGTGGTTTTCAACATTGTCCTGCATTGTTTCTGTCCAGATGTTTCTGGGATTTGTGGTGGGACCATTGTCATTCTGGGACAGACATCCCACTGGGTTTCCCAGTTGATGCTTCTATTGGAGTGAGAGAGAGTGGACACTCAAAGTGTATTTACTTTGGGCTAAAGTTCAGCCTGGCACCTTGGGGTCATCTAGAACAAACACACAGGGAGGTCCTTAAGTTTAGCTGATCCTCTGGGATGATACCTCTGGTTTGCTTAAGGCCTGTTAAAGCAGAAGCTGTAAAAAGTCATTCAGATGATCCTCACAATTCCAGAGCACAGGCCTGGCCAAATGTTGCAGAGAACTGTTGAAGGAAATGGCTCATTATTAATGATATCTCTTAACTTTTGAGCTAATCCAAAGATTTGCAGTTGGAGAGGGAGGAAGAGGGAAACAGAGCCAGTTTCTTGTTTCAAGCCTTTGCTCAGAGAATGGAAGGAAGGATACACCATGTGGGGCAAATGTTAAGAGCTAAGGGATTTCAAAAGCCACATGACTATTATTAACTCTCAAGGTGCTTGTTGTCACATCCTGGTATTGAAGAAAGATTTCCACAGCAGCATTTCATTACAAATATTAATTGATGATAGTGATAGACTGATAGATATATCAACCCAGCCAAAAATGTTCAGATTATAATATTTAAAATATAAATAATAGGTTTTATATATAACATATTTTAAAAATAATATTTATTGGCAAGAAATTGCACTTGTTCTTATTTAAAACTAATTAGCTAACCACTAGTGATGCACCAACATTTTGGCAACTGAAAATATTCGTATGAAAATTTATTTTCCGTTTTGTCCAAAATGTAAATTATAGGGCTAGACAGTATAGATTTCTTGTTTTTGATCAATCTTCAGATCAACCAAGAACCAAGATCTTTTATTATACTGATACATGATGTGCAAACAAAACATCTCTAAACATTATTTGCAGTGGGCCTGCCATCCAATAATCACAATAAGCTTTGTGTATATTACTTTTGATATGAAACTAAGTCTGAGCTTTCAAATTCAGTAAATTTTATAACAAAATTCAAACTATAAATTTTGACGCTTTAATAAGATGTGAACCGATCAACTTGTTTGCTAGCTACAGCATGAGATAAACATGATGAAACATATCATGTATCATAAAGAAAATGTATACAAAAATGTATCATGTCTCATGTAATCACTTAAAGGAGTCATATGATGCGATTTCAAGTTTTCCTTTCTCTTTGGAGTGTTACAAGCTCTTGGTGCATAAAGAAGATCTGTAGAGTTGCAAAGACTAAAGTCTCAAACCCAAAGAGATATTGTTTATAAAAGTTAAGACTCATCCACACCCTCCTAAAACGCCTCGTTTAAACGCTCCCCCACGTCTACGTCACGATGTGGGAAGATTTGCATAACACCACCCAAATGTTCACACAAAGAAAGAAGGCGTAACTTTGATTCTCGCTGTGGCCGGCACCATGTCGTGGAGATACTGTTTCGTTGTGCAAGTGAAAATACTTAGTTTGGTCTTCCAAAAGAGGACACAACTAGAAATCAGCGGTTAAGTTGTATTTACAACACCGTTCCAGAACAGTTCAACACAAATATACAGATGTCTGCAGTGCATTTTATGGAGGACTGTTTCCTGATCCTGGGAGAGTAGACTACAATGCTGGCACTTCTGACTCACAGTCTGTAAGTACGTTTACATATGTAAAGGATTTGCCACTGATGATTCAGACATGAGTTTTGAGCAGTGTAGAGTAGGGGTTCTCAATTCCAGTCCTCGCTCCCCACTGCTCTGCACATTTTGTATGTTTCTCTTATGGCTTCAGAAGTTTGTTCTATTCAAACGAAAGTGCGAAGTTGACATCACAGTATATTCCGCCATGATTCCTGTTCAAAGCGAACGTAAATGTTCCATTCAAAGTGTGTTGAAGTGTGCAAGATGTGCATTTAAATTGTATTTATTTACAGAGGTATATGATGTCACACTTGTCTGTGTGTGAAGGGGTTGCGCAGCACAAATCCGTGAATGAATGTTCCGAAGTGAGGTAAACATCAACAGATTTCCCCTGCTCAGGGAGTAGGCAGCAATGAACACTGTGTAGGGACCATGTCAATGGGGACACAATTCATGCACGGAGCTCACTTCTAACGAGCTGATTATCTGAATTAGGTGTGTTAACAAAGAGAGACATGCAAAATATGCAGAGGTGCGGGGCGTGAGGACTGGAATTGAGAACCGCTGGTGTAGAGTAGCGCTTGTTGTTTGTTGTTTCTCCGATCACAAATGTAGACATGGTTTTATGTTTACGTGGCACGATGCAAGCAACGTGTAAAAACACAGTGTAAGTCATTGTAATCCGTAATTATGTCCCCACTGGATGCAACAAATGGCTAATTTGTAATGGGTTTTATTGTTTTTTGTCTTGTCTCGCCAGTGTTCTGACCGGGACACGCATCACAGTATGTTAAGGGGGGTAACATTTCCATCACACGCTTGAGGTATTCGGCCAGTCACAAAGCACTGGATAGCTGGCCAATCAGAGCACACCTCGCTTTTCAGACCGATGAGCTTAGTAAAAATCGACGCATTTCAGAAGGCGGGGCATAGAGGAGAAACAATAATGTACAGTATATCGAAAATAATGTTTTTTTGAACCTTAAACAGCTCTCCTCCTTAAACTATTAATCACTATTAATAACATTAGCTAATATAGGCCTATTGAATATATTGTTATATTGTTATATTATTATATGAATCATTTGCTCCGTTTTATTTTTTTGCTAGAAGTTTAGGTCATTTTACAGGAGCAGACTGTCAAGTAGGATTGGAAAGGTGTAGGATTGACCCCAGATATCACATTGTGATGTTTTTGGAACCATCTGATGCTCTTTACTTGTTCCCAGAGAGTTTTTTTGGACACAACTTTGGGATTCTTCCTCTGTGACCGTGAACCCTACCAGTGTTTGTTTGACAGACACCAGGCCCTGGTAATCTCTGATATGAATGGAATGTGTCCGAGACACGGAGGCTACCGGCTCCAACATAATGAATGTGCTATCATCACGACTCTCTCAGGGAGAAAACACTGGCAAGCTTGCTTTTATTTCACAGGTGCTCACCCCAACCACTCACAACGTGTGGATGGAGCTCGAAAACCATAGAGCTTGAAGAACAGTAAGCATTGATAAAATGTAGCCTGGTAAATCATCACACTAATTTGGGTTGGTTGACAGAGCGTCTAATGGTTGGATTCCAGTTGGTTTGTGTCAGATCAGGGGTGGGGAGGGCCCCGGTGGCTTTGTTGTTCTAGAATAGTCCTGAAGCAAAGCCAGACCACCAGAACAATACTGATCCACACGCTTCAGAAGAGCCTGACCAGCTTTGATTATTGTGAAAACAGTTGACGTACAGTTGGAGTGTCCAAATATTTCATAAGTGGTGACTTTGGGTCCTGGTCGGACAGGTGGGAACCCAGAACAGAGCAACAATTGGAAGGATGAGGCTTTGATGGTGTTTATTTGATCTTCATGAAAGGTTCCGGTGTGTGAAGGGAATGTAGTAGACATTTCATTCCCACACAAGTCATGGTTAAGAGGAAGAATGTGTCACTTGCCTTGTTTACCTGGTGACACAAAGGAGGAAAGAGGCTCACCAGAAGGTGTGTTTATGTTTGTTATGAAGTTTGTCTAGGGAAATCATTTCTCCTTAATTACTGATGTTCATTCAGAAGCTATTGATTTAAGTGGATCTTCTGTAGACTTTTTTTTTTTTTTTTTTTTTTTTACATGGCAGTTTTTTGGGAGTCATTGTAATTGGCTAGAATTGAGTTTATGTTATTTAATATAAGGATGATGAAGATTAATTTAGGGATGTGGTGATATTAAAATTTTGTCCAATACCAATAAGCAATTTAGATTTTTTTGTTGATAACTGATATTATGATTTTGTATATTTTGTATATATAAATTAAAAACAAAACACCAAAAAGTAAAATAGATCATTTCAAATGATACAAGTGAATTTAGGCATCGCAAAATTATATAATGTACAGTATGACAATTGGATATTAATTTTGAGATTTGCTAAAGATTACATTTAACAATATCAAGTTATGTGTGTTTTTAAAGAGTTTAAGTGAGATGATGGCTAAGGTAGTCTAAAGATAAAAAGGCAAAATTACACATCCACAGTTAAATTTGCAATATTGACTGATGAAGAAAAAATATATATAAAATAAAAAATGTCTAATATTGTCTATATGTCTATATAACCAATCTGGTACCATTTAGAAATAGTTTCTTCAGACAGGTTCTACATATTGTAAATGGATTGTGTTATGTCAGCAAGAGAAGAATAGAAATGTAGAAGAAATCTAGAAATTTAGGGGTTATCTTACCAATAGTTAGCTGCAGATGTTATTTTTCTGTCCTCTCTCCATCCGATGGTGGAATATCCTGCGGGAAATTAAAAAATTCCACTTCCCTCATTGTTGAACAGTTTCCCTTCCTCCATGCTTGGAAGCATGGAGCTTTTTATTTTCCATCAGCATCAACAGACCTCGCAGTGTTTACACTCTTCACTGATCACAAGAAGACAAACAAAGAATCCTTGAATAATTAAAATCTGAAATGCTTTTGAAATATTTACATCCTAACTTTGCTCAGAAATTTTAATTACGTTAATCATTTACTTCATTAAGCATTTAACATTGTAATTCAGAGAAGACAAATATCTTATTAAAACTGTGCTGTTGCATTCAGTTTTATCAAAGAGAAAAACCATCAGAGTTCTCGTAAAAACCTGAATCCAGTCCTTAATGTCTTTTCCGAGTAAGACAATCTGAAGTTTTTCCTCTCAGTGGAGGTTTTAGGCTGGAGGGCAGAACATGTCCTGCTCTGTACCCCAGCCGTGATGCTCTCTCTTGCTGGGCACATCGCAAAGAATTCTCCCTTCAGCAACTCTGGTGGCCTCTGAATGAATTTCAAATAGCTGAAATACTTTAGTCAGTCCAGAGAGTCACAGGTGGCTTTTAGGGTCCTCTCAGTAATGCAGAATTACACATGTAATAAGCTAAAGATCTTCATAAAGTGCTTGGGTTTGTTTCTTGTCCTCCACTCAAGTTTAAAAAAAACTCTAGCTTCCTTACTCAATGCAGCGATGCATTGCTGTATCCAAGGCACTGCCCATCTTTGTTGACTAAATCTTGAGCGCTGAGCATCCAAGTCAAGGTCATTATGGTGACTAAAACACACTTGTGCTGGGGTCACAGCTTAAATTATCTCATGTGCTCAGATATGCTGGCTCACACCTCAGAATATCTCTCTATAATGTGACTTCGAGGCCTGTTTTCCCTCCCCTTGCTCTTCTCTGGAAATATTAAATCTTAAAGGGTTACTCCACCCCAAAATGAAAATTTTGTCATTAATCACTTACCTTCACTTCGTCTTTAGAACGCTACTTAAGATATTTTGGATGAAAACCGGTAGGTTTGTGACTGTCCCATAGACTGCAAAGTAAATTACCCTGTCAAGGTCCAGAAAAGTATGAAAGACATCGTCAGAATAGTCCACCTGCTGTCAGTCGTTCAACCGTAACGTTATAAAGCGATGAGAATACATTTTGTATTCTCTTCTGTGTCAGCCGCGACACAAGGATACATTTTGTATGTGTATTTATGCTTTAATTTGCACAAAAACAGTGCATCCATGTAGCACGGCTGACAAAAAAGAGCGTACACTGCTCGGATATTCTCCAAAATGGCAATTACAATGATGCGGAGAGAGACAGAGGAGACAAATTGTTGAATAAAGTCGTTATTTTTGTTTTCTTCGCATACAAAAAGTATTCTCGTCACTTCATAACATTATGGTTGAACGATTGATGGCAGATGGACTATTCTGACAATGTCTTTCATACTTTTATGGACCATGACAGTGTAATTTACTTGGCAGTCTATGGGACAGTCACAAGCCTCCTGGTTTTCATCCAAAATATCTTAAATTGTGTTCCGAAGACGAACAAAGCTTTTTCGGGTTTGGAACGACATGGGAGTAAGTGATTAATGAGAAAATTTTCATTTTGGGGTGGTGTATCCCTTTAGTTCAATTTAAAACAAAACTTGCTGTGTTCAACCTGCCTTCACAGAGCCATGGGGAAACTGCTGCGGTTACATAATGCTCTGTTGTTTTGTGTTGGATATGTAGTCCCATTAAAGTTTTTTCTCTGTGTTCATGTAACTTGCTACTGATTTCCGTTAAGCTGATAACTTCAGACTTTTGACTCTGATTAACATGAATCATTTGTTTGCACTAGCAGTCTATCTTTTCTAATCTATAGGTATATCTTTGGTCTAAGTGTCTTTCTGTTTGTGTGCTTTCCCATATGGTTACTGTCCTGGCTAAAATCCACAGTGATTGGTGTGGTGTTAAGTGTAATCTTGACTGCTCTGTCTTCTCATGCTGTGTCCATGGGTTGTTTTTATGAGGGTGACGTCTGATAGCCCATGACAGGGTCATTGATAAGAGACCTCACTGATTATATACAAGTAACTTTATGAATGGCTAATTAGAAACAGTTTATCTGCACTGAAGAGCCATGATTATTTTCTCTTTCTCTTTGCTTTCCAGTGTGATATAGCATTTATAGCCATGACCAGATTAGAGTGATGATGCAAATGAGTCAGTGAATCAAAGTTTTGAATCAGTTGAGCAAAACAGATTGAACTGATTAAAAAAAAATAATCAAGGTAGCATGCAGTATTTCTAAGCTATAGAAATGTTATTATAGAGGGTATGCAAGGGATGTCACCGTCAGCTGGAGTGACTGTGGTTCTGCCCACTGAGTGGCAAAAAGACTGAATGGCAACAGCATGAATGCGACAGAACACACAAAACAAAATCTAAAATGAGAAAGAGCTTTGAGATTGACTGTACCAATAGATTTGACAAGAAATCTGAGGTATATTTTTACAGACTGCCATAAGCTACAGAAACGAGAAGCAAATGGCTCCCTGCAATTCACAGAAAGAAATGGACTCCACTCCAGGCAGCGAAACACAGATTAGCAGTTGTCATTTTATGTTAATATATTGAATTTTGTGGTAAATTCATGGCCTAAGTATTGTTATCATATTGACATCTCATTAATTCAATATTTACCATCTTATATTCTGCAAAACTGGATAATTTTAAATAAACATTGGCAAAAACTATATAGGCCTACATTTTTGGGCTGGACGATATGATGGTATATATAGCATTGATATAAGTGATTACCCAGATTTAGACCAACCTATTTTTGTATTTACAAAATGCGTTCACAGTTACATTTGCTTTATTTATTTCCCCGGCGTCGCAATCAGGCACATATAAATGTCAGGAAACATGATTCCTGGCTGCATATAAATATCCATGGACCAATGGATCTTTGTAAGGAAGTTGTAAGGAACACTATATCGAGTCCAACAACCTTTAGTTTAAACTGATTATCATTTGTTTTACTCTTGTTTTCGCAGCTTCCCTATTAAATCCAGTCATGCAGCGGGCTCTTTTGCCACTCAGTCCATTTCTGTCTGGATTAATGTAAAGAAAGGATAACTGATCATCATTAGTCATGGTGGTCCATTTTAAACTTTAAAGGGATAGTTCACCCAAAAATCATTTACCTCACCCTCATGTTGTTCCAACCCTTATGACATTCTTCTATGGAACTCATTGTAAGTGACAAAAGTCATTAAAGCCAATATAAACCAAAATTTACCTGATATAGTCTCTTGACACATATTTCTAGACTTATTGAACAATTCTTTGGATCCCAATAAGAAAATCATCTCTGAAAAATCTTTGCTTCTTAGGTGATGTCACCAAAAAACCCGTTTATCATACTGTCTCATCTCAAACATTATCTAACTATGCTGCTTTTCATGAGCCAGTCAATTCCTTATTGATAAAATCATGTTTTTCCCCTCTTTCAGTAATTTTTTTTTTACTCTAAAATACTTGTTTTATCTCATAATGCCATTTCTTGTTGACTTTAAAAGCGACAGATATGTGAAATGGAACATCATTTACTTACCCTCATGTCATTCCAAACCTTTACTGCTTTCTTTTTTTCTGTGGAACTTAAAATAAGGTATTTTGAAGAATGTTGGTAACCAAAAATCTAATGAATGTCAATGGGAACTGTAAATTGGTTTGTTACCAGTGTTTTTCAAAACATGATAGTTATTTTACACAGAGAAAAGAAAGTCATACAGGTTTGGAATGGCAGAAAAGTGAATAAATGATGACACATGAACGACTTTGTGGGTTTAGTTTTTGGTGGACGAACAGATTACCTACTTTTGGATGTGCAATAGTAGGGATGAGTGTTTCACATAAAACCTCACTTGTTTATAATCACTCACTTGTTTATAATCATTTACACATAGTTTGAGATGAACTATGAAAGGAACATAAAAAGAGATTTACGAAACTCAGATTAGTCGGGTATTTTCCTTTCAAAGACTCAGTGTAAACACAGCTATTACGTCTGATATTGTTTCCTGGAAATACAGTAAAAATGAATCTAAAATGCTTTTATCATGAGTGGTCAGAGAGTTTATCCTTAGAGAATTGCAATATCCTTTGTTAAATAAATTAAACAATTCACTGATTCATTCATGGCCCGAGGACCACTGCACCAAACTCTTATAATGGGATCTTATTGCCTAAATTTTAAACAATTACATTTAAGATGCAAATGCAAAGACACCACCTCTAGAATAGACTTTCATTTAGAAATTATGTCCTGTTTTATTCGGTGACTGATTTACCAGTAAATTTTATGTCTTTGCACACAACTTTGACTGCATCTAATAATTCCTGTTTCTCTGCAGGGAGTCCCTCCAAAGCTGTGTCTACCATGTCCCTTTCTGTGCGCCCCACGCGGAGGGTCCTCGCCAGATCCATCACTAGGAGCCAATCCTTTGCCGGAGTCAACGATAAATCTTACAGGTCAGTGTTAACATATGCATCCATAAACAATCAACATGCATTAGTAATGGGTGATGTATCAAATACTCATGATATATTGATTATTTTAATGTCTATTACCCTAGCCTAAAACACAGAAGGTTAACTTGGAGCAAGTGCTCACAATATATAGCGTTAGCCTTTTCAATTATGACCATTTAACATCTTTAAAGGCAAGTCACATCTGACAGGACGTCCTGTGGAACCAGCATACATTTCCTAATAGCTGCAGGCAGCAGGAAAGCATGGATGTTTATCATTGTCTACAAAAAGGCTTCGCTCAAACAAAACAGGGGACAGATTGTCATGAAAATCTGTGTTGATTTTGTAGCCAGTAGATTTTGTACATTACACACAGACTTGGTTGAATAATTTTCTCTTTTTTATCTGTTGAATAAATAAGCGTTGTTTTTGTACAAGCGTACAAAGGTAAGTATTTGCCATCGTGTTAATTTTTTAGAGGGGCAGAGTGGCTCTTGAGCGCTGACTCTTGTGGTTGATGTAGTTTGATTCAAAAGCATGTAGAGCTCTCTTCAAACCCCTGCTGTTAAAATAGAGCAGAGACAGAGAAAGCATGAAACATTAAAGAAGACCACTATCAGGACAACAGGGAGGAACACCGAACAAGAAATTCTAAAAGAATGAACAGGAGGATGAAAGATCGACACACGAATATGGGTTAAAAATATAAAATAAAGAAAAACATTGGTTAAATAACTGATTTCCCCATCATTCCCACTCTTTCTGTGTTCCTTTTGTTACTGTGACTTGCTTTACTGTTATATTTACCTGGAGATCCTGAACTGTCCTCAGGTATTGTTGCGTTATCCTCATACAGCTTTACAGGAGAAAATTGTGTCAAGATGCATCAGTGTTTCTCTCCATTTTATTGAGCTGTCATCTTGGAAGAGTAATTGCAGCTTGAATCGATCAGCACGAGTGTTGTTCTTAAGCGCTATTGATTTAGATAAGAGATTGTTTCTTTGGCTGACTATAATACTTTTTGCATTCAAACACCCTCTTCTTCCATTGGTGGAAAAAAACAGATCCTATTGTAAACAAAATGATAACTTATAGTTCAGGGCTCAGTCAAAAGAATGATGATGAGAGCTTTTCCGTCCGGTTAATGGGAATGTCATCCATTAAAATAGGGAAAGTTGAAAAAGTGTTTAAATGACCTCAAAAATGATAAAAGTGTACTTAACATTTATGTACCTCTTATATGTCCTAGGAACCTTTCTGTGTTCAGCACCCCAGCGTGTGTAAGGAAGACTCCCTCCAGAGCAAGCAGGATGTTCACGCTGTCCACTAAATCTCCTCCCCCAAAGGTGCCCCAACCTGAGAGGCTGGACGAGGTGTACGAGGCCCTGAAGAGAGGACTGCAGTATGTACACAAATACGTATGCTGTGCATTTGCGTATAAGCCATTACTGTTAATTTAGATGCGTAATACACTGTGTTATCAGTTGCTCACACAGAGAGCTATTATAAAATAGGATTATGCTTGCACAATACGTTAGTCATTGACAGTGGCACAGACACTGTTAGCTGATGTACATACTTCTACAGATCCTACCTGCAAGTCCACCAGATGGAACTAGACAGTCTGAACAGACAAATGAAGGAGTCTAAGAGAAACTCTCGATTGGTAAGTCTATACAAAACACACACACACAAAAAATATAAATATATATATTTATGTATTTATTTCTCTAAACGTGAACACAATTTGGCGATTTCAAACAGCTTTCAAACAGCACTAAGCCATTCAAATCGGAGCACTTTTCTATCTTTTTTTATGTTAATGTTTGATTTGTAATATCTCTGTTGCTCTTTTGTAGGGTTTTTTGTATGAACTTGACAAGGTGAGCGCTGCTTTATTTTTATCTGGCTTTAGTTTTGGTTTAGAGACTCAGTTAAAAAAAGCTTGGCACCTTCAACTCTTATTTCATATTATTGAATTGTCAATGCCTCTTGATAATATTTGAAATATTATAAATGTTGTTCTCTGTTCTCTCAGCAAGTGAAAGTAATTGAGAGATTTATGAGACGGCTGGAGTTTCATCTCAGTAAGGTAAGCTTGTCGTTTAACTGAAATGCAAATCATTTGTAAAGCATAGCTATGCAAATATTTTGAATGCGCAAGTGGTGTAAAAGCACCCCAAAATTTACAATTCATGAAGTTTATAAAAGTAGGATATAGTTGGATAAATCATTAAATTACAACTCTTGTTAAAAATGGTATGTATATATATATATATATATGGTATATATATATATATATATATATGTATATATATATATATATATATATATATATATATATATATATGTTGTTGTTGTAAATATGAAACCGACCTTACAGCACATATTATATTTCAAAGAACTTTGCATTTTTAACTAGATTTAAAAAAAAGTCTTGAAAGGACATATTTCTTAAGCAGTCACCAGGATGTGCCACTCATGTCAAACAGAGTTGCATGTGTTTTATAGCTCAGCAGGTCTGTTCTTGTTCAGATGTCTCTGTGTTAGTGACTGCTCTTGCATGGCCCACTGGCCCCGATAACAGCCTCTGTATGGCTGTGCGCATGCATTCATGCACGTACGTGTCTGCATCTAAAGTGACTTTTTTTCTGATAGATAGTCTCCTACAGGATATACAGCAAAGCATAATCCTCCCCTCACTGAGGACACATTCTCAGACAGATTTTTTTCCCCCCTGTATACACACATAGATGATCGCACACTGCAGGGGACACGGGTCACAGGCAGAGGACAGCTTTAGGGGCTGCTCGCATTCTTATCTTGTTTGGGGAGCGGTTAAACCCTCCACTAGACCTGTTGGAGTCTGAACTAACAGCCTAAACTAACCCAAGCCAGCTGCACTACAGGAAGAGGCCTTCCTCTCTATCCTCCTCTTCCTCTCTTTCCTTAACAGCCTCATGTGTGATTAGTGTGCGTTTTATGAGTGGAGGGCGCTGCAGGGAGTCTCCATGCTTTTGCTGGGTCAGATATGTTGGGCCTCTATTTTAGTGGAGGAGGGGCAAAGTGAGAAAGTACCCCTTAATATTAAGTGACTTTGCTAAGCAGTGCTAATGGCAGTCCCATGTCTTTGCAGGGATGGTGGTGTTTGGTGTATTGGCTATGTCCTATTACAAATGTGAATGAAGAGGCATGTTGTTATCAGTTTTGTGTAGCAGTGTGTATTAGCAGAAGAGGCGCTTGTCATAACTCTGTGAAACTTATGACTGTCTGCCAGTATGCTGGAACACTCACTGGACAGATCCTAACCACCTCCAGATGGACACACTGAGAGAAATATTTTCCTTCTCTCACTTTGTCTTTCCTTCGTCCCCCTTTCAGTTATTGCAGGAAACCTTTTAAGGTCTGCAGACTCTAAATCTAAATATTGCCATTTTTTTGCAAAACTTAAACAGTGGTGTTTCTGTGATTATCCTTGGTTGGGTATTGCTTTTTATTGTCATAATCCTCCTTACACACCTCCCTTGTGCAGCTGAACATTCTTCCAGTGAAGTGAATGGAGCTTTCATACTGTTTGCATTTTTTATCATTCATTCATACTCATTTACAATGGATAGCCCATTGTTTTCTAATCTCTGAATTGCAAGACTCGTGCTCTAAGTAATTACAGAATGAATTTGTAAAGATAGTGTGTGCCTAAATTTTAGTTGACATTTAACAGTTTCCTGTCTCCATTACTGACTTCCACATTTGCAGACCTGCTCAAGGTGTTGGGGATAGATCAATAAAATCTAAATTACTTATATTGGAGACAATGACACCCAACAGGAAGTACTTGGGCAAGATGTTGTGGTTTGTGCATGTGTGTGCATATGCAGTTAATCAGTCAGTGTCACCATCTGGATGTAGACTAAACTGTGGCTACCTCATTAAGTCATAAAAATACTGAACTTTATTGGAAAATTCAGCTTAAGTAGCAGCTGTGCTTTGGAACATGGAAGTTAGTTTGTAACTGCTCTAAGATGGTTATTATTTAATTGACCAATCACCATGTAACAAAATCCAGATTGACAGTTTTAAACTGGTATGACCTGCTAGTTTGTTGCTGGTTGAAGGGGCAAAAAATTCTTATTCCAAAAATCTAAACATCCTTAAAAGCAAAATACATTTTGATAAGCAAAAATGTAAGATAATAAAAATGGATTTCCATGTAATGACCAGCTAGAAACCAACTACCAAGTTTCAAAACACTGCTCAAGATGGGCTGTTCAGCAGGAGATGTTGTTGAAGACGTTTGTTATGAACACACATCAATATATTGTACGTAATTAATACATTTTCATTGATTGTAATAAACACTGGGGTGTTGCGCGTGTGTCTGCAGATTGACGAGCTCTATGAGGCCTACTGTATGCAGCGCAGACTGCGAGATGGAGCCGATAAGATGGTGAAGGCTTACACAGCCTCTCCAGGCAGCAGGGAGGCCAGAGAGAGTCTGTCTGAAGCTAACAAGAGCTTCAAAGAGTACACGGAGGTAAGAGTGTTTGGTTAGATGAAAGTATGGGTGGAAGAGGAAGAAGAATTATGGACTTTGTCAATAAAGACAAGAACAAAGACAAGATTTCTGAAAACAGTGTACATGATTTAAAAGGGTTCAAAACACTTTGTGAATCCACTTTAAAACTTAATTAGTTAAGTTTAGAGTTCGTGAACTGAATCCACTTCAAAACTGAAATTCAGTTCAGCTTAGTATTAGTAAACTGAATCCAATTCAGAACTGAAATCCATTTCAGCTTAATGTTTGTGAACTGAATCCACTTCAGAATTGAAGTTCGCTTAAGCTTAGTGTTAGTAAAGTGAATCCAATTCAGAACTGAAATCCATTTCAACTTAGTGTTAATAAAGTTAATCCAGTTCAGAACTGAAATTTACTTCAACTTGGTGTTTGTGGACTGAAGCCACTTCAGAACTAAAATTCGCTTTAGATTAGTGTTAGTAAAGTGAATCCAATTCAGAACTAAAATTCGCTTTAGATTAGTGTTAGTAAAGTGAATCCAATTCAGAACTGAAATTTGCTTTAGATTAGAGTTAGTAAAGTGAATCCAATTCAGAACTGAAATTCGCTTTAGATTAGTGTTAGTAAAGTGAATCCAATTCAGAACTGAAATTCGCTTTAGCTTAGTGTTAGTAAAGTGAATCCAATTCAGAACTGAAAAGCACTTCAATTTTTTGTTAGCATACTGAATCCACTTCAGAAATTAAATTCACTTTAAGTGTTAGCAAACTAAATTCACTTCTGTACTGAAATTTACTTTACATTTGCATCGTTCGTAACCAATTCAGAATTGAATTCCTCTTCAGTTTGGTGAAAGTAATCAGCATCCACTTAACTTCAATTCACTTTGTTTTTTGCAAGCCATGAGGGACTGGAGTTGTAGGTAAATGATAAAATAATTTATATACAACGGTAAGATAAACATCAAGAGATTAATTTAGAAATAATGTTGCAATACATGGTTCCAGTAAAATGACCACCCTGAAAAATGTGCTTAGTTTTATGACATTATCGGGAAGTTACACTTTACTGATTATGGCTTAGGCCACTGTCTTTTTGCATTCAGACAGATGGATACAGGGCTAAACGATTTGCTCATGGAAATAATGCAGGGAGGCAATCTGATTAAGAGAGACAGCCTTTCCCAGTCAAGTGCTTTTTATTACCCTAATGGTTGCTGCAAGACGCGTTCAACTGTAGGATTCCTCATTTTTCTCCTCCCTCTCCCTTGTGCTGAATACTTTACAGTTTATACTATGTACTGCCTACTATTTTTTTAATTAAGTGAAGAGTAGGCATTATTCCATGATAAACGGTTCAAACTGTAGTGTGCTGCATCATTGTTTCTACACATTGCATGTTTATTTCTCTTGTGCCGCCCACCTTAATCTCTTTTCCTCTGTGTATTTACCCACTGTCTCTGTCTCTATCCCTGCAGAATATGTGCATGCTAGAGAGTGAGCTGGAGAACCAGCTGGGGGAGTTCCATGTCAAAATGAAGGGTAAGACAGTCTCTGTACACCAGGGTCAATTCTACAGTGATTTTAATTAGTAATTTCCTACAGTTTCATATCACATTTCTGGTTTAATGTCTGTTTCATAATAGTGTGCTGTACTTAAATAATGATGCATGCCTTTGTTTCAGGCTTGGCGGGTTTTGCACGACTTTGTGCTGGAGATCAATATGAGGTGAGCTGCTATTATAATTTACTTTCTCATTTATACTCAGCATTAAATCATATTATGAACAATTCATGAGTGCACATAGTTTCATAATCTTTCATCAAAATGCCATTTAATGTAATAAAGATACAACTAGCCTAATTCCTGAGTCAAAATATCAATTAACTGCGAACTTGCATTCAGGTCTGACTCAGTTCTCTTGACTCAATGCTTTTCACTGTCATCAATGGCAGATATGACAGATAGCAGTGACTGAAGATCTGGCTGGATTGAACCCCGCACAGGGCAGTCTTTGAGCTATAACCATTGTGCCCGTAAACTAGCATTGGATGAAAGCGTCCACTAAATGGCTGCTTACGAGAGAGACAGACACAGACAGGTCTCAGCATCTGCTCTGCGCAGGGAAGAACAGATTTGGGGAGGCGTAGGATAATTAAAGAGGGGCGAATGTTTATGTGTCGGCCCCACCTCCACCTGTTTAACATGCAAGAGCTTTAGAGTGACTGACAGGGCAATCAATGCAGTGAGTCAGCACAGTCTGCTCAGCAAGAGCCCTCTGAGATGTGACAGGAGGGAGGTGGTGTGAAAAAGAACAAATAATTGACTGAAGAAGATCTAGAAATGGATAAATGAGTGGGTGGCAGAGACTTGGTTTTTATTCGGCCCATCTGTTATTCTCACACTGTTCATTGCCTTCTCTGTGAAAAAAACAGACAAAAGCCAAGATTTTCTTTCTCCTCTCCACTTGAATGAATAAATAATCAGTTTAAAGTTATTAAAAAGTTTATAATTCTGTTAGATTTTTTTTTAATACAAGAGAAAAATTAAACAGTTGTAAAGGGATACATTTTTTAAAAAGTAAATGTTCTATGAAGCAAGCCTTAATATTTTGCCTTTGGTAATGAATTTGTATTTGTTAGAATATATATGTGTGTGTGTGTGTGTGTGTGTGTGTATATATATATATATATATATATATATATATATATATATATATATATATATATATATATATATTATATATATATATATATATATATATATATATATATATATATATATATATATATATATATATATATATATATATATATATATATATATATATATATATATATATATATTATATATATATATATATATATATATAATATTACTAGGTACTGCTCATCACCTGTATCTTTACAATATTTTTACAAGTTACAATATAACTATTTTATTTTATTTTTTTGTCTTGTTTTCCAGTAGAAATAACCTATAAATTAAAATTTAATAATATTTTTGAATTATTATTATTATTATAATGATTAAGATATTTTAATCATTTGTTAATGGATTTTTCTGTGTCTTTTAAATACCTCCACAGATCTTTATGAAGTATGGTCGCCAGCGTTGGAAACTGCGAGGTCGGATTGAAATCAATGGCAAGCAAGTGTGGGATAGTGAGGAGATGGTCTTCCTCCCCCTTATCACAGAGTTCCTGTCTATAAAGGTAGTTTTTATATGAAAATACAGTTACATTAATTTTTATATCGTCATAGGTTTTTTCTCCCTTCCTCTTTCTCTCATACACACTTTTAGTCTCTATCTGTCCTTCCTGTCACACTCACATGTGCACCACAGTCACATCAATCTGTGAGACATTAATGCACATAACAGCACAGCAGCTGGACTTTGACTTGTTTTTCTCTCCCATTGGTTCCATGACACGTAACTGCATGTGAGAGTAAGAGGGAACATCACTCCAGGACAGAGAGAAAAAAGCAGGGGGATAGAGACAGGAAGACTGCATGGGATAGAGTGAAGGGAAGTTTACAGAAGACAGCGATATTAAAACAGAGAGGCTTTAGGGAAGGAATGAAGAGAATGCAGCTGATGTTTGTCAAAATGTTTTCGATTGGGTCTGATTCAAAGTGCTGTGTGACTTCATAATTTGAAAGCTTACACCCCACTGGAACATCCCAACATCCTAACTACAAAATTTACTATGTCCCTAGTGTTATTGTGCATTATTATTCAAAAGAATACAATTATTTTTATTATGAAATAAAATATTAATTGACTTAATTATGTAATGATAATTAATGATAAGTAATTAATTAATGTTACATTTCAAAGACTGAAATGTTCTTCAAGAATTCTTCAAAGATTGGTCAAATCTCAAAGGATACAATTATATCCAAAAAATTTCCCACAAAAATTATAATGTTAAAATGATAATATGGAATTTAAAGGTG